>NC_140957.1:99518975-99843975 GCF_014529385.1 Adiantum capillus-veneris
TGTGTGTGAGCATATGAGTGCTTGTGTGTGTGTGAGCATGTCTTTATATAGTGATCATCCTCATGTAGGTCGATTTCTACTGCTATATGCATCTGAGTGAGCAACTTAGTCTTGCATGGGACGTTGAGTGCATACCCTGCAAGGTGTCCAGTTAACTTAGTCCAACTGACTCTCACTTTCTCTCTCAAGCATGGAAAGCCTCCCACAAGTCCCTAGAGGTGTGAGGGCGCGCCCTAACTACTAAAGCAAGCTCCCAGTAGCCTGGGACTTGTTCCCACACAGCCCCTGAGCCCCGGTGCTCCCCGCACAAACATTAGGAAAAATTAATTTTAACCTAAGATAGGCAATTCAAATCAGATTTTAATGCTGAAACTTGTTGTACTAAGCTGGAGCTAAGGTGCATAATCTTGAGTACCTGTCATATTTAGCAGCCCTCGGCGTCCGAAAAAGCATTTTTTCAAATCCGGGGTACGGATGTAGTTTGTCGAGACGATCAGAACTAGACGGGTCGGGTGACCAAAAACTTACTATTTTTAGAAAATTTTCACAAAAACTATTTTATTTCATTTTTGAAAGCTCTATAAGATTCTAAACATCATGGCACCGACATATTTAGGAGTATTGCAAAAAATAGTAACTTTTTACAGTAAGGTTATTTTGTGATACAAGGGTTCTCTTTAGCTCGTGGTCAGAGATCTTACACAAGGAATGTATACGTGCTCGACTGTTGGCACACAAACCTAACTATTCACAATGTGTACACGTTGCATCTTTTTTTAAACTTGAAACCACTTTGAAAAGCTCCCAAATGCATGTATTTACATCTTTTTGTACATATGACCATACATATACACGCTACTTTGTACACACTGGGAGCGGTCTATCATCATTTCCCACCCTCTAGGTAGAGCATTTATGCTCAACCAAGAGACTATTTGCATCTGGAACCACATCCCTCGCAAAATATTTCTTCAATCTATAACCATTTATTCTATAGCGCAAAAGTTCCCTTGAGAAATTTTCCAACTCTTATGTGCCATTAGGAAAACCATGCTTCACTCTGAATGGACCCAACCATTTGTCCCTCAACTTCTTTTGAAAAGTAAAATCAAAGCGAGAATCATACTTCATCACCAGATCTCCCTCTCTGATCTCTTTCTCTGGCAGCCTCTTATTCATTTTGTCCATCCTTGTCTCTGCTTGTTGAAGATAATAGTCACTGCCTTTCTCTCTATTCATTCACAACAACTCTAGAGAAAGAATTCTTTCATGAAACTTGTCATTATGAGAACCCTGCATTTTGCACAACAACTTCAAGGCATCCAACTGAACCTATATGGGCATACGAGCTTCCTTTCCATAAACAAGATCATATGGTGTAAACTGTGTCGACACTCTATACGCAATTCTATAAGCCCACAAACACTTTTCCAAGTCCAAGTCCCACTCTTTAGGATGCTCTCTAGCATACTTTGATAGTATCTTCACAATTTGAGTATTGCAATTTTTAACCAGCCCATTGCATTGTGGGTAGTGAGGAGAAGAATGCCTATGTTGAATTTTCAATTTCTCCATGAGAGCAGTAACATGTTTTCCCCTAAACCCTGGTCCAAGATCAAAAGTGATAACCATACAAGCTCCAAACCTGCAACACACATGTTCATACAAAAAAGAGGCCACTCTTCCCAGTGTTACATCTTTTATGGCTGTTGCCTCCACCCATTTTTTCAAATAGTCCACATCCACATGGATATACCTTTTGCCATTGTTGGTCCTTGGCATTGCACCCACAACATCCATTTTGCAAATGCATCAAAAGACATTATAGCTTTTTGAGGTTCAACCAAAAGATTTTGATTTGCAAACACTTGGCATTCATGGTATTACTTGCACTAAAAATTAGCATCTCTCATCAGTCTAAATTTTACACAGCGGAATTTGCATGCTCTTCCTCCCCCTAAAAGCAAGACTGCAGACAAGACAAGGAGAGACAGGAGAAAAATATTGATTTAGCCTTCCCTAGGGTTTCAGCCCCTGATGACAAAGGGAAGAAGGAAGAAGACAACACAGAAACGATGTGTACACACCTATTACATGCTAGAAATCACCACCCATTACTTGTAAAATTGCCAAATAACGCAAATAAGTCTTTGTTTGCAAGCCAAAATTTGGGTTATGGACCACAATTCTTGATCCAAATCACTTCATATCTCATCTATGCCTAGAACCAATTTGTACCAAACAATGTCAATTTTGAAAGAAAAGTTAATAATCGTGATTATTTACTTTTTGGTCAAAATTGGGGAATTTTGATATTTTGCCATCATACATCCAAAGTACATGATGTGTTAAACCCACTAGCCACTATTTAATCAGTTTGGAGCTCAAAATCTCAAATTTCTTTTATATCTAGTGTTTCAGAGACCTAAATCCAAAATATGGTACCATTTTCACCCTATGCGTTCAAATGAACCGATATTTCACTAAGAGCATGTATTTGGTATATACTTCAAGCCTATAAAGCCAAGTTTACAAAAAGTTGAAATTTTTCCTCAGCTATAAATAATCACGATTATTTATTTTGGTTGCTTTTTTTTTTTTGACCACACAGTTTTGTTCCTTGCATGTTTTTATGCATCTTTGCTTGTTTTGAAGCAAAGTGGACCAAATTGTCAGCATGTAAGTCTAAAAGGACATTTGAAAGAAAATTCCAAAAAATCTGCTAATTTTGCACTCTATTCACTGAACAGGAGCCATGCAAGCAACAGAGAGGGCTAAAAAGAAGCTCAACCAAAAAGAGAAACTATAGGAACTGCCCGCATATCAACTAGACCCCGAGTCAGTCAAAGCAGCAAAGGCATCCTACCTCTCTAGAGAACAGCTGGAAGAGCACCACACTACATCTTTCACTGGTAGGTTCAAAAGTGAAGAGGGGCATCAGGTGGAGTTGCAACTCCTGCCCAAAGAAGTCTATGATGTAGATACAAAGCAAGATACAAAAGAGGCTAACCGCAGGCTGGGGATCAGACATTTCTACGAACAAGAGCCTTGTGGAGTGGATTTTCAGATGGCTTATCAGCTTCTATCCACCATCAAAGAAGACGGAACCGCACAGACATCGGACACCCAAGGGAACAAGGTCGAAGTAGTGAGTGATCACAAATGAGATAGTGGCAGAGGCAGTCAGACTTCCCACAGAAGGGATGACCATGCAAGCAAGGGACAAGAAAACCGTAGGCACATCTACCAAAGAGATAGCCGCATCTATATTCGCAAACCTCATTCACAAACAAGTGGAAGATCCAGCTCGTTTGTACCACCAACACTTTCATTTCTTGGCAAAAAGGCCACCAAGGTACACTACACCAAATCACATCGTGGCCACCACATTCATTCAGATTCGCAAGTCAACAACAAGACAACCAGTGGACTGTTGAGCTTATATGTGAAGCTACTCAATATATGGCTTCTCTATATATGGCACCTAGGTCCCCTCTATATATACATCATCTCATGTGTGTATTCTACACACTGTGGGGTTCTATTTTTGTGCTCTCTCTTTCTCTCAACATGGTATCAGAGTAGTATGTTTTTGTTTTCAATTTTTCTCCTGATCAAAAACGATTTTGCAAACTACCCACCAAAGGCACTAAAATCGATGTGGTCTACAACTTTGCAGAAGGAAGTTTTTTTCAAATTCTGCAGCGGACTGTGTACATGCTTGAAAAGCAACTTTTGTTTTATGTTTTTGATTTTTCTCTTAAGTGAAAACGATTTTGCAGAAACTACTCATGCTAGACACCGGAATTGATGTGGTCTACAACTTTGCAGAAGGAAGTTTTTTCAAATTCTTCATTGATTTTGAGTTATCGTTGGGGGCGGACTGTGTACATGCCTGAAAAGCAACTTTCGTTTTTGTTTTTTGATTTTTCTCCTAATTGAGAACGATTTTGTAGAAAGAGCTTGCGGAGGCACTGGAATAGATATGGTCTACAACTTTGCAGAAGAAAGTTTTTCAAATTCTGCACTGATTTTTAGTTACCGTTTGCGGACTGCATACATGCCTGAAAAAAAACTTTTGGTTTTGGTTTTTTTTATTTTTTTGCTAATTGCAAATGATTTTGTAGGAACTGTTCACTTGAGCCATCGGAATTCAGTTGAGCCATTGATGATTGTCTAAATTCTATCGAGCTACTGTTGGTACATGATCTTTTGTTATATGATATACTCGTTCATTGATTCTCGTATAATTATTCTTCTAGAGATATAGTTTACACCGTTTTATTGATAATCTCTCGTTGATACCATAGTGATTTTGATGGTACCATGATGCTGTTTTGTTAGTACTTTGGTCATGGTGATTTTCGTTGATACCATGGTTATTCTCAGTGATTCCATGATGATATTTCATTGATTCCATGGTTATTCTTGGTGATACCATGATGTTGTTTCGTTGATACCATGGTTATTCTCGGTGATACCATGATATTGTCTCGTTGATACCATGGTTATTCTTGGTGATACCATGGCGTTGTTTCGTTGATACAATGATTATTCTCGGTGATATCATGATGTTGTTTTGTTGATACCATGGTTATTCTCGGTGATACCATGATGTTGTTTCGTTGGTACAATGATTATTCTCAGTGATACCATGATGTTGTTTCGTTGGTATAATGATTATTCTCAGTGATATCATGATGTTGTTTCGTTGATACCATGGTTATTCTCGGTGATGCCATGACGTTGTTTCGTTGTTGATATAATGATTATTCTATGATGCTTTTCGTTGATACCATGATGATTTATTCATTTTTATTGATGTAATGATGATATTTTGTTAATACTTTGATGATACTCATTGATATCACTACGTTGATAAATGTCGTTTTATGTAGTATATACACATGTCATTTGCATCACGTATCATGCATCTTGTAATTCTTATGTTCATACTTTATGTCCACATATGTTGTCATGCGTATATATGTATTCAAAAGAGTGGCGTCGCGAACCATCTCTTATGGCATTGTGAATGTAATTATTTCACTAACGATGCTAATAATTTTCATGACTATGTTTTTTGAGTCTATGATCTGTGTAGGATTGATCAAAGAATTGATTTCATGAAGAAAAACTTAGTGACAATAAAAGATTTATGAAGACATGTTTGGTGATGCCATATTGATGATATGTTTGGTGATGTGATAGTGATGACAAGCTACAAATCAGATTCTTGGAGACACTTCTGATTACGAGCTAATCGATAGCCTTTACACCGCTTTGTTGAACCTTTGTATTCATTATTGTATTTGATAGGGTAGGAGTAATGTAACTCCTGATAAAACATTCAATGTAAAAGGAGTGATGTAGCTCCTCATAAAATATTCATTGTAAAAGAAGTGATGTAGCTCCTCATGAAAATTTGTATATTCAATGATTTTTATAATATAACGGTGGGTGTATATAGACCTGTGGGTTTTTCCCTTGATCCCCCAAAGGTTTTTTCATCCACAGTTAGGTACCCTTATTTGAGAGGGGGTGTTGAGCTTATATGTGAAGCTACTCAATATACGACTTCTCTATATATGGCACCCAGGTGACCTCTATATATACATCATCTCATGTGTGTATTCTACACACTTTGGGGTTCTATTTCTGTGCTCTCTCTTTCTCTCTCAACATGGACCACGTGTAGTATGTCTTGACAGACTTCAAGGGCACCAAGAAGGAAGGCAAAATCACGTACTTGGGTGCACCAGAGGTCTTGACTCGAATAGCATATCATGCCATCCACATGGCCGACAACCTACCGCCTGCCCCTGATCAGAATAGATGGATATTGGCAGCACAACCCTCTCTAAGAGTTAGAAGGTCAGGTAAGAGATCATATAAATGTGATGAAGAGTCAGTTGACACTCGTCAAAAAGGCACAAGGTCAGGTAAGAGATCATATAAATATGATGAAGAGCTACAAGGTTAGGTAAGAGATCATATAAATCTATTGAAGAGTCAGCTGACACTCGTCGAAAAGGCACAGCAATGAGAGCTCTGACAACGAAGAAAAGAGAGCTCGGAGAGAAGAAATAAAAAGAAAAGTTGTGGCCACACACCGAGAAGAGCCAGCTCAAAAACAAGCGTGCTTTGAAAGAGAGAAACAGGCGTACTAGCAGAGTAGGAAAGCACAAGGGAAGGACCCAGAGAAATGGGTACCAGCATGACTTAAAGGCCCTCGAAAAAAGCATCATACTAGAAAAGAGATGGATGATCCAACAGAGCATTTAGAAATATTGTACCAAGAGACTGAAGCTCTAAAGCTGAAGGAGGCAAAAGAAGCTGCTAAGAAAGCCAAGGAGGCGGGAGACCAAAGGCAAGCCGAGGAGACAGCTAGCCAAGAACAAAGTCATGGATCTCCCAGACCCACCTCAACGTCTACAGAACAACAAGACCATCCCATGCCTAGCCCACCACCATCACCTGTGGGCAAAGACACCAATGAAGAAGTGGAGCCTGAGAAAGACAGATTTTAAGTCCACCAAACCAATATAATTCTCACAAGAAGCTGATCAGCATGTCAAACAAAAAGAACAAGAGGCCGAGCTGGAACCGAAGAAGGCAGTTGAAGATACTCAAAAGCCAGAAGAGGAAAAGGCAAGTAGATCTGAACAAGAGACTAATAAGGAAGCAGATGCAGAAAAAGAGTCTACCAGTGCACATGAGAAAGAAACTGAGTCAGAGAAGGAAGAAAGGCTGGCACTTGAAGAGACAGCAAGGTCGTAGCCCACACCCTCTACTTCTACTCAACCAAAAACTGTCGAGGCATCAAAGCTGTGGAGTCAGGTCGGAATTCTGGCATTTGCCAAAAACCTAACTTTTCTACTCGGGACCCCCTCGCCCCCTGTTGAATGGTCATCTGATGGTATAGAAAGGTTCTATTATGTTAAGGCATGCTATGGTTCTATTATGTTAAGGTTCTATTATGTTAAGGCATGCTATGTCAAGCTGGAAGACCGCTATGGTTAGTTTTAGGTCGTAGGTCTTTGTGTACTGCTCGATTTCTAGGGTTTTTACTAGTGCTTTAGGCTAGCTACCGGCCGTACAAAATGGATCATTGTCGAGTAAAGAACTTACCCCTGATGTCTTGTGTGATATGGTGTTGAAAATGGTCAATTGGGCTCCGAAAAAGTACTGCGAAAGAGGCCGAAATCTCTCTCTGCAAAGGCTCCAAGTGGAAATGAGGTGGTTTTAGCCTACCTTGGATATCTATACCCGGACTTCTTGAACCAAATTTTCCCAGATTTCCCCGTTAGCCCTACTAGGCCGTGAAATCTATGTTAGACTAGAAAATTTCCCTAATCGGATTCCTGTAGCTCATTCAGCAAGAATTTTGCAAAAGTAGGCATGGCCGCCTAATTTAGGCTTCACGCTTTCATCTTCTGATTTCATTGAAAATTTTTGTACTTTTCTGCCTTGTCTTTATGATCACCATGGTGTCTTTTATTTTTCCATCTGAGCTTCCGTGCTATTTATTATTAATTTTTGACTTGTTTATTCAAAAAAATCAAAGAAAATAGCAAAATGCTCTAAAAAAGTAAAGCAAAATCCAAGAATTAAGAAAATCCGTTGAAAAACACAGCTTTATTGTTTTTTGCTGTTTTTTTTTATTTTTAAGTCTCATTATCAACAAAAATGATTAAATTTTTTCCAAAAAAGGACTATTTTTTATGATTTTTTGATAGTATATACACTATTTTCACTCACTCGAGAAGATATTATCAATGATTTTTTCCTTGATAATGAATTATAAGGACATTATACACTATTTCCACTCATTGGGAAGATATTATCAGTGGATTTTCCCTTGATGATGAATTATAAGGGAATTATTAGGTAATTTTGTAAAAAATCACACATTAACATCGAGCTTTTTCCTCCCTCTTCAAACATTGTCCTTAATTATTTAGTACCTAGGACTTAGTGCCCTTCCACCCCTCCTAGATGGCGTACTCGAGGACGACTGTGTGCGTGGGTGGAACAATTGTGTCTATGCATAGCCGTGGTTGGCTCTACCATGCTATGAAGATCAATGCAATTCAAACCAATATGTTGTGCAAGAGTTGGGTCTTGAGTAATTAACTCAAGGGTTTCCGATGTCGAGGTTTGCTGCTGATGTCTTCTAAAGAGCAAATCTTGTAGCTTGTGTGCTCTTTGTTTGATTGTATCATCAGGATTCTTTAGCACAATGATTACTTGAGCTGTTGGTAGCACTTTTGACTGCTGCCGAGCTTTTTCTCGCCATTGGTAGCTTGGTCGGCTTGGTTCTGCATGGTGTGGTGGAGTCTGTTGAGACTTAACTCGCCATTGCTTGATTGGTTTCATGGTTTGTGGAGAAGATAAGTGCTCCTTTTTCTTCCAAACCATTTCCATGTTAGGTTCCATTTTCGGAGATGCTCATCTTTGTGTTTTAACCCTTGGAACCTTCTTTTGTTTTGTCGAATGAAGTATCAGACACCCGGATCTGAATTGGCTTATCCTTAAGTTGTGCTTTTGGTACCCAAATTTGTCTGACTCCTTGCATGCGATATGTAGCATTTGATTGTCAAGGGGATGGAGAAGATTGACTTTGTGGATTGGTCTGCAGATTGCTTCTTTTTCATTTCTCCTTGCTTGGTGCAATTGGAATAATGAGTTGCCCTCCTTTAGGTGATAGCTTTAGCTGATTCATATCCCAATCTGATATTTCTTTGTATGTACGCATCCAGCGAATTCCGAGAATCATCGTTTCATTCATGTGTTCATCTGGCAACCATACAAACTGATGAGGACATGAACATCCATGTACTATCACGTTCAAGTTGACTACTCCTAATGTTGGAATTGGGTTCTTGTTGCATCCTTTGATTGTCGCTATTTGTGCCGTCAATGCTTGACTTGTGGCCTTCTTGTATGTGGAATAACTGACTGCATTTACTCTAGCTCCTGTGTTGACCAAAGCATTGGTGCGATGATTGTTGAGTGTACTTTGATGTGCAGGTCCATTCCGTCTAACCAATTTTCAATGTTGAGGATTGAAATCATTTGGATGGGAATTATGTCGTAGCCATCTTCATTGCAAAATTGAGTAGGCATAGATGTAATCACACATACATCCATTGTCGCTAAAATTTGATTCCACTCGAAGGCTCCAATAAATGCCCTCGAAAGGGTTCAGGTACCTAGGCTTCATCAGTGAAGTCCCTTTTGAGGATACATTCTTCTCGTCTCAAGCTTCCGTTTACTGAAGCTCTAGACATGCAAATAGGAGTGTCTTTGTTTAACCAGGATGGGAGTTTAGTTTCAACCGATGAGACTGAATCAAACTCTTGGATGGGTGTTTTCAAGACATCTCTATAAGTGTGATCTTTTAGATTTACTCTTGTTATAGATCTCACTTGCTTCAAGTACAGATAGTTGTTTCCCCAATCTTGAATAAGTTGTACCTGTCGCATGAAAGGTCTTCCCAATATGATTTCATAGTCGAGTTTTTTTCCAAAGTCTACTATGGCAAAAGTGTGTTTATATTCCATTCCACAGGAATTGACTATCACTTTTTCAAGCAGCCCTAATGGTCTCTCAATGTGTCCGTCAACCAAATCCAATTTCATTCGAGTTTGTCTAATGGTTGGTTGTCCCCAGGATTCCCATACTGCTTTAGTGGCTATGGCTATGCCAGCTCCACTATCCAGTATTGCCATGGTTTCAATGTCATTATATTTCATTGGGAGGGTGGTGTTTCCTTCTTCTCATTCCTAATATTCTCCGACTTTGTTCATGGGACTTGATTGAATCTCTTTGTTTTCCATTTCATTTTTCATTTTTTCCAAATTCTTCGAGATTAACCCCGCTATCCCCACATTCTCTAGGGTTTGCTGTAAATCGTTCCATAAGTATGGTCTAAGTTTTAACAGTTCTCCCAAGGTAAGCGCGCATTGGATGGGTGTAGACATGATTGAATGAATGTTGTCTACTTCTAGGGTCTATTCAGCTCTTTTTACTTGAGTGGTCTTGCACACAATGGGTTTATCTTCGTTATTTCCCAAGTAAGAAGGTAATGTTTTTAATGTCAATGGTTTCAACATTCCTGAAGCTTCCGATCCACAGTCCCCGTACAAGGATTGTAAATCCATGTTCATATTAGAAGGTAGGTTATCCAACTAGACTTCTTCTATAGGAGCTGACTTTAGAGTTAGGCTCCCATCATTGATCTCTCTTACTTTTTTCCATAAGTATCCTAGCCAGTCTTCCTCTACGAATGGAATTCCGTCTAAGGCATCTTCGTTGTCAGGCATTATGATCTCTGGTTCTGAGCTCTGGTTCATTTGTTTCAAGGTGGGAATCTGCCACCGCATCGTATTTTGCTTTCATTTCTTTTACCACAAGCTCTTCAGATTTTGCAATAATTTGAAGCTTGGGTTTTTGTTTTTTCCAACATTTCTTGCGTGATTCTTACCAAATTTTGATAAGCTTCCAGCTTAGCTACTTCCATGTCTGGAGATGGATAGTTTTTCCACTTGTTTTCCATGTTTTGGCTTGCTTTAAGTCCTGCTTGGTAGGCTTCCAAGGCGACATTAATAGGCTCAACAATTTTATCACAACCAGAATGGATCCTCCAAATTTCACGGTTGTTTCCTTGAATTTACCACCAGTTTCTTTCAACTTGTCCTGGGCTAGCTTCTTTGCTTTCTCTTCGATTTCAACCCGTTGCTTCTCTTCGATTTCAACCCGTTGCTTTTGTTTTCTCATCTCATATCTTTTGCTTCTGCTCCTTTTGATTCTTTGAGAAGAAACTTTTGTGTTCTCCGAATCATTAGAGGAGTTGTGTTTCTTTTTCTTTGCCTGGGCTCTAGTGACTACCTTCATTGGAACAATCGGTTCACTCTCCGATGAGCTATTAGGCATCACTTGGACTATGTTTACTACGGTTTTACCCTTGTTCAAAGGTTTTTAGGACAATCTTCCGAAAAGTATCCTCCCTTTTTGAAACATGTATACAATAGGCTTCAATTGGTTTGAGGTTTTTGTCAGGCTCTGGACATTCTTTTTTCCAATGGTCATCAACACCACAATTATGACAGTTTCCTGTTCTATACTTCCTGTTCTATTATGAGTCTGCAAGATCCAATATGGTCCGTTTTCAACAACCATACTATACACTAGAGTGTTTTTGCACATGATAGTTTACAAATACACACACACACACGCACGTGCACGTGCACGCGTGCATGTGTGTGTGTGTGTGCACGCGTGCACACACGTGCACACACACACACACATACGCATGCATCCAAAACAAAATTTTCTTCCCACACATGCTTCATTTGATAAAACAATTAAAATGTCAGGTGCGAGAAAAACTTGGGTGACCAAAGTGAAAAAAAACACCATTCATATTGAATAAGATTTCTTGAAGACTACAAAGGTGGGATGCCATTATCAATGTTGATAATGACCTAGCTATGGGTGGACTAATTGGAACCATTTCTAGAAGATTACAAATGTGAAAGGCCAATGCTAAGCGATCATTCCTCCTCATTTGCATTGACATTTGATGGTGCCTCATGTTCATCAAGTTTCAATTGACTCTCTTTAACCTTGAGGATTATTGCCTTTGGAATCTTGATTTTTTAAGGAATTTGTCCACCCTTCGGCTTCCATGCCCAAATGGTGCAGCTAGTGTCTTCCCAACGTTAAGGATCATTGATGTTCTCTCTCCAATACTTGTTCCAACAATCCTTGTAAACCTCCACATCACTTGCATTCTTCTTCTTTGAAATTGGTGTCCAGTATTGTATCTTCACTTAAGGATAGGTTGCCGAGTCATTTTTCTGATCAGTATCTATTGATGACACTCCTAGACAAATTGGGTAATTTTCATCACAAGGTTGCACAAGTACAAAGTCTCCCTTTGCCACATCAAGAGTTGGGTTGAACTCCTCAGCAGGTTTGTTGTGCATTAGACCACAATAGTGGCCCTTGATTATGTCAATTACTTCATCTAGACAATCTTCCAATGGAACTTCAAGAGGATGATCTTGTTCACGTTTACTCCTTGGCTAGAAGTCATCAAATAAAGTGTTTTCACTTTATCTAGGGTTTTGCATAGCTTGCATGAGATTCTCCCAGTGCATAAGAACTGGGTTGATCCACCTAGCATACTCACTTTCATCTCCTTTCTCTTGCAAGTGATCTTTCCACCAACTAACATACTTCTTTAATCCTTCCATAACTTTATCACTATCTTTAACATAATCAAAGGGTGGTAATACTTTTGGAACACCTTTAGGAATCTTGGCTCCTCCTTGGTCATTTCTCTTCCATAACTCTATACCATTTTTGGGTAACCAATCCACATTTTTAGGGTGTACTTTGTATTGCATCAAAGGTATTCCATCACTCATATAGAACCTAAATTGCAATGGATTTGAATGACCCACTAAGTTATCTGCTCCATCATGTAAGAACCCCTTTACAAATCCTTTAAAGTCTGCCACCTTTTGTAGGAGAAAAGGTGCTAGATGCATGCTAACACACTCACTGAAGATCTTCATCAAATGTGGAAATGTGAAAATGGCTTGTTTTCTAAGCTTCTTAGAAAAGCGACTGAACAATGCATCAATGTCTTCATGAGTGTGACCAACCATAAGAAATCCAAGCTGCATAGTGTCAAATACTCCTTGTGAAACCAACAATGATAGGTATGCACACATATCGATTCTTATTTTTTGAACCACAATTGTCAAGTTGCAACAACAATGTCCTTGGAAACCTCTTGAACCCAAATACATTGCCATCCTCCTGTACATGTGCATTAGTAGCAAAGATTGATTGCATCCTTGGACAATCATTTCCCTATCTAGAAGCAAAAATCTTAGTTTCCACATTCACATTTGTGATTAGATCAGTCTCTACCTCTTCATTCTGAGCACTTTGTTCCTTGCAGTACTGGGTTTTCTCCTTAAGCACTTTCATATGGTGATAGAGAGAAGTGGTAGACAAAACGCAATCAAAAAGATTTGTTCGTGGTTCTACACTTGAGTTTTCTAATCTCAAATCACCAAACATATGTTTATCTCTTCTTTCTAAGTTTCTTAGACATTTTGAGAGAGATGAAATTGTGAAGTTGGGATCACTCGCCCATAATCCCAATGCAAAGTGACCATAAGCTGTTTGTCCATGTGCATGAGTGAGAATTCCTGTCAAGGATACTGGAAGCCTCTCAACTCCATTGAGAGATTTTGGAACTGGTTTAATTTGTGGTATAGCAGTCTTACATCTTGTCATGTATAATGCACAACAACTTGGTTGGATTCATTTTTGAAGAGCTCCTCCAAGCATAGTACAAATTTCTACAGCTCATTTGTTGCAACATGTGTGCTCTTATTTGTGCCATGTATCTAGCATAATCCACTTGATTTTTGGTAGACTCTAGCTTGACGTTTATTGATGTGCAAATGTGACATTTAGAGAATGTGCTTGATTTTGATAAAGTGACTAACTTGAAGACTGTGTTCCACAACCTTGAGAATGTTGGCTGTGACAATGTTTTGTATTCCATTATGACAAGTGTGTCGTTTACTTTCCGCAAAATTTCCACTTGTTTCTACATCGTTGGTAGAACACGTTGAGTTTCCCAAGTGCCATGCATGGTTGTCCTTGACTTATGTGGAATTTGATCTGCATTATTATCTATGAAGCCCTGTATGAGTGCTTTTTCCATCCCAACAAGTTTCAAGCTCTTCCTTATTATTCTAGTGTTTCCATGATTTCCATTGCATGATCCATCCCAGAATTTTTATATGCAACGTGTAAAATGTTGAATTTCCTATTCCATGCATTACATACCATGCTTTACTACATACCTTCTTTCCATCAAAAGTAAACTCAAAGCATTTCTCTCTTGATCTTTTCTATGAGCCATGCTGATACAATCCAATAAAAATGTGCATCAGCTAGTGTAGCTTTGTCCCCAAAAGTTTGCCCTCGCTTGCATGATTTTGGATCTGTTTCCAATCTGACAGTATCGCATCTCACAACAATCAATTGTTGCAACTTTGTGAATGTTTGCAGCATCACATTGTTTGTTGAAAGCATGGGCATTACCTTTTTATTTTCTAGGCCTAATTAACTCTATGTACATAACTCCTTTTCTTACCTGTCCCATGTCTTATATCATAGTCACCGGCAATGGCATCCTGCTCTCTATCATTTTGAGTATGAAGAAGAATACCTAGTTCTGTACTGGTGATACATTCTTCAAAACTAGTTTCAGTGTTTTTTTCTATGCCATCATCCTCATACTCATCATTGGAAGCATATAAGCTGTCAAGGGAATCTCCCGTTTCTTCCATGAGGGGATCTTGAATACCCTCAATGGTAGAAGAAGATCTAGTGTCTTTGATCAAGGGCTCACCATTCTCAAATGTGAGCTGCCTAATAGGCTAGCTTACCAAATTCAAACTTGAAATATCACTTTGATGTGGATGCATCGACCCTTCCACAATGACACCCAAGCTACTCTCACCTAGTTCAATACAATTTATAGCCTCATATGGGTGGACCAACAATACCATTCCATTACCAAGTTTTGTAGATCTATTGTCAGCCCAAAGGATGACTCTTTTCTCTTTCCAACTCTCTCTATCTATCAAGCCATCTTCTTGACCAACAAGAAAATCCTCATCTATTGTGTGAGATTTTCCTCTGTCCATAACAATATTATGCAATGGCCATTTGATGATGCTTCCAACTGCTTGATACATGGTTCTTGCATCTATTGTGTTGAATGGAGTCAAGAAGGTGTCATCAAAACTTTCTAGTACATGTATCGCCACACATGTTGTGCCAATCAATTCAAAACCACAACGTTGAGATGCATGAGTGGAATGAATAACCCCACGAGATTTCCTTGTGGAACCATCAACAAGAAACACTGAATCACCTTGTTTTGGACCCTGCAACTTTTGAGAAAATCAAGAGATATTAGTAAAATTGAATGTCTGAACATAGAACTCAAAATTTAATGCATTCCCAAGATACACTCACAATTTTGGCAAAAGCTTGCATCCCATTCAATTAAGAAAATCTACACTGAGTCAATCTATGGAGGATGGTAGGAGGCTCGAGCTCAAGTTTGAGGCTGTATGTACATCCAAGTGCTAGAATCTAAATCTGACAAGAGTTGCAAGATAGGGACTATGTTACATTGCAGAGGCACCCATGGAATTTGATAGGAGGATGAAGCCTTTATGCACATCCAAGTGCTAGAAATATATAGCTCACAAAAATTACAAGATGGATCTCGAGTTATAATGAATCAACCCATTGGGGATGGTAGGAGGCTCGAGTTCAAGTTTGAGCCTAAATGTACATCTAACTGCTAGAAATCTAATGCTGAAAATAGGTCCAAGATGGTGCCCAAGTTACAATGTCGGAGCATAGATGGAGCCTAAATGTAGGTATAAGTGCTAGAAATCTATAGCTTAAAATAGCTGCAAGATGGATCTCAAGCTATATTGAGTCAACCCACGGATGACGGTAGGAGGCTCAAGATCAAGTTTGATCCTAGATGTACATCTAAGTGCTATAAATACCTAGCTAAAAAGAGTTTCACAAATACAAAGTTTCATAGAGGCAAGCATGGAATTTTGTAGGTGGCTTGATCTGAAGTTTGAGATTAAATGTACATCCAAGTGTTAGAAATCTATACTTGTCACACAGGTTGCAAGATGGCACCCAAGTTACATGGAGGCACCCATGGAATTTGGTAGAAGGCTCAAACTCAAGTTTGAGCATAAATGCACATTCAAGTGTTAGAAATCTACGAGCAACAAGAGGTGTGAGAAAAAACCCAAGCTATGTTGAAGTATCATTGAATTTGGAAGGAGACTCAAATTGAAGTTTGAGCTACATTATACATTTAAAGATTTGTAAGGTGGAGCCAAGGTAATGATGAGCTTTACATCAAACCTAAGTTTCCTTGAATGACCTTTCAAAAGAGTCGGAGCTCACAAGAAGGTGAGGCTTGAAAGTAGTTGCATGAGTGGCTCAAACTTAAGTTTGAGCCTAGTTAGTCATGTAGCTTTCTTTTAGGATAGGACATTAGTTTGAGTATAGGTGGCCTTGGAGATTATGCTATGACAATTCAGCCTTGATGGACATTCAAAATACAATGAGGTTTTTTTCTCACTTGTTTATGTAAATCGAGTCTTGGTGATTATAGTCCTAGTGTTTTACGTGCATTACATTTCACATGCAAAAAGGTGCCACGAAATCGGTTAAGCAAGAGGGTTGGTGGAGACGGATCCCTCACTCATTGATCCTAAGAGGTTTTAGCCAAAGGAAGTCAAAACTATGTCCAACTTGTGAGTATTATTTTCTCAAAACTCTCAAAAAACTTGTTCTAGACACCCCTAACGTCGTCAAATTTTTTCACCCCTTAAACGTCGTTTTTTTGAAAATTGTTCATAAAGCCTGTTGTGTTTTTTGAACAAGGTTTGTTCACAAATGCATAGAGCCTCTCTCAAGCTATAGGCTCGTAACAAAAATTTGCAATCGGACTCCGTATGTGAAAGTTATGCTGATTTTTGTGAAAAGTTTCTTTTTTCACTTCTTTTAGCCATCATGAAAACCATTAGTTTTGGTCCACACATGTGAGTTTGCTAATCTAACCTTGGTAGGGTTGGTGGGAAAAGCTATTAAAGACTTTTTAATGCTTTTGAAACGTTCTATATTATAATAGGTTTGGATTTTTCTACAGACGGTGACGAGTTCGACGATGGCGCGACGTGTGAGATTCTTTACTCCCTCATCTCCTTGCCCTCTGCACATCTGCTCGCGGCCCCACAAGAATCTTTTTCCCACCTCTATATTAGTTCTCTCTCTCTCTCTCTCTCTCTCTCTCTCTCTCTCTCTCTCTCTCTCTCTTCTCTCTCTCTCTCTCTCTCTCTCTTCTACATTAAAATAGGGTTTGGATTTTTTTGCAGACTGTGAAAAAATCGACGACGACGTGATAGGTACGGTTCTTTACTTTCCCATCTCCCTCTCCTCTATGTATCTATGTGCAGTCCCAAAACGCTCAACATTAACTCTCTCTCTCTCTATGTGTGTGTGTGTGTCTTTCTCGTTTTGATTGCAGGTGAAGATCTGATATAGTAGTGGAGTCCAAATTTGAAATTTGAATTTTAAATTCAAAGGCTTATCCAGGTGCACCTCTTTGTCTCTCTCTTGTGTGTGTGTGTATGTGTATGATATCTTCTTCCAATCTTTCTGTGTCATTATTCTCAGCTCCTCTTAATCACTCCCTAATCTCTCTGTGTAATCTCCCTTGCCTCCTATTAAGCACTCCCTAATCTCTTCTAATCTCTCTGTGTAATCTCCCTTGCCTCCTCTTAATCACTCCCTCCCTTCCTCTTAATCTCTCCTAAACCTGCATCAATAAAAATTTCGTTCTACTAACCATTGTAACTTGTCTTCTGAGATTACATTCACAGGTCCTAAACTTCTACTCTCCTCTCAGATATTTATCTTTTCCTCTCCTCTAATCTATTTTCCTTTTTCAATTCTGAATGGCTCTCAAAATTCAGTCTTCAATCTCATTCTATTAGTTTCTAATCTCTATTTAATCTACTTCTAATGACTACATATACTCATTATTGTTTGCTACCGCCTCCTTGGTACACCTTTTAAACTCTATCATTAAGTTAATCAAACTACAACTACGTCTAAAATCACGCTCTATAAATTGAAAGTAAGTGACTATCTAATTAGAGTACTTAATCAATAAGTACTCTAATTAACTTTTTTTAAAACTGTAATTAAGTAATTAATCTACTTAAAGAAAAAGATAGATAACAACACTTACTTGGTTGGGTACTGAGTGCGACATTTCCACTTGACATAGATTCTTTGCTTTTGATATTTAGCTCGTTTTTGGTGCCTTGTTTCCTTGTTGAGAAACTAGAACAATGAAATGATGTAGCTTAGACCTCACCTTCTAATGCTCTCCAAAGCACTAGCATATTCCACTCTAGTGTGGCCTCATGATCTTATTGTGGATATTTTAGCATGATAGTGTTGTCTCATGCAAGTGCTTGAGACTTAACCAGGGCCAGAGCATGATAGCTCTTGGGAAAGTGGCTCAAATTTAAGTTCAAACCTCACCTACATATGCTATTGTAGCAAGTCTGGCTTCATGAAATCCTTGTGGCTACTTAGGGAAAGAGGCTCAAGCTTAAGTTTGAACCTTGGCTACATATGCTAATATAGCAAGTCTGCCTTGAACTTAAGTTTGAGCCTCAGCTGTATATGTTACTTTAGCACTAGGGTGTAAGGTTAGCCTTATGACATCTGTGTGGCTAGCAATGCCAGTAGGCCCAAATTTAAGTTCGATCCTCACTTGCATATACTAGAGTAGCACCATCATGTAGAGCTTGTTGCTACCAAGGGCATAGAAGAACACCTTTAGGCTAGATCTTAAGTTTGATCCTTAAGTGAATATTCTTTAGAACTAGGATGCAAGGCTTGCCTCCTAACATCCTTGTAGCTACTAATTGAAAGAGCCTTGCTTGCAATGTAGCCCTACTATGCAAGAGCACAGCCTCATGACATCCTTGTGGCTATCAAGGATATGGAAAATATCTTTAGGCTCATGCTAAAGTTTGAGTATTTCATACTATAGCGCTGTCATGCCGCTCCGCTTCCACGATGGAAAAAAGAGTAAAGAGAAGCAGAAAAAGTCTATTTGAAGCTCACACATTTATTGAGCAGTGACCAGGGTTCGAAAACAAGCAAGGAGATCCAGAAAGTGTATGCTTTATGTGGTTATGAAGGCTAAGCATAGAGATTTTATGCTTGAGGAAAAGGTTTTACATGTGAAAGGGTTCTTAGGACATATAAGGAAACTTGGATAGAGGAAGACATGTGGTCAGTGGTGGTAAAAAAGGAAAGTGTGTGAGAGACTTCACATCTCTGCATGAGGGAGGCCGAAAAAGTCCTATTCTCCAATTTTTTTAAAAAACATGTTTCTAGACAAAACAGGTCGCAATGGAAGAAGGAAAAGGGCGTTTTGGGCATTTTTGAATCTCACGCCACGGAGGCTAATTCTGCACCGATTAGGAGATATTCAAGGTTTCGTGCTCTGCTGTATTAGCGGGGAGGAATCCATAAGCTTTGAGCACTCTAATCCTAAGCCAAGCTTCCATAGCCCACTCTCATCCAATCATCCATAGCAAATCTAATCAAAGACACCATAAGCCACTCTAATCCAAGTTTACAAGCCATTCTAGTCATGGAAGGAGTTTAAATAATGTAAGCAGCGCGCGGTACTGTTAATGATAATCAAGCTGCAGGATTTTCTTCAATCTATTAATTTCAAGCTTTGTCTACATTCATTGTGTCTGCTGCAACTGTCTTCCACACACCTCTCACAGCAAGAGGCCCCGCGCCTTCCCGGCTCATCTTTCGAACACAAATCCCCCGACAGCGCTAGGGTGAAAGGTTAACCTCGTGAAATCCTTATAGCTATTAAGGTCATAGAATAGCATCCTTGTGGAAAACAATGGGAAAAAGCTTGCACTTAAGTACAGACCTTGCCTACAAATGTTATTATAGCACTACGATGCATGTATAGCTTCATGACATCCAGGTGGATACCAAAGGAAAAGAAAAACACTTTGAGGCTCGAGCTTAAGTTGGAGCCTCAACTGTATAAGCTATTGTAGCACTAGGGAGTAAGTCTAGACTCATCATTTAGAGATACTAATTCCAAGAGGCTCGAACTTAAGTTTGATCCTCACTTGCATAGGATAGTGTAGCACTAGAATGCAAGCCTAATGCCATCCTTGTGGCTACCATGGGTATAGAATAGCACCTTAAGTTCAAGCCTCATTTTCATATGCTAGTGTAGCTTCAGGATGCAAGGCTTTCCTGATGACATCCTTGTGTCTACTAAGGGCAAGAGGCTTGAACTTAAGTTTGAGCCTTGCCTACATATGCTAGTATAGCACTAGCATGAAAGTCTAGCTTCATGACATCCTTGTGGATACCAAGGGAGCAGAACAACACCTTTAGGTTCAAACTTAAGTTTAAGCCTCAATTGCATATGATATTGTAGCACCAATGTGTAAGGCTATCCGAGGGATATCCTTGTGGCTACTTAGGGAAAGAGGCTTGAAATTAAGTTCGAACCTCGCCTACATATGCTAGTATAGCAAGTCTAACTTAATGACATGCTTGTGGATACTTACGAAAAGCGGCTCAACTTCAAGTTCGAACCTTGCCTACATATGCTATTATAGGCTAGCTTAATGACATCCTTGTGGCTACTTATGGAAAGAGGCTCAAACTTAAGTTTGAACCTTGCCTACTTATGCTAGTATATCAAGTCTAACTTAATGAGATCCTTGTGTCTACTTAGGGAAAGAGGCTCAAATTTAAGTGCAAACGTTGCATACATATGCTATTGTAGCAAGCCTTGCTTAATGACATCCTTGTGGCTACTTAGGGAAAGAGGCTTGAGCTTAAGTTTGAGACTTGCCTACACATGCTAATATAGCAAGTCTGCCTTGAACTTAAGTTTGAGCCTCAACTGTATATGTTACTTTAGCACTAGGGTGTAAGGTTAGCCTCATGACATCTGTGTGGCTACCAATGCCATTAGGATCAAACTTAAGCTCGATCCTCACTTACATATACTAGAGTAGCACCAGCATGTAGGGCTTGTTGCTACCAAGGGCATAGAAGAACACCTTTAGGCTCGATCCTAAGTTCGAGCCTCAAGTGCATATTCTTTAGCACTAGGATGCAAGGCTTGCCTCATGACATCCTTGTGGCTAGCCTTATTTTCATATGCTGTTGTAGTACTAGGGTGTAAGGCTAGCCGAGGGACATCGTTGTGGCTACCAGAGGCAAGAGGCTCGAGCTTAAGTTTGAGCCTCACATAGATATGTTAGTATAGCACTATCATGAAAATCTATATTCACTAAGTCCTTTTAGGATTCATGCAAGAATGGAGAAACACTTAGGTTTGAACTTAAGTCTAGCCTCATGGCATCCTTCTGGTTACCAATGACAAGAGTCTCAAACTTAAGTTTGATCCCCACTTGCATATTCGAGTGTAGAACTAGCATGGAAAGCTATCTTGATGACATATTTGTGGCTATCAAGGGCATAGAACAGCACCTTTAGGCTCAATCTTAAGTTCGAGCCTCAAGTGCATCAGGGAATGAAAATTCACTTTTAGGATCAAAGTTAAGTTTAAGCCTCCTCTTCATATGCTAATGTAGAACTAGGGTGCATGCCTAGCCTCATGAGATCCTTCTGGCTAGAAAAATTCACTTTTATGCTCAAACTTAATTTTGAGCTTCCTCTCCATATGCTAATGTAGCACTAGGGTGCATGCCTAGCCTCATGACATCCTTCTGGCTAGAAAAATCATAGAGCTTCACTTTTAGGCTCAAATTTAATGTAGCACTAACTTGCAAGACTACTCTCATGACATCCTTGTGTCTAGCAAGGGTACAAAACAACATCTTTTGGCTCACACTTAAGTTCTAGCCTCGCCTACACATGCTAGTGTTGTTTTTAAAATATACTATTTAACTTAAACATATGCTCCTTGTTTAGGTTCTAATATTGTTCTTTTTGGTTGTTTCAGGAGTGGAGGCTTCCAATGTACCAAGTATACCAGAGCAGGGTGCACAAGTCTTCACACTCGATGTTCTTAAAATGTCCACTCACGCCAAAACTATTGCTCCAAGAATAAAGGCTGACAGGACCTTTGAATTAACCAAAGAAGAAGGAGTGAAGTGGTTTGTGGATACCTACGATACATATGCAAACTACAAAGGTGACATCCGTCTATATCTGTCACAAGGTGATATGAAATATGGAGACATGGGGATTGTTGTGGGTGTCAAAGATGATGTGGATGCAAAAACAATGCCATGATTTTCATGTAATGTGCTACCTATTTGAGAGACCACAAAGGAAAATAAGTTTTTCTTATCATTGGGCACTTTTCATGTAGCAGGCATGAATGGTAGCAAAATAGGAAAATAAAAATCTATTGTAAAATTAGGATTGAAGATCTCCAGTTTCACTAATCAAGAAGACTCAGGTGTGGAATGTGTGTAAGACCTAGTGAAGGCAGTGAAACATGCAAAGAGAGTCTTGAGCTTACCAAAGAAGATTGTACCTGCAAAGAAACCAATAGGGGCACTATCTAAGAAAGTTGTAGAGAAGACAGGGAAAGCCATAGTTAGGAGTGCACTTGCCGCATCAAGAGGTGGCCATGCAAGTGCTTCAACACATGTAGAGAAGATCACTACCACCATTAATTTAGAGGAGCAAGAAGGTTCACAAGAGCAAGATGCACAAGGACTTAGAAGAAAAAGAAAGGTAAAGGATTATTCTACTCTTGAGGAAGATCAACAAAAACTAGCAAAGAGGAAGATGAAAAAGAGAGCAGAAGAAAAAGAGGTTTTTGAAGAGGAGTTGATGGACATGGAAACTCCATCCGAAGATAACAAGGCACTGACCTCTTTAGAATCAAGAAGGGATTCTATCCTTTGGGGATTAATGAAGTCTTTAGCATTGACGTGAAGGTGTTTTCCTTGTCCATCAAACTATGTGTACAGAAGATTAAATCTAGATTGGGTCAGGATTTTAACTCTAGACTTCATTCAAGAACAAAAGCAAGAGGAGATACTACCAATTTTTATGCCTTCTGATCCTTCCAAAAAAAATCTTCTTGGACAAACTTGCCAAAGAGGATGTTCGTAATGTTGATACTGGATCATCTCTGGACAACACTCCATTAGTGCTGCAAAAAGTTTGCAGGGTGTAAACGTTGCAAAGGTTACCCCTCAATTGCATGAAAAATTCAAATATAGACGATCTAAGATTATTCTCAATTGCCCACAAAAGATCTCTCATGAAATCTCCAAAGATGCGAATCTATCTGTTGCAATGTCAATGCAAAAGGAGCCATTTCTTGACCAACTTATGCAAGCACGAGTACGATGGCATGCAAATGTTTGTCCTTCTAAGCCACCACCTGGTGTCAACTAAACCAAGAAGGACTTTGAGGCTTGGAAGGTACTTGTTTGATTCATTGAAAACATGGATTTGAGTCTTTCTAATCAATATCTATTTGTAAACTAGAGTCTATCATAGGCTCAAGCAAGACCTACATGTGCTCATTTAGAACTTAAAGTGAGGTTTTAACTTAAGATTTAGTGTCACTTTCAAATGAGGCTATAGCACAAACAAGCGAGGCTCGAACTTAGGTTTGAGCCCCACTTACATATACCCATGTATTTTGGACTTTGCATAAATGTATGTGAGCATATAAAGAAACAATTCAATCTGCCTAGGATTGAACTTATTAAGTATGCGTCTCAATTCCACAAGTTAGAGCCTTGTCAATATTGATGTTGGAATTTTCAATTTTGCAGACCTTTGTTGAGACAACAAAGCACACACTTCAAAAGGGATTTGTCAAGACCGACTTGCATTTGCTTCTATGTGATGAGAAGATATGGAAAAATTGGGTCAAGATCCGCCTTCCTACCAAATACAAAGGGAGAAACACTTGACGAAGGTTTCAACGAAAATCCTAAATTTCTTACTATGAAGGGTGGTCAGATTCGATAAGCACCTGGCACAGCAACACTGACACCTACATTGTTCAGGTGCATTTTAGGCCTCGAGAATAAAGAAGTTCTTGAGCTACAAAATGCAATCCTAGACAAAACCATCTTGCTAAAGAAGGGCAAGCATACCCCTCATAGAATGGACATGGATGAGATGGCTTGGAAGCTAAAAACAGATCGAGTGTTGAAAGAAGAAATAATATCATTCTTCTTTGATTTGACAACAAGGGAAAATTTACCTTGGGAGAAAGTTTGTGAGAAGTACAAGCTAGGAGAGCATGAGTACAATCAAATGATGAGCTATAGCCAGTACTATGTCAAGGACTCCCTCAACAGAGCAAAGAATACTCCCCCCTCACTTCCAAAAAGTGTGGTAACTCTCCTCAATCATCTTTATAGAGCTAATATGGGCATAATATCTCAAGATGAGTCTATTCCATGGAGACTCAAGGGGGTGGGCTTTGATATGGGGAAGATCAAAGACTTTTGCAATACAAAGCGCGTACCATTTCAATTGGTTGTCTTGGATCTTCATGGTACGAAAGAAAAGCCCTCTATAGATTTTTTTGCAAATTTGGAACTCAATCTAAACACATTGAATGCACAATATGAATATGTGCTAGTGTGTTTCATTGATTTCATCAATATCGAAATGCTTGTTGAAGGGGTTTCTAGCTAGTCAACTAAGGTCCATATTGAATATGGAAATATCCAAGCAACAAGAGATGACTCATGGATAGATGGAATTGTGGACTCTACAATGGTTGCTCTTTTTGTTAGCAAGGTTGATAGATTTGAGGCTATTGGCAAGGCTCATACAAAAAGAGTCTTTTTCTCAGGCTCTTGTGTCAAGGATCATGAATTTATTGATAGAATCTTCATTGATGCCCTTATCATAGGGTTTTTTCCTAAGCAAAGGTATGTTTTGGAGTTTTTTTGCATGGAGCTGTGCTGGAGCAAAGCTTGTCGACAAAGAGAAGGGCAATTGCTCTATGTGAATATGATTTTGAAGCAATGGAGTTAGAATCTCAATGCTCTAGTCTTTTGGAGAGCGATCCGTCCTTGCGAGAGTGGTGTGGTGCAAGTCAATCATCACTTGCGAGACAAAGAGTGGAGCTGGATGATAAAGAAAAATAAGACCTTAGCAATCTTGACATTGATGAGCAACAAAGCAGTGGAGAGGATGTTGATGGAAATGAAGACAATGATAACATAGACAACACGGATGATAGCGAAGTTCAAGAAGCTACAAATGTTGATCATCAAGGAGGGAGACAATGTTGGAGAAATGAGTCCAGTTGTGGATGTTGAGTGTGCAAAAGAAAATGATAAAGAGAATGAGGATGATGACGCAGGCAATGAGGATGCACAAGAGGATGGTAGAGCCCCTCAAGACATTATAGTAGTTGATGAGAAAGGTGCAAATGCTTCTTAAATTATTTTTGATACTAGTTTTAATTTAATGATGCATGCCATTATCATGTACCAACAGACTCCTAAAGTGTAAAAAGGAAGGATAATGTATTGAATTGATCAATTGTGATACTTTAGGTCCTTCAAACACTATTTTCTTAATACTATCTTGTGTCTTTATCTAAAAGTATGTCATTTTAATTAGATTTAATTGTTGTTGTTTTTAAAAATGATGGGGTAATCAAACTTGAGTTTGAGCCATCACAAAGCACATGTCTTTATTTAAAATGCCAATTCACAAATCATGGCTAACATACAGATGTGTATTAAGAGTAAGAATTTTTTGTTTTGGTGAGACAATAATGAAGCATTACCAATGAGGCTCAAACGTAGGTTCAAGCCTAACAAGGAGAGATAGTGAAGCACTTGTGTATGAACTTCAATCACAAAAGTCCTAGCTGAGTTGTTCTAAGTGAGACTTGAAATTCCATATCCTAGTGTAGCACTTGTATATGTTACGTGAAACTCATAATGTCTTTGTACCTAACAAGGAATTGAAATTTAGTTTGTAAGGTCGAGCTTAAGTTTGAACCTTGCCTGCACATGTTAGTGTAGCACTACCAGGTGAGGTCGAGCTCATGAGCACTACCATGTTAGGCCAATCTCAAGAGCATTGTAGTAATATAATCTTCCAAATAGCAATACTTACGGATCATTAAGTAGAAAGGATCATACCTTGAAAAATTCATAGTTTAAGAGGTTTTTTGAATAGGCCCTAGATGTGCACAATATAATAATTTTATACATAGTGAATGCGTTGAGACTAGACATGGCTTGAGACTTAAGCCTTACACTTGAAACATAAGATTAAGGTTAAGTCTTAAGCTTTAGGTATGAACTTAAGTTTGATTCTCACCTCCAAATGTGAAATAGGTAACATGTTAGGTGAGCATCACTTGATCATGTGTATGAGTTTCAACGACAAAAGTCCTTGTCATAGAATCCTACCTTGTAGCTTCCAAGTGAAGCTCACAATTTCATATCCTATTGTAGAAATTACATATGTTAAGAAAGAGTCGTAATCTATAACAAGAAAATAAAATTTATTTTATCGAACTTAAATTCGAGCCCTGCCTTTGTATGTTAGTGTAGCACTACCATATGAGTCCAGTCTCATGAGCATTGTAGCAAAAAAATGTTACAAATAACAAAATACTTAAAGATTATGAAGAAAACTGGATGATACCTTGAAAAATTCATAGATAAGGGGTTTTATAAATAGGTCTTGAGTGCACATAATATAAAAGGTTTTCACATAGTGAATGATGAAGACTAAAAGGGGCTTAGGGCTTACATTTTAGACTTCAAACATAAGCATAAATTTTGAGACTCAAGTTTTAGGCTTGAAACAAAAGCCTAAACTTTGAGACTTAAGCCTTAGGCTGGAGCTTAAGATTAAGCCTCACTTTCAAATGTGCTTTAGGTATCATTCTAGGTGAGCATTTTTGTGTTAATGTGCTAAATGGAGCCTTTCTAACATAAAACATCTGGGTTAGATGATGGAAATGAAATGGATTCTATGGTTATTGAAAATCCAGTAGACTATTTTCTAAATAGGTAAAAATTTATCTTTTTTCATCTTTCACATGAAGACAACAAAATAGAAGACGAAGATAACATATCTCAAGCAGCACAAGTGCTACCCACCATTGTTGGAGAGACCCAATTTCATAAAGGTGATCTTGTAGAACAAACCTCTCAAAAAACTTCAAATGACATGACTAAAGAAAGTGAGAACATGCTACCTACAATTGGAGAGACCCAAATTTATAAAAGTGACACTAGGAATAGTGAAGAGGAGATGGTGGTGGTAGAGCATCAAAGTGATTTTGTTGTGCAAAATTCTCCAAAACCTTCACACGACACTAACAACATGCCTCAAAGAGATGAGGATGGAGAGGGTGGTGAGAAGAAGGGTGAAGCCAATGAAGAGCTCCAAGTGACTCTTGCAACCAAGGACATATAAGAAAAAGTTGACAAAGGGACAGGAAAAGCGATACCAACTACAAACAAAGTCCAAAGCATTCAAGAAAGGGAGCAAGGGATTGAAGTTGGTGAGAAAAACAAAGGTACTTATTTTTCCAATGTTATTAGTATAGATATGGCCCTTTTTGGAAGATAATACAAAATTCTATTATGTTGTCTTTGTAGGTGAAATTGACATTCAAAATCAAGGATCCAGTGTGTCACAAGTAGACATCAACGTTGAGGAGCTACATCCTGATACACAAAAAGGTAGGCCATTTGGAAGCTTATATTATTTTGAGAGAGATGGAGATAAGCTAGTCTCTAAATCTTCCCACAGCAATAGAGAAATGCAATCACTTGTAGGAGACATCATTATAGATGAATATGGGAGTACGAGACATAAATAAACATGTGCTATTTACAATTGTGTGCTGCAAATATATGGTCCCTTGTTCTGAGATTTATAAGTGCAAAACCTTACATTGTTATCATTCTTTTGTATCATATGCAGAAAATATTACTCATGCAATCAGCATGAAGAAACATGGACTCATTCTTGATCTTAATGGAATTTTACTCAGCAAAGAAGACAAGAGGCATCCATGTGCAGATTGTGTCAAAATTGACCTTGGTCACACCACTGTTGTTCGCCCGGGTTGTTTGAATTTTTGGATGAGATATGTCAATACTTTCATGTTGGTATTTGTTCCACCATGCTACAAAAGAATGTTTGCACTTATGTGAACACTCTTGAAAAGCATGCACATGAAAAATATCATTTCTTTATGGTATGGGGACAAGAAGATTGCTATATCCATAATCTTCCAAAAGTGTATAGACCGGATAAGCCTAATGTTGAGGCTATGTTTAAGCCTTTGTTGAGGGCTTGGTATCAGTGTAGGAATTTATGCAGTACAAAGAATAAATTGCTCATTGATGATAGCCCTTTCAAGGGATGTATTAACCCAAAAGAAAATTTCTTATATCCTGAAATTTTTCAAGAGAGCCCTGACTAGCTTCTTTGCAACGAGCTTCTACCATACTTTTTAAATCTAAATAACACAGATGGCATTTGATCTATTATTTCAGTCAATTGGCTAGGACAATCTCCAATCACAGAGGTTCATGACCTATTTACAAAGTTTCAATACATTATGGAAGAATGGGGCATGTCTAAGGGAAGAACTTGTTGACAAAAATTCAGTCGAAGTGGAAAGGTCATCTTGTGCATCTTCACAGTAATCATTGTGCAATAACAAGTTAAGTTATATTCAAGAAAATAGGGGCAAGGAAGTAGTAAATTCCTTAAGCAAGGATCTAGCTATGTTGGCATCCAAGTTTGGTGTGCCTTCAAACCAGCTCAACGTGTTAACACTAGAATGGTAACAAGACACTTTTATGTCCTTGGACACTTTTGTGTCCTGTTAAGTGACCATTTTGCTTGAATTATTTGAAGAGTATGAAAATGAATTTATAGGTGCTATATATCCACAAAGTTGTCTTATGAGATGAAAAAAACTTAGGATTTTTTTTGGAGTATCAATCTCACCATTAACCTTACTCTTGCACAACATTTTTGAACCTAAACTGTGTGAAAAAACGGGTCATATTTTTGGCTTTTTTTCAATTGTTGGCAACTATACCACTCTAAACTTCATTTTTGTGAGGTTTAGATGGCTAGAGGTTAGGCATTCATAGTTCTCAACATGTTGTGATGCTTGTAGGGAGAGCTAAGTGTTAAAATTGAAAGTTATGACCAATTTACAAGAATTGTATAATCCTGTTTTTTGGCCAAAATTAGCACTTTTATGATTTTTTTGGTTTCTTTCTTGATATCCAAATTCAATTTTGATTGTGTAAGTGTAATTTATAACATAAAGCTAATCTTCCTTGAATTTTGGGGGACCTAATATGCTATATAGCATAGTATATGATGATGGTTGAGTTTTTTGATTGCTGAAGAATACGATACATTTTAGAGTAGCAAATATAACTTTCTCAATATTGTTAGTTTATTAGGCCAATTGTGTGTATTTTGTAGGTAGTAACTATATATAATCATAGACTACAAACTTGGCTAGATATTGAGTAGTTTCTATGGGTTTCTAGAGGTCATAATGCTAAACCCAATTAATTTTTTCATGTTTGCTGTATTTAGCACTTTATCATTACCCCCAAGGTTCCAATTGTAAGAGATCCATTATCCTTTTGACATGCTCCATGGCTCCTTTTGAGTCCAAAGGCCCAAAGGAAACTAAGAAAACATGTATATAGTATATGTATTGAGTGTGACTATAGAAACTTTAATGATAGGTCCGCAGAATGGCAAAAATGTAACTTTTTTGTACCTATTTTTTTTGCCCAAAACAAAATTAGTGAGGTAAAAGCAACCATATGTTTTGGTCACCAACCCATTGAAGTTAACGAGGCATTTTATCTCATGTCCTACAAAAATCCCCAGTCTTATTTATATGCAGTCAACGGTAAGAAATTGTTGTTTTGGGAAAAATGCACTGGTCCATCAACTTTGGAGACTTGTAGTGACCCAGGGATGAAAAAAATTACAAGTTTCTCATTTTTTCCATATGTAGTAGTTATTGAACTATAAGCTTATGAAAGGATTTTTCAAAATGAGTGGATCTACTATGGTTTTGGGATTTTTTCCCAAAACCATGAAAGGACACTTTTATGTCCTGTTAGGTTACCATTCTAGTGTTAAAATTGTCTCACAAATCAAAAAATTTGCGCGATCAATATGCTATTGTTCATGCTACTAGCTTGGGGTATGGTCGTGGTCATTTCATTAGCGGAGTTGTAGCAAAAGATACATATCAAAGCTACAAAAGGCCTACTTAAACTTATGGGTAAGACTCACTTTATATTTATCAAAAATATACAAAATAAAATCAAATTGTTATCTAATCTAGCATATTTGTTATTGGAGGTGGAAGAAAACAACCAGTAAGGTCTTGGCGTGCGCATTGACTCAATCACCTGGAATGTTCACATACATCTAGAGTGGTGGAAATGTGTTAAGAAGATTTTGACCAAAACAATGTGTTGGTCTCTAGTATTCCGGCCAAAACAATGTGTTGGGTCCAATTATTTGAACATGAACCAACTATGTACACTTTTATATTTCATCAACTAGATGTTATTCAACCTTGGAAAAGAAGTCTCTCTTTATCTTTGTGGCTGGAGCTCTTTGTACAATATTTCTATGTGTATTGAAGAAAAATATTTTCTTTTGTTGTTTTCTAAAAGTTTAAGTCTATATATATCATGGATAAAATAAATAATGTTGGTGCACATTGTGTTAATTGAAAATAATATCTCTTCCATTGACCATCATGCCTTTTTCTTGGAACAGGAGATTCGGAAGCTTATAAATTTGATTTCAAATGTACAAAGCATTTACTATTGAGGTGTCACGTGTCATTGAGGACTCATAGGCCTAGAAGGAAACTGATTCCACCACCCTCAGATACTTATACGGAAACAAATAAGAGTATTCATCCTTGAACTCAATGGTGTTTTACTTAAGACCATTGAAATGCAACATGATGATGTGTCACAGCAACAGAATAATAGAGATAGACAGCAAAAGATAGAGAAAGAGATCTTTGTATTGATGGATTTTTGCGGAGTTTTGATACAACAAAGGAGCAATGGAATATATGGGCGCACTCCGTTGTACAGAGCTCGAACCTCCCGACCACCCCCGAGCTTCAGTTCGCTTGCATACAGCGTCTCACTCGCACTCGCACTCGCAGAAGAGGAGATCTGTGAATGATCCCCAAATGCACCACCCATCGTGCTTTTATCCTTCTTTTCCTTGAAAAGCCTGCGACTTCTCAAAATAGTCGCTTTTTAAGCGTTCAGTCAACTCGATTTTCACACCAAGTATACCTGCGAGAATAAGATAAGAACGTGATTGCTAAGCGATCCGTAATGGTTAGATTTTTATCATGACACTTTGCACAGATCCTGTTTCACACATTGATTTCTGCATCGCCTACAAAATAGCCAAAAGAACATACTCGTGCAACCGATTCAACATGATAATCAAAGTAAAAAAACATAATTATATACCTTCATAATCTCAATTGCAATAGTCTACCATGAAGAAACAAATTCACTTCTTGGTTGATAGCAGGGAGAGTTGTATGATGTTGTATGTCTGCATGTCCCTGTGTATACTACACTGCTGCTGCCTTCTGTTTGTTTTCATCATAACTTTTACAAACGAACTCAGAACAGAGAAATCAAGGTACTCAAAACGACAGGAATAGGTTTGGTCTACAACGCAGCGTGAACAAAATTGCAAAAAACGTCTTTCTTTGGCTACAAACGCAACTTTCAGGTCGCGACTCATAAAACCTCTATTTTTGGGTTTCCACTACTTTTTCAACTTATTTTAAGCCTACCCATGCATTTTAAGCTAAACCACATAAATATAAAACACTGATGTTAATAAAAATCTCAATTTTACTGTTCATAGACAGACTATCTGCTATTCATTAATCTTCATCAAATACGTCTTTAGTGTATTATTTAAAAAAAGAATATATGTTCTCTCTTAATATTTCAAACTCATTCATATAAGCTCTATTTAATAGACTATTCAACAATCTTTCAAATTGTGCTAAACGAAAATATTCCCTACTACATTTTTTTTGACTTTAAGAACTTCAAAAATTAGTCCTATTACATTCTCCCCTTATCAAAATTAGCTCTGTCCTCAGAGTTCGAAAGAGAGAGAAATTCTCTTTTCAAAATACTAAGATCAATCCACGATGCATCCTCTACCTACTGGATAGTTCTACCACTTAACCAAAACTTCCACAATGTCTCTATTTCTCAGATGTTTAACACGCCTATCTAGCCCTAAGTCTGGTTCTACAGCCAATGTTCCATCATATTTCAACTTAGAGTTTTCTTGAAAAACATGATGCACATTAGGAACATACTTTTTCAATAAACTCCCATGAAATACAAGATGCACTTTAACATGAGAAGGCAATTCCAATTTGTAAGCTAATGAACCAATGTGCTTCAAAATTTTAAATGGCCTAGCAAATCGTGGAGACAATATTCTATCCTTTCCAAGAATCAAATGAGACTTCTCAAGAATAACCTTTAAGAAAACTATGTCACCAGTTTCATACTCCACAACACGATGTTTCTTGTCATAATACAATTTATGTCTCTTTTGAGCTTCTCTAATATTCCCCCTGATTTTGGCCAACTCGCTATCCATTTTCTCAAGCATCTCACGTGACAGTTCTACCTTATTCCTCGAGTTAATAAAATGAATAAGTGTGGGAGAGTTATAGCCATACATTGACTCAAACGGAGTCATCCTAATAGATGTATGATATGAACTGTTGTTTGCACATTCAGCCAAAGGCATATATTCATTCCAATTAGATTGGTTTTCATTGGCATACATTCGTAACATATCTTCTAAAATATGATTCACTCTCTCCATTTCCCCATCAATTTGAGGATGAAAAGCAGTAGACATGCGTAACTGGGTACCTATAGAGTCAAAAGTCGCTCTCCAGAAATGAGAAGTAAACTTAGAATCTCTATCAGACACTATACGTTGAGGCATGCCATGCAAATGAAATATCTCTTTCACAAACAAGCGTGCAATGGTCAATGCAGTATCAGTTATTTTTACAGTAAAAAGTGAGCTTTTTTTGTGAGTCTATCTACCACCACAAAGATCGAATCATACCCTCCACAAGTAGTAGGAAGTCTAATGATAAAGTCCATGGATATAGACTCCTCCTTCTGTAAAAGAATGTCTAAGGGTTGAAGGTCACCAAGCATCCTCTTATGTTCAATCTTAACTTGTTGACATTGAAAGCATTCACGCACATAATTCTTAACATCCAATTTCATACGTGGCCAAAAGAATGAACTTTTAATATTTTCATATGTCTTATTCAATCCACGATGACCAGAAAAAGGTGAATTATGACACTCATGCAGAATTTGACTCTTAAAAGTAGAATTTGCAGGAATACACAAGTGGTCATAATAATACAGATTTCCCTTGTACAAGTGACATCTGTTCTCATACATCTCACCAATATTTTCATGCAAGAATTTCAAAATAGACATATAAAAAGAATTATTTTCAACTTTAGCATGTATATCATCAATCAAATTAGACCGCACAGCAGTCAACAAATTACACATAGGCCTACGACTCAATGCATCTATAGGTTTATTTTCTTTTTCACACAAATACTTCAAATCAAAGTCATACTCAGTCAGCAAATCAATCCATCTTCTATGTCTGTTATTTAACAATGGTGGCTAAGTGAAAATATACTTCAAGATTTGATGATCAGTACACAATTCAAATTTTACACCAAGCAAAAGATGACACCAATGCTTCAATGCATGAACAATAGCAAGCAATTCTAGATCATGTGTTGCATAGTTCAATTCATGTCATCTTATTTTTCTAGACTCATATGCAACTACTCTTCCTTCTTGTGTCAAAACACAACCTAATTGTTCACCACTAGCGTCACAGGAAGAGGATATTTGTTCTTAATGCTCTGTTTCTTTAATCCCCTATAGTCAATGCATAACCTATATGTACCATCCTTTTTCTTTTGGTTTAACAGAGGACTACCCCAAGGAGATACACTACGTTTAATGAAACCCTTTTTCAAAAGATCATCAAGTTGTATCTTGAGCTCTTTAAGCTCATCAATATTGAACCTGTATGGAGCCCTTGAATAAGGTGTTTCTCTTGGATATAGATCTATGGCATGGTCTACTGCTCTAGGCGGGGCACACCAAGAAGATTGATCGGAAACACATCCTTAAATTCATGTAAGAGATTCTCTACAAATTCTGGATTTGTCTCTTTCTGTTTATCCCCAGATTCTTCTTTAATCTCATTAGCAAACACAAGAAACGTCTTACACTCTTATCTAAGTCACCTTATCAATTTCATGGCCAAAACTAGATTTACAATCTCTTTCTTTCCACGAAGAGTGTGACTTATCATCATCAAATGATTAAAGATATATTTTTCTTTCTTAACAATCAATCGAAACATGATTTTCAATTATTGGTGTCAATCATCTAATTGATACCAATTATAACATCATGCATATCAATGTTTATGATATAGAAATAATCTTTATTCTTCCGACTCTTCAAAGAAAAAAACAAATTTTCTACTAACTCTTTCGTGAAACTATTATTACCACTGGTTAAGTCCACAAATCTTTTAACTTATCGATTTAATTTCAAGTTTAATTTCTCAATCAATTTAGACGATAGGAAGCAATGAATACTATCCAAATCAATTAAGAAATCCAAATTTAAATCTCAAATTTTACGCATAAAACCGATCACAGAAGCTTTCAAAGGACATATCAAAGACATAAAACATCACAAAGAAGGGGTAGATGACTTACCTTTATCATACGCATCGCCAAAAGTCTCTAGTTGAGTCATCTTGGTACGTACTGTCTTATCGGTCACCTTGCTCGAGCATTCGAAAGTTTGGTGATCATGTTCTCGATATTGAAAGTATAATACAAATCTTTGAGTTCTTCAATCCACGCTGCTAATCTTTGCATATCTTTCTTATGCCACCGAACTCTTTAAAATTAGCCTTCGTTAAGAATGATTTGGTTGTCGCTTCTTCCATATCGTCATCGTTTCTTTTTCACACGACCTTTACGTCCACCACCACCGTTCCCACCATCACCACTATCACCACTGCCAGGTGCCCCAGCGCTGCCACGATGATTATTGTTTCCTCGTGGAGTAGCATGGTTTTCGCCTTCATGTTCGTCCCATGAAGGTCCACGTAGATATCAGGCTCTCGTGCTGCTTTGTCCCGCAGAGCCTTAGCACGCTCCCGATTTGTAATTTCTAGATCTTCTCGTAGTCGTCGAATCAGGTCTTCTTGCTCCTTCATCTTCTTCTTGTATCCGTCCATGTCCAGAATCAACCGCTTGCTCTGATACCAATTGTCACAGGAACAGAATAATAGAGATAGACAACAAAAGATAGAGAAACACATCCTTGTATTGATGGATTTTTGTGGAGTTTTGATAATACAGAGGAGCAATGGAATATATGGACGCACTCCGTTGTACAGAGCTCGAACCTCCCGACCACCCCCGAGCTTGAGTCCTCTTGCATACAGCGTCTCACTCGCACTCGCACTCGCACTCACACTCGCACTCACACTCACACTCACACTCACACTCACACTCGCACTCGCAATCACACTCGCACTCGCACTCACAGAAGAGGAGATCTGTCTATGATTCCCAAACGCACCACCCATTGTGCTTTTATCCTTCTTTTCCTCGAAAAGCCTGCGACTTCTCAAAATAGTCGCTTTTTAAGCGTTCAGTCAACTCAATTTTCGCACCAAGTATACATGCGAGAATAAGATAAGAACGTGATCGCTAAGCGATCCGTAAAAGTTAAATTTTTATCATGACACTTTGCACAGATCCTGTTTCACACATTGATTTCTGCATCGCATACAAAATAGCCAAAATAACATACTCCTGCAACCAATTCAACATGATAATCAAAGTAAAAAAACATAATTATATATCTTCATAATCTCAATTGCAATAGTCTACCATGAAGAAACAAATTCACTTCTTGGTTGATAGCAGGGAGAGCTGTATGATGTTGTATGTCTGCATGTCCCTATGTATACTACACTGCTGTTGCCTTCTGTTTTTTTTCATCATAACTTTTACAACCGAACTCAGAACAGATGTCATGCCAAGGGTAGGACTAGACGGGCTCGGCCCGGGTAATGTGCCGGACACACATACAGTAAAGGGGTCTATATATAGAAGAGGGCCAGGGGCCCATATATAGGATGGTTGGGAGGTTATTCGCATGTCGGTCTACCCGCTGGTCTCACATTGGTAAGATGAGCCGAGGTTGTATTACACATTCTAGTACCTTCAGAAATTCTGAAACCTGGGTATGCAGTTAGACACCTCTTAGTTGTGATAACTTGTTTAGCATTCTCAAGTGAGTTCTAAATGGAATCTTCACGCTCTTTTGATTATGGGTCGGTTAACCAAGACGGCTACACAGGGACAACAATGTGAAAAATCAAGATGTTACTGTTGATTTCATTGAGCCTCCCACTGAACCGGGTTCCGATTCAACGCACTGTTGGATCCATGAGGGATGCTATGGTGGAAAACATTAGTGTTCTTATGAAGATACCACCACTTGCGTTTTCGAGGACGAAAACGCTTCTCCAAGGGGGGAGTAATGTCATGCCAAGGGTAGGACTAGACGGGCACGGCCCGGGCAATGTGCCGGACACACATGCAGTAAAGGGGTTTATATATAGAAGAGGGCTAGGGGCCTGGCCAGGGGCCCATATATAGGATGGTTGGGAGGTTATTCGCATGTCGCTCTACCCGCTGGCCTCACAACAGAGCAATCCAGGTACTCAAAACAACGGGAATAGGTCTAGTCTACAAGGTAGCGTAAACAAAATTGCGAAAAACGTCTTTCTTTGGCTGAAAAAGAAACTTTTAGGTCGCGACTCATAAAACCTCTATTTTTGGGTCTCCACTACTTTTTCAACTTATTTTAAGCCTACCCATGCATTTTAAGCTAAACCACATAAATATAAAACACTGATGTTAATAAAAATCTCAATTTTATTGTTCATAGACAGATTATCTGTTATTCATTAATCTTCATCAAATACGTATTTAGTGTATTATTTAAAAAAAGAATATATGTTCTTTCTTAATATCTCAAACTCATTCATATAAGCTCTATTTAATACACTATTTAACAATCTTTCAAATCGTGCTAAACGAAAATATTCCCTACTACATTTTTTTGAGTTTAAGAACTTCAAAAATTAGTCCTATTACATGATGTATGCCCAGATTGGGGAAAACATATGCATCTCGTTGAAGAGAGTACAAATGTGTGGCATTTTACTCGCAAAGATGCATTCACTTTCCTTGATTTTTGCATGCAATGGTGTGAGGTGTGGATTTGGATCACTAATAGATTGCAAAGGACTCGTCATATTCTTGAGTTATGCTTTCCACAACACCATAAAAAATTTAATGTCATAGCAGGACAGGTAGCATGTCAAAAGGCAGATCTTCTAATTGGATATCGATTTGTATACCACAAGAATGTGGATGTAGCATGGAGAATTTTTCATGATTTGGATAATAATACCTTAGTTTTTGACGAGTCTTTTTACAGTGTAATGTGAATATGACCGGAACCTACTTGGTTTTTCGAAAAATGTGGAATCAATCAATAGAAGAGCTTGAAAGTTTTTTGGAGAGAACAATCACTGCATGGTTACTTGGTTGGATCTATGCAAGGGACAAAGGAGAGTATACTTGCAATATGTTGGTAAATGAAGCAGCTTGTGAAAGAGAAACCTTGTACATATTGAAGCAATACATGAGAAAATGCAAAGTTTAATAATGTATTTATAGTCATTGAGCCTCTTCACATAGTATCATTTCCTCCGATGAGTTGTAAAATACTTGGATCCATGTAAATATTTGAATTGGAATTTATTTTCTATCTTGATGTTTCTAAAGACCACACTATTTTGAGGTCCCTTCAATTCTAAAATTTGTTTTTGATTATTGTAGATTATTTTCATGAGTGTTGATATAGCCAATTATTTAACCTTAATGTCTCAAATTTGAGCTACTAATTCAAAGAACTTTTTCTACATGAATAATGTTGTATAATGCAAATTGAGTTTAGTGCCATGCTTCCCTCATTCTTTTGATGTCATTGTAGTTGATGCATATAAGTATGTATATAAATACACATATCCCTATAGATATGTGCTAAGGGGTATATGAAACATAGAGTGTAACCGTCAATAGATGATAGCTCAAACTACACAAAAATACTAAGTTTTTTTATAGCGTTATAAGAAATGGGACTTGAATAATTCCCAAAATTCCTAAAGAGGTCTTTAGAGTGCATGTACTTTACAGGCACTGCATTATGTCCTGGATACGGAGGTTGTTGATCGAACACAGGTTGAGGTCTTTCCATACCCATTGGTGGTCTTTGAGCTTGGGCCATATTAGGCTGATATCTATACATGGGTTGTCCTTGTGGCCTCATGGGCACGTAATGAACATTCCCATCATACTTTGGTCTGAAGTAGCACTTGTGGGTCTCATGATTGGTCCATTTACCCTCGATTGCACACCATTTTTGTCACCTAATTGGTTGTCCCTATTGAGGTATCCCTTGTCCTGGTCCTCTCATAGGTATTTTTTTCATGTTGTTCATCATGTCATTCATCCTTCTTAGTATATCTTCTATGGCTGAGAGTGGTGCCGCAACAGGCCATTCCCACTTGTGCTGGTTTAGTAGATGCTATCTTCTCGCTTTGGTTATCCTTAGGGACATCTTCTTCGTTGAAAATCTCACAATTGTCTCCTAGGTCAATAGCATTAGACACACTCGCTTCTAGGGTTGTATGCTTTTTACTATAGAGTATAGCATGAAGTTCTTTGTTAGCAATCCCTCAAGAAACAAAGATACAAGTCGTTCTTCTGTAGGTATCTCCATCTCTGGGAATCTGGCAATGTATTGTTTCATTTGAGTTGCACAATCCCTAACAGACTCACCATGTTTCTGTTTAAAGCTGTAGATTTGAGATACCGTATTATGTTTGATCTCCGTTTTGGAACAAGAAGCTACAAAATCCTTGAGCTAATGTGTTCAAGTCCATGATTGACCTTGGTGGAATGTTTTGGAGCCATGTCAATTCTTTTCCTTCTAATGTCATTCCAAACCCCTCGAATAGAGTATGGAAATGGAATATACGCTCTGCTCTTAGCATTTGCTTAAAGATTACTAAGTGGTCGTATGGATCCCCTGATCCACTGTATTTTTTGACCCATTTTTGAAAATCAGCTGGTCTTATTTGTCTGTTTGGTTCAACTACATGCCTTCTGGGAGTTGGTCCTGTTCTCAGTCCTTCAAACCAGTCTGTTGGAAATAGTGACTCATGTAGCCTTGGGCTGGCCTTAGTGTCATGGCCTTAGTGTCACCTGGTTTTCTACGTGATGAGGTGGTTTTTGGTTTCTTCACATTACCCTTAGATGATATCTCACGGTGTTCATCTCTTGGAATTGTTTCTGGTCCTTTCTCAATATCCAATCTCATATGGAATACCCTTGGTATATAGTTTGTTCTACCTCCTCGGAAGTCATCATAACAAAGTTGTTGTTATAACAATCCCTAAATAGATAGGTTGGTAGGTCTGTTTGTCCCTTATCTTTGATCTTGAAGATATAGATGACCTTCATGGCCGTTAATTGTCCTGGTTTGGCATGAGAAGCCCACAAAAGATCTCTTATGTTTCTATCTTCCCAACAATAGACTCAGATCCTAGGATTATCCGTACTAAGCCATTTCAAAGGCTTCAAGTCTACTTGATCATATCCATCAAATTCCAAAGTTGGTGGTCCTTGTTTTGCTGACATGTCCGGTGTAAGACTAGAGAGACTAGAACCTAGGAGTCCACCACCCAACCACCCACTATATAGCATGGACCTGGCCCTTTGTCCTAGCTGGACTCTCTTTCCACACTGCCTAGCCCGGCCTTGCCCTTGTCTAGTCTGGCCTTGCTGTTGTCTGACATTACTCCCCCCTTAAAGAAGAGTTTTCGTCCTTGAAAACAAAAGTGGGGAACTTCTTCACAAGAACACTTATGTTTTCCAAAGTGGCATCCTTCATGGGTCCAGCTGTTTGGTTGACCGGAACACGGTTCTGTAGGAGGTTTAATGAAACCAAGAGTAACATCTTGATTTTCCACATTGTTTTCCATTTGCACCCATCTTGTGTTACCGATTCCTATCCAATTATAGTGTGTAGACTCCATTTAGAACACACATGAGTATGCAAACGAGTTATCACACAAACATGTACCCTAAATATTACCTCTTTTCACTTTCCATGAAAGTAACTTGCTAACATGACTCATTAGCTACGTTTAAGTCCTTGAATTTTTTTCCAAGTACATCAGTAAACAACCCCACCGTAACTAGTGTTTAAGGTTGAGAACTTGATTTACACATGAAGAGACTACACCTAATCGCAAACATGCTTTAACTTATGGTAAGAAAACTCCAAGTAGGGAAATAAATGCTTACTAATTGGATTGTGTGGTGCTAACGTACACACTTGCATATCCTTTAGCACAAGATTACACTTTGTAGTTTGCTTATCCCTTGGATAACTGACATTATCGAGGTGTGATTACCCTACGGTTTACAAACAGTCTTTCTAGATGGCTGGTAAACGGGGAGCACAATATCGTATCACATTGCTGAGGAATCAACAATTGGTTGAATAACCATCACAATTAACTTGAAAAATCCACAAACATCCAAACCGAGCCAGGACCTCTATTGGTGATTGGTAGACCAAAAAGTAAATTCATTGAGATACTGCACATCGAGTGCAAACAACTTGATAAATATGCATGCCGTTCTAGAACAGCCTTTGCTAAACACTAGCGCCCATAACACCTAGCGTGCATGCATTTAGCAAAAAATAGATTGGAACCTGTATATCCATGGTAATCCTTGCCAATACTTATGACAAATGTGATGCGTGTAGCGCACATTAAAAAGGAATGGAAATAGTTATCAAAGAAACTAAATAGTTTCACTTGCAATCTTTTGCAAGCCTTGCTGAAACGTCTGAACCATAATAGAAGGTGAAACATCGATTACTTCTAGGTACATAAATGAAACTTTTTCATTAAAAACTTAGAGCCTTGATATATGTATAAACAACGATGTGTAATGTTGTTTAGCAATACTTGTAGCTGAACAGGTCATTCTAAGTATCGGATCATTTCTGGCCACACTGAAATTGGTCCTGATACGTCGTGCTAAAAATGGTCTAGAAAATAGATTTGATCAGCACCTAGGGACTTTGTCATGACACATATTTGAAATAAGGGCGCCAATGTCAATCCCAGAGACTGATATTATCCACATATGGAATATGTCTCAACTAAGGGTGTCTGAAAAAAACAAATCCTTCAAGTACAAGATGTACTTGTGTGTGGAGGTAACTCTAAACACTCTGCTACAAGAGTGAGAGGGACCCTCATTCATTACTCCACACTGGCTTAACCAAACTCCTTGAGTCCCTAGAACATTTTGTATCCCATGTGACAACATGTGCCAAATCATAATTCTACAAGTGGATTCATAACAACATAATGTACATTGAACACTATGTCCCAAAATACTTGTTTCGACATGCCCTTGGCATGGCCCTGGGGATTGAACTAAAAGTTCAGTTATCCGTATTCAAATGCAGAGGAATACATCTCCCCACCTGTGAAAAAAACAAGCAACATTGCACTAGAAACCCTGGGTGTTGCCTTCGCAATCCAAACCTACGTAGTCAAATACTTCATAAGACCCTTTGTAGAAACTGCTCAACTAGCCGGTAGCGGTAAGCAACCTAGTTAACCATGTACAAAATGATGAGAATAAACCCCAAAACTGTGATGTCATAGACACTTGTAGTGCTATAGAGAGAGCAAGAAATCCACACAAGTGAGATGCCTAGCTCATATCAACAGCCATGCTGTCTCAACTGTTTTCTGCCTCTACATTGCATCGTATAGATCAACTGATGTAAGTGCAAGAGTATCAAAAACTCAATTTGAGCATCACACAAGAAACATATAGTGCAAAAATGACACCCTAATCCTCCGCAATGACAAGACTCTCGCTCGTCCATGAATGTCGTTGTATTCGATGTATACTCCAATGGGAAGATCTGTTCGAGCATAAGACAATCACCCAAGGAATTCCAATAGTTGGGTCCTACCCGAAATCGGATAATGGCTGTTAGCCAGCCTGTGTGTGGCTCCTAGCTCGTATGGCAATTAGTGTTCAATTGATAAAGCGATGAAAACTAATGTGAATGGTATCTTTGCCAATTTCTAGCTGAGAGTTAGAGCGCCTTGGCTCATGGTGACTCCCAAACAAAACATGTGTCAAAAGCTTCTTAGAAAGTTTTCATTATTCATGAGAGAAATAAGAAAAAGAGAGAGAAGAAGAGCATGTTGGGGTAAGGAACTTTCCTTAAATTTCTAGAGTGTGTGCCCAGAATGTGTGGTCTTAGGCATCTTATGCCTGATTTGCATCTTATCCTATAAGCATACAACAGTATGTATGTATGATGCTCTCATCGAGAGAGGCAAGAGAAAAAAAACACATATACATCCTGCCCTACCTCTCTTGCAGGGATCGTGATTGTATGAGAATGAATTAGCAGTGGCACCTTGCCTCTTGTTTTTGATAGAGTTACTAGTGTGATAGCGGAAGCGTAATGCATGAAGCGGTAGAATTGAATCCACCTCGCTAGCATGCCTTGCATGCAAAATTGTAAGCCCTTGGATACAATGACGGCTCAAACATAAAAGCCAAAATCATAAGTGCCTTGCACCATCGGTACTAGTTGTTGAGAGAGAAGGAGAGAGCACAAAAATAGAACCCCAAAGTGTGTAGAATACACACATGAGATGATGTATATATAGAGGGGACCTGGATGCCATATATAGAGAAGCCGTATATTGAGTAGCTTCACACATAAGCTCAACACCCCCGCTCAAAAAAGGGTCCCTAACTGTGGATGAAAAAACCCTTGGGGGATCAAGGAAAAAAACCACATCTCTATATACACCCACCGTTATATTATAAAAATCATTGAATGTACGAATGTTCATGAGGAGCTACATCACTCCTTTTACAATGAATGTTTTATGAGGAGTTACATCACTCCTATCCTATCAAATACAATAATGAATACAAAGGTTCAATAAAGAGGTGTACAGGCTATCGATTAGCTCGTAATCAGAAGTGTCTCTGTGAATCTGTTGTGTAGCTTGTCATCAATATGGCATCACCAAACATGTCTTCATAAATCTTTTATTGTCACCAAGTTTGTCTTCATGAAATCAATTCTTTGATCAATCATACATAGATCATAGACTCCAAAATACATAGTCATGAAAATTATTAGCATCGTTAGTGAAATAGTTACATTCACAATGCCATAAGAGATGGTTCGTGATGCCTCTCTTTCTACGACATATATACGCACGACAACATATAAGTATGAACGTAAAAGTACAAGATGTATGATTACGTGATTCAAATGACATGTGTATATACTACATAAAACGACATTTATCAACGTAGTGATATCATTGAGTATCATCAAAGTATTAACCAAATATCATCATTGTATAAAAAAAATTGAATAAATCATCATGGTATCAACGAAAAGAATCATAGAATAATCATTGTATCAACGAAACAACGTCATGGTATCACCCATCAGGAGATTTCGGAAGTCTTTTGGAGGGCCTTTTGTAAGAGAGAGGAAAATAAGCTCCTCCAATGAGAGAAGAGCCTACGTTACATAGAAAAATAGATTGATATTAAAAAAAATATAAAAGGTGTCCCTCTCCTCATTTAATAATCTAGTGTTCCTTGAAGATGATCACTCTCTTTCATTTAATGCGAGCACCTTTTTCAAAAGGTAGATGTGGTGCATTTAATACGGCTTACGTCATCACTGGAACTCAAAAAGCCACCAAACTATCAAGTGGTGGAAGATTTTGAAACTTTTGATACTGTCAATGTGTCCGGAACGCCCAAATTACCTAGAAATGAATGTATAATTGCTTCGCTCCGACATCCAAAGAGGCAAAAATGTCAAAAACCCCTTAAAGAACATTTTACTAACAACATGCGGGGGGGCATTCCAAAATTTTGGAATGCCTCCACGCACGCCATTAGTAAAAAGCCCCTTTTTTTCTCTTTTTAGGGAGCTTTTTGAGAGGAAAATCTCAAAAAACCTCTAAAAAGGGGCTTTCTTGAAAGATGAGTGTCCAAAAACCACTAAAAGAAGCTTTGTACTACCAGTGCATAGGGGGGTATTCTAGAATTTTAGAATGCCTCCTCCCACGCCTTAAGAAAAAAGCTCATTTTTTGGGGGTTTTTGACATTTTTTCCCTCTCCGGATGTCGGAACAAGACAAGTAGACATTCGTTTTTAGGGTATATTGGCGTTTCGGACGCATTGGTGGTGTCAAAAGCCTCCAAATCTATCACTATTTGACATTTTGTGACTTTTCAAGTTTCAGTGGTGGATGATGTAAGCTGCATTGAATGTGCCGCACCTGCTCAGGATAAAGACGCTTGCATTAAATAAAAAAGTGACCATTTTCAAGGACGATTGGGAATATAAATCTACTTTTTAGAGTGTCTGGTTGTCCTTTTGGCCGTACTCACAAGGTACAAGTGCATTTTAAAAAAAGTTTCTTGAGAGAGAAATTCAATTTCTTACAAGGCCCTCCAAATGACCTCCGAAATTTTCTAATGGAGAATAACCATGGTATCAACGAAACAATATCATGGTATCACCGAGAATAACCATGGTATCAACAAAACAACATCATGATATCACCGAGAATAATCATTGTATCAAAACGAAACAACATCATGGTATCACCGAGAATAGCCACAGAATCAACGAAATATCATCATGGCATCACTAGGAATAACCATGGTATCAACGAAATATCATCATGGTATCAACGAAAATCACCATGACCAAAGTACTAACAAAACATCATCATGGTACTATCAAAATCACTATGGTATCAAGAGATTATCAATAAAACGATGTGAACTATATCTCTAGAAGAATAATTATACGAAAATCAATGAACGAGTATATCATATAACAAAAGATAATGTACCAATAGTAGCTCAATAGAATTTGGATGATCATCAACCGCTCGTCTGAATTGGAACGATATGTAACTGGCTTTTGCAGCAAAGTTACGTCACTAACAAATAGATGATTTTGATGAAGAGAAAATATAATTGAGAAGTTTTCAATTATGAGGAAAATCAAAAGTTTCTTTTGCAAAGTTGTACACCACATTGATTCCGATGGCTGAAGCGAATATTTTCTGCAAAATCGTTTTCAACTAGCAGAAAAATATAAAAAACCAAAAACAAAAGTTTCTTTTCAGGCATGTTTGCAGCCCGCAAACGATAACTGAAAATCAGTGCAAAATTTGAAAATACTTTCTTCTGCAAAGTTGTAGACCACATCGATTCTAGTCATTTACGCCAAGCTGTTTCTGCAAAATCGTTCTCAATTAGGAGAAAAATCAAAAACAAAAAAGCAAAAGTTGCTTTTCAGACACGTACGCAGTCCGCCAACCATAACTCAAAATTCCTGTAGAATTTGGAAAGATTTTCTTCTGCAAATTTTATTGATTCCGGTGCCTCTCGCGAGTAGTTTCTGCAAAATTGTTTTCAATCAGGAGAAAAATAAAAAACAAAAAGCGAAGTTTCTTTTCAGGTATGTATGCAGTCCGCGAATGATAACTCAAAATCGGTGCATAATTTGAAAAAACTATCTTCTGCAAAGTTGTAGACCACATTGCTTCCGAGTGTCTCAGGTGGGTAGTTTCTTCAAAATCGTTTTCAATCAGGAAAAAAAAAATATTAAAAAAAAGCAAAATTGCTTTTCAGACATGTACGTAGTCCGCGAACAATAACTCAAAATCGGTGCAGAATTTGTAAAACCTTTCTTCTGCAAAGTTGTAGACCACATCGATTTCAATATCCTTGCCGAGTAGTTTCTGCAAAATCATTTTCAATCAAGAGAAAATATTAAAACAAAAACTTCCTACTCTGATACCATCTTGAGAGAGAAGGAGAGAGCACAGAAATAGAACCCCAAAGTGTGTAGAATACACACATGAGATGATGTATATATAGAGGGGACCTGGGTGCCATATATGGAGAAGCCATATATTGAGTAGCTTCACATATAATATCAACACTGGTAAGGAAGGTATGAGGAGATATTCCAATGGTTGCCAGTTCCCAAACCGTGGGGCCGATTCCCTTGACGTCTAGTCAAGAGGCAATATCTTAGCACGAGGTAGAAGCCTTGCTTTACATGTAACTGGCAAAGTTCTTTGCTTTTCCTAATTGACAATCCTTTGCAATGGAAATTCATAAGCATGAAAAATGAAGCAAATCGTAACATAGTTTAGGGTTAAGATATCTTTAACTTGTGAAGGTCGAATCTGACTCATAGCCAATTCGAACGAGCAAGAGAGAGTTGTCACGTGTGTCATATACACTCTCATATGGCATGGACACCCATTTGGTATGCAATGAAATATCATGCAATCATAGTGTTAAATCCCTTCCAAGTGGGTATGCTCATAGCATATGCCAAACATGTGAAGTCTCGATACAAAATTGAGCAATTATAAAAGTTGTGCTTCACATAAATACTTCTATGCTCATAGCGAACATATATTCTTGCCAATTTACAGAGCAAAAGAAAGTCGACCTTGTCGAGCATTTTATGATAATCGACCTTGTTGAATTGGCCCCATGTACGGAAAAGCAAAAAAAACTTGCAAAATATGTATTGTGCACCTGCTTGGCTTGATCACATTTTCCTTGACCTATATGTAGATATGGAGCCCTCCTTCTAGAATCCTTGCTTCCCCCCTCCAAGACATATCAAGAGATGTTAGGTAATAATATCGATGGCTAATAAGTGCATGGAGCCATGCTCCTCCTCATTGCATGGTCAAAACTAACAACAAGAAATAAGGACCAGTTTGCATCAACGCCAGAGGAGTTGTCGAGGAGGCGTACAAGTCAAAGACCATGCCTACCTTGCCCTTACTTGCTAGGTAACTTTGCCTTGTCGGAGCCTTGTTTTGTTGTGAAAACATGATGGAAGCACCATCATGTAGCTTATGACGGTGGTATACCGAAAGGAATTCCCACCAATTTGTGGCTTTGTCGAGCAAAATGCCGTACCCAAGGCATATAAACATTTACTGTAATGGCACAAACAAATCATTAAAAAAAAAAAATGTCGGCCATGCCAACATCTGTACCGTACCAATTGCAGGCATGGCCTGTACTTTCCTGAATGCAATTGGATGACAGTACCAATTGGTAGCAACCTCGCGACCGTTAACCATTCGTGCATGTTTTGCCTAAACACTTTAGTCAAATACAAAAATTGTAAACCATATTGAGATGCGTACCTCCCTTGCATGTCAAATTTATGCAGTGGCATTTGGAAGAATCTTCCAATCCTATGACAAGATGGCCGCTTTCATGATCGATGTACTTTGCATTCCTTGCATGTTTCTTGCCTCTTGCGGAGTGTTGGAGGAAAGGCGTTAGTGTGTTGAATGCCTTGCATTCGAGAAATCCGCTACAACCAAAATTCGCACTCACTTGATAAGTGTTGTGAATTTCTCAGGTTTAAACATGTTGAAGATCCGTACTGCGCCATCCCCATACGGTGGCTTGGTATGGTGCCGTGAAACGTAAACAAAGAGGTGAAAAGGGGGGGGGGGGGGTGAGCGCGTGGGCACCCTCTGTCAGCTTTTTTTAAATTTCCCAAGGCCAAAGGCCTTAGGGCATTTCTGTGTGAAAACCAAGCCTCCTTTGGTGATGGCACAGACAGCAGAGCCACCAAGAGGAAAACGAGGTATGCCAACTGTTGCGGTGCTCCATAGCGCTCGTCACAATGACAAGTTTGCAGCAACTCTGCCTTGTGCTCCTAGCGATCTTAACTGTGCAGAGTTTGGTGCTGGTCAGCTAGTTGTCCTCTCCAGCCTCAAGAGGCCCTGCACATGCTTGGTGTAAACCCGGCCTTCCTACTTAGGTACCGTGCATGCTATGGCTTGCATGAGCGTGCATGTCTTGCTTCTCATAATGAGAGAGCGAGAGAGAGGAAGAAGACCCAGAGAGAAGGAGGCCATGCCTCAGTTGAAGTTGATCGATCGAGAGATATATATATATATATTTATAGAGAGAGAGAGAGAGAGAGAGAGAATCTGTGAATACATGCAAATACATGCCTCGCCATGCCAAAACCTTCTCCATCACTCCCCTCTCCCCCTGAGCTCTGATAGCGGTGTGAGATCAGGGGATCTAGAACCTAGGACTCCACCACCCAACCACTCACTATATAGCATGACCCTTGGCTCTTTGCCCTAGTTGGACTCCCTTTCCACACTGCCTAGCCTAGCCTTGCCCTTGTCTAGTCCGTCCCTGACATCCGGGATTATGGTGTTTACTTCTAACCGCCAATTGTCTATCACGTCAGGGTTTTCGACTTGTAAATACTGAGTTCCATTTCAATCCATGTACATTTTTCCTTGTTTGTTTGCCCTAACATCTTCTTCGAAATGAATGCCATGGTCATCAATGCGAATAGCATACTCCTCGTTAGGGTCCAAGTAAACCTGGGCTCCATTACGTTTAGTCTTGTAAAAAGATAGTATATGCTTATAGCGCACTATCGTCCTGATTTCTGAGTAAGTCTAGTAAGAAGGCATTTGGGATGTTGAATCTGAAAAAGTTTTTGAGACTTCTGTAGGAATTGTGTGCAAGGAATTGCCTTGATTCATGCTTTGTTCGGTAGATACTCTACTGGAGGTTTCTTTGAGTATGCCCTGATTTCCTAGTATCGGACCAGATCTAAGGTTCATATAGACTTATGAAGCCTTGGAAAGAGTACTGACCTTTGGATTTACTTGTCGTCAATTTTCATTTGATCTGATTGCAAATTTTTGTCAAGCCAGTGATTCTTCGTCTGCAACCTGATTCCTGTACAATTTTGATCAAGTTAGCTATTCTTCTATAAGGACAGTAGGGTTTTTACTATTCTCGTGATTGATCTCTATGTATCACTTCAAATCGAGCTATGAGAGTCAAATTTTGACTTTCAAATTCGACTTTAGTAAAAATCAAAGGTCTAATCTGTAACTTGTAATATGAGTGTACATGTATCAATTTTGATCCAATTGAACCCAAAATTGATGTTTCTCGATAACAGAAATAAATAATCGTGATTATTTACTTTTGTCAGTTTTTTACACTTTTCTGATTAGTTTGGCAAGTATACAACTTGCTAAAGTCTGTGGACAAGTTTCAACAAGTTTAGACAAAATCTAATCAAGTTTATCAACAGTTTGGTGTCCGTAGACTCTGATTTTAAAAATCTGGCTTAAGTCTCACTTTTAGGATCCAAATTTCACCAAAATGGATTTGTGAGGTCTACTTCATGTGCTTGACCTTGTGGTTTACTCAAATTTGCAAAATCATCAAGTTTTGAAGCAGATGTAAATAATCGTGATTATTTACTCTAGCTATATTTTTGTAAGTTTTTGCCCCAACTCTGACACAGATTTGTTAAGCACACCTTAAGTTAAAGTCACTAGCCAATTTTCATCAAGTTTAGACAATTTTTGGTCAAATGGTCATCAATTATCTGTCCACAGACTAACTTCGCAATTTTAGTCGCAAATTTCTCTCCAGTGGACCAAATCTTATCAAATTTGTTTTATGGGATTATTACAACATGGTGAAACTAGTGATATGTTGTCTTGGTCAAAAAAGTTAAAAAATTGGACAGATGTAAATAATCACGATTATTTACTTTTGACAATTTTTTACAATTTTTTGGTCAACTGAGCATGTACACATGTTTATCACATCAATATAAGCCTATGAATCAAATTTCAACAAGTGTGGATAAATTTTCCTTCAACTTATACTCAAGATTCAAAAAATCAGTAAAAACTTTAGTTTTTACCCAGTTTTTTGCCAGCGATAGCCGTTTTTTGGCTATTATAAATCGTCATAGTGAGCTACCTCACCCTAGCAAAATCACACAAACACTGTGGCTATCCCTACCATTTCACTGTATATAGGCGTGTGTGAGTTAGGGGACTTTCCCCATATTTTCTTAAAAACCCTCAAATTAGCTAGTCTCACTGGGCTAGTTGAGCAAAAAAAAAAAAAGTTAAAAAAAAGGTATATTATGGCCTCTTTGTGTGTAAATATTTCATTGTATATAGGGCCTAAATATAAGGAATTTTCCTAATTATTTTGGTATTTATTTAAATATTTATACTTAGGTGTGGGTTACTTATGCTATGTACATTGACTCGCCATTACCACAATTTTTCTTACCATACTTTTTATTCCATAAAGAAATAATTTCATGAAAGTTTCTCTTATTTTTGTTGTAACTCCATCCCAACAAAAATCCAAAAAAACTCATATATTTTTCACTATTGTGATTTTTTTCCTTCCTACATCTATTCTCTATTACTCTCATAAATTAGAACACCAAAAATATTCATCTTTTTATGGTAGACTTATAATGAGAGAGATTTATTTTGACCCCTATATATTTTTTCCACCTATATTATTTATATTTAACATGTACATATTTTTCTAGACCCTGGCCTCAATATTTGATTTCCTTAGTTGTACTATTCATTTATATCATGATCTCAAACAATATCTTCAATTATAGACCTACCAAGTAACTTCAAGGGTATGTGGCATGCATGCATGCACTATGGAGGGCTCACTCTTGGAGGCATTGAAAAGAATCATCCAAAGAAGGACTCCACAAGGACTTTGTGCAGTGGTAAAAGACAGTCGGTTTTGCTGAATTTTTAAAGGTCACTTGCTCTCCGAATTTAAAAAGGTGATACAAACAAACGTTGTAGCTCATGGGCTGAACTTTTGCCTCAAAGTTTTTTCATATTTTTTTGAGCTACAACCTGTGAGCTATGATTTTATTGGTGGACCCCAGTTTGCCCATGCCATGCTGCCACACTCCCTCTTCCACTTTATCATTTCCTCTTTTACACACACTTCTCCACCCATCATCACCACCTCTCTCACTACTCCTCTTTGCACCCTAATCACCTTCTTCTCAACCTTGCAGAATAAGAGAAACCATGGTGAGCTCATGTCTCCTACACACACTTCCATTCCAAAATTGACAACCTAGTCTCATTTTTCCTCTTCCGTATTACCCATATCTATCAAAAAAACCACAAAATTCAGCCTCTTCTCTTGAAATACAACACCATGTTGATTTATTACTCATATTCAATTACCTTGTCTCTCAAGGAAGGTCAAGAGTGGAGAAAAACGTACCTGCAAAGCTAGTGGACCGTCAACAAGCGTCAAAATGGATCCTACTCAAGACACTTGGAGCATCAACATTGTAAGAAATCCATATTTTCTTACCTATTAAGAGTTTTTTCTTCCTTATTTGTATCCTGCATGGATACTCCCATTGTAAATATCCAATTCCATTTGTAAATCAATAAAAATACTAACTCTACTAATTTACTAACACTAACCTACTACGAAAAGTCCTATCATCTCCACTTCTCTCCTCTGTCTCTTCTTCATCTATCCCCACCAACTTCTTGATAATTCCAAGCAAAAGAAATTAGATAAGTACTGAGAATATAACATAACCATGGTTAGAGGAGTAACGCTAGCCCTGAAAATTTCTATCAAAGGAGTGTGTAGCTAGCACAAAAGGGGGGAGCCATAAGCAAGAGCACTATGCTATAGCTTGAGAAGCCAAGCTCATCCTCTCTAGAAGGAGATCTTGAGTGGAAGCTCATTCTCTTATGCATATGCATGTGTTGTATTAGGGGTGATTAGCAAGGGAACTCTATGCCATTGTAAGAGAGAGTGATCATTCAATTGAGAGTAGGAAATCTATCATTTCTCCTACTAGTGTAAGCCCAACATTTGCTGAATCAAGGAGGGTGAATATGGACTAAGCTTGGATACTTTGTCTCTCTTCCAACGTGAAGGAATGGACAACAACGATGTGTAAGTGTCTTGGTATTTTTTTAAAGTTCTTGATAGCTTGTCTCTGGGTGTTGTCATCAATTTGGCCATAAATCCCACATACTATAAGAGGGCGACAGGGTGGAGAGGACTCCCCTGGCCTTAAGACAATGATTGGGGTGACTTTTTTTGTGATGTGTTGTGGTGTAATTTACTCAAGCTATGTTAAACAAATACTAATCTCACTTTGATTGGTCATGACAGATCTGTAAGAAGGTATTAATACAACAAGCACCCTCTCCCCCTTCTCTCTCTTTCTTATTTATATAATTGTGTTTGTTTGATCACTGCCGATACATTTCAAAGCAGCCCAAGCACTCTCTCTCTCTCTCTCTCTCTCTCTCTCTCTCTCTCTCTCTCTCTCTTTACGTGTCCTAGTTCCCATCCAAAACTAAGTGGTGCCCCAAATTTGTGTAGGGTTAGGTTGCGGGTTTTTGTGTGTGTTTGTTGTTTTTTCCAACCCCAACCCAATTGAGCAGCACGGGAGCCTTGAAGAGTGCTTAGAGGACACTCTTCTTGTTGCTCACCCCGGACGGCCTCAAATTGGTGCCCCCACGGAGGAACCAAATTGTGTATGTTTTTGTGTAGGATCAATCTTTAGAATAGTCAAGTAGTTTGCATGAATCACGAGAATTTGTATGATCCTTTCATTCCGATTGCCAGTCAAAAGGTACACATAATTGTGAAGGAGTACGAGCGGAAGTGCGACACGAGAGAGAGTGCGAGAAGAAGAGCATGACGATATGGTGAACTCGCTCTACTGTAATGTGTAGAGCATAGTGATTTCTTATTAGGTTTTTACAAAATAATATGTGTACATACCTGGCAGCCCACCCACTTACCTGGGCGACCACATTGTGATTTATACCCCAACAACATCCCACTTAAAGTCCAATGTGGTACTTTAAGTGTGAGAGAAGCTAATATACAAGAGATGTAGAGAAGTGATGTACTACCCTACACCTAACTGCTTGCGAAAATGCGCAAAGCTCTCTGAGGGAAGTTATTTTGTAAGTAGATCAGCAGGATTTTCTGTGGTGTGAACTTTGACAAGCTGAAGTTTCTTATCCTCGAGCATTTCCCTGATGAAATGATACTTCACATCCACATGCTTTGTCTTTGAGTGATAAACTGGATTGCGAGCCAATTGTATAGCACTTTGACTATCACAATATAACACAGGCATCTCTTCTTTGATTCCCAAATCTGTTACTAGTCGATTAAGCCAAATTGATTCTTTGCATGCCTCTGATGCTGAAACATATTCAGTCTCTGTAGTAGACTGAGTAACACAATCTTCTAATCTAGAACGCCATGATACTGCTCCACCAGCCAATGTAAAGACATACCCTGACGTAGACCTTCGATTGTCTAAGTCACATGCATAATGTGAGTCTGTAAAACCCTTTACACTTAGCTCCTGACTCCCATAGCATATACGCATACTCTTTGTAGATTTCAGGTATCTCAATATTCCTTTCACTACCTCCCAATGTTTCTTGCCTGGGTTTGACATGTATCGACTTACTACTCCTACTGCAAATGCAATGTCTGGGCGAGTAGCAATCATTGCATACATCAAACTACCCACTGCAGACGCATATGGAATCTTATCCATTTCAGCCTGTTCTTCCTCAGACACAGGACAATCTTGTTTGCTAAGTTTCACATATGGTGGCAATGGAACACTCAATGCCTTTACCTTCTCCATATTGAAACGTTACAAAACCTTGTCAATATACTGTGTTTGAGATAACCAAATCGACTTCTTTGATCTGTCTCTATCAATGCGCATACCAAGTATATGACTTGCCTCACCCATGTCTTTCATGTCAAACGATTTTGCCATCGTTGAATTCAAAGCTGAAATTTCTTCCAAGTGCTTGCCAGCAATCAACATGTCATCCACATACAAAATAAGGATCAGCCAACTGCCATCCTTAGCCTTCTTTGTATATAGACAGTGATCGAACTCACTACGTTTGTAGCCTTGAGAAAGAATAAACTTGTGGAATTTATGGTACCATGCCCTCGGTGATTGTTTTAAGCCATAAAGACTCTTTAACAACTGGCATACCCAATCTTCCTTGCCTTTCTCAACAAAACCTTCTGGCTGCTGCATGTAAATTTCCACATCTAAGTCACCATGCAAGAACGCTATCTTGACATCCATTTGGTGCAACACCAAATATAATATGGCAACCAATGCAAGAAAGCATCTCAACGTAGTCATCTTGACCACCGGAGATAAGACTTCCTCAAAGTCAATGCCTTGTTCTTGCTTAAAGCCCTTTGCAACAAGCCTTGCTTTGTACTTTGGCAGACTATCATGAGCGGTGATCTTATACCTGTAAACCCATTTACAAGGTAGAGCCTTTTTGCCCTGTGGTAATTTAACTAGCTTCCATGTCTTGTTTTTATGTAGAGCTATCATATCTGACTGCATGGCCAATTGCCAATTCCCGGAGTCCTTCATTTGCACTACTTCCTTGTAACATGAAGGCTCATTGCAATCGGTCAACATGACATAGTTCATAGATGGAACAAACCTATTAGGAGGTCGCGTGATACATCCAGATCTATGCACAATAGGTGGCTCAGGCTGAGCCACAACCTGTGGTTCCACTCTATCCTGTCCTTGCTCCTCTTGAGCCCTGACATTTTGTCTTGCACGTGCAGGTCCATCTTCTTGGAAGACAACTCTTCTAATCTCCTCAACCCTCTCTGGTTTAGAATGATATTTGGATTCATTAAAGTGAACATCATTGCTGCGGAAAACCTTTCTGAATTCAGGATCCCAAAGTCTGTACCCCATCTCACCAGAATTACCATAGCCTAGAAAGATGCACTTTCTATTCTTTGGCTCAAGTTTGTTCCTAAATTCCTTTGAAACGTGAGTATATGCCTCACAGCCAAAGACTTTGAGATGCTTGTATGAGGGCACCTTGCCTGACCATACCATCTCTGGCAGTGAATCCTTCTGCAAAACCTTGCTAGGAGATCTATTTACAAGATGAACAGCTGTTGATACAGCTTCAACCCAAAACCCATTTGGCAGCTGTGCATTAGACAACATACTTCTGACCTTCTCTTGTATGGTCCTATTCATCCTCTCAGCAACACCATTTTGAGGAGTATTGTAAGGAGCAGTAAGTTCATGTTTTATACCTTTTGACTCACAAAAGTCCTAAAAGGCCTTTGAAACATACTCTCCACCATTGTCAGTGCGTAAGCATTTAAGTTTCTTGCCACTCTGATTCTCCACAAGTGTCACAAACGTTTTGAAAACACTAAACGCTTCATCCTTGTGCTTGAGAAAGTAAACCCATACTTTCCTCGAGTAGTCATCTATAAATGTCATAAAGTAAGAAGCTCCCCCTAGAGATAGGTTAGGCATAGGTCCACACAAATCACTATGAACAAGTGCCAACTGTGTATCTCTTCTACTGCTTCTATGCTTATGTGGCTGCTGTGTTTGCTTACCATACAGACAATCTTCACAGAATTCAAAATCATTAAATGAAAAGCCAGGCAAATAACCAGAACGAGACAAGATTTCCATTCCCTTCTTGGACATATGTCCTAACCGGCTATGCCACAAAGAAACGTTCGGCTGCTCGGTTACATTGATTACATTTTTAGAGACATTTGATACATAAATCATGTAAAGTCCTCCAGAATTTACTCCATGTGCTACTGTCATAGAACCCTTGGATATCTTCCACATGTTCTGTCCAAAAGTGGTGACGTAGCTAGCATCATCAAGTAAACCTGTGCTGATCAAGCTCTTGGTAATTGCTGGAACATGTCTCACATTCTTCAGCATGAAAGAAGAGCTTTTCTGAAACTTCAATTGAACATCTCCAACACCTAAGATCTCACATGTCTGCCCATTGCCTAGCCGAACATGATCTTTAGTGGTCACATAAGAGGTAAACCACTCCTTGTTTGGAGACACATGAAGTGATGCCCCTGAGTCTATAATCCAGTCACTCAGTGCATTTCCATCAGATGCTGTAAGAAGAGCTGAGTCCATTGTATTCTTCAAGAAGTAGATGTCTCCTGACACTAGACTTTCATCCTCTGCAACAGTGTTTGTCACATTTATTTCTTGAATCTTCACTGAGGACTTGTTCTTCTCACCATGGTCTTCAGATTTCTCTTTGCCTTTTTCTGCTTTCCATTCTCTGCAGTCTATTTTCATGTGACCCTTCTTTCCACAATGGTAGCATTCTATGTCACTCTTGCCTTTAGCACTGCGAGACTTGCTACAAGACTGATTCCTCTTTCCACCTTTGTACTTTTCTTTGGTCCTTCCCCTGACAACTAAGGCTCTTCCTTTGCCTTTGTCCATTGTCTTTCTATTGGTTTCTTCAGTAAGCAGACTTCCTTCTACACCTGCTATGTTCAAACCATCTGGAGGTGCAGAACTACTCAAAGTTGCGCGAAAAGTGTCCCAACTTTCCGGCAATGTGATCAACAGGAACATAGCTCTAACAGGTTCATCAAAATTGACACCTTGAGCTGACAACTGACTGTAGATTGTGTTGAATTCATTCAGATGATTGGACATAGGTGTCCCTTCTTTCATCTTCAAGTCAACAAGCTTCTTAAGCCAGTATACCTGTGAAGCTGCACTCTGCTTCTCATAAAGATCACTCAGCTTTAACCATGCTTGATAAGCCGACATCTCGTCTGCTACATTGAAGTAAACGCTTTCTGCCAAAGTCAGCATAATGGTAGAAAGTGCCAATTCATCCATTTCGCTCCATTCATCTTCGTCCATATCTTCTGGTTTTATCCCCTTGAGCTTTATAGGTTTTATATGCTTCTTTTGTACCAACACGTGCCAAATATGCTGCTTCCACAATGGGAAATTGGTTCCATCCAGCTTCTTGATATTGTAAAGAGCAGTGTCCTGTGATCCAGCCATAGCTACGCTTCATAGTAGTTTACTTTCCAGGGAAAAATTCGGCAGAGTTTCCCCTGTAAACTGACCTCTGAACCAATATCAACCTGTCAAATGAACCAAGAAAGCTTGAGATTCTGCATAAATTTTGGTAGAGTCTCCTTTGTAAAATGGCTCTGGTGTACTCAAAAACAGACCAAAAAACAGCTCAAAAACACTGTCTCTCTGACACTGTAAGCTGTGGGTAAACCTGTCCTGCACCTGTACTGTCTCTGACTGTCTTGTCACTGTCTTGTAAGCATAGAGTGCGACAATGCCTCAACGGCAGTAAAGCAAATATGCAATCCCAACTGTCTAACTCACAGTTAATACATCCTAGCTGCCTATCTAAGGGTGCTCGAGGGATCGCTCCAAGACCTGTATCACCGAAAGGATCTCAACATTCGAGAATCCCCCAGCTCAATAAAACCTCACTCGACCCTCAACAAAGGCTGCAGTAAATCTGACAGTACATAGACTTCCCACAAAATCATACATCCACAAATTTCCCACTGTATGCTGTAACCGCTGCGGCGGTTGTTTGCTGCGTAACTCACAGCCAGCAAACCCTCAACAGACATACATCATCTCGGACAATACATCCCATGTGGAAGTACCTGCAATGTCAGGATGAAATCTGGAATATCAAGCAGCAAACACAAGCTACCTGATGAACTAGTGGATGTCGCCTACAGTCTATGTGTAGATGCGCCCGCGTCCTATGTGACACACCTCCAATAACTATGAGCCGTGCTTCGATGTGTAGATAGCCACAAATCAACACTCAGGGAGTGTGGATATCCTCAGCACCTGCAGTCGTTGGCCAAAAACCCCAAACTTGCAGATTCATATCTGCACCCGTCAAGACCACGTAGTCGAAAATGGCCTATGCAGACCTTTGTCGAAGCCGAACGGTGGCTGAGATGACCTCAGAATGAAATTCTGAGAACACCAAGCCCTTCGGATCCTCCCATAGGATTTGGGGCCGTGTCTTCGCCTGTCGAATTTCACTCCAATCTGAGCTGGTGACTCTAGCCTCCTGCAGTGCTGCCCCGAGCCTCGATCTGAGCTCTGATACCAGTTGAAGGAGTACGAGCGGAAGTGCAACGCGAGAGAGAGTGCGAGAAGAAGAGCACGAAGATATGGTGAACTCGCTCTACTGTAATGTGTAGAGCATAGTGAGTTCTTATTAGGTTTTTACAAAATAATATGTGTACATACCTGGCGGCCCACCCACTTACCTGGGCGACCACATTGGGCTTTATACCCCAACAAATTGTTAGTAATAAGTTGCAATTTCAACGTGTAATTTGTAGAATTTTAGGTTCTCTTAGGTTAGCCGAAATAAACGCTTTGGTAAATCCTTTTATTTTGCCTCTCATTAGGTACGACCTTAGTTTGGACGTCTATATTTTTGTTTTGTTTTAAGAATTAAGTCATGCATAGACCATGGATAATGGCCCAGGAATAGAGGTTTTCCCCTTTCATTTCACTCCACACATTAGAGTAAACATTGCAATTAGTAGAAAAATCCATTTTTAACAACGTTTGGTGTTCATGTTTGGTGCCCAAAGAGTAGGAGAAATTCTCGCGTCACCAAACCCTGTCATTCTACCTCTTATTGATTATCATAGGTCATTTGGTGTGAATATTTTTATTCTGTTGTAGAATAGATTGCAATTTAGAAAATATTATTGTGTAAATCTTTTAAAGAAAGAAAAAAACAAAAACGTGCGTCACTTTGAAATCAGTTCAATGGAGAGCCAATGCCAAATGTCTGGATATCCTCTTTTCTTTGGAGAGCCTGGAGAGAATGCATAATTATTTTTAGCGAATTTCAAGATGTCTTGTCATATCAAGAGGATAATAACTTATCAAGAACGTGTAGAAATGTTTCAGGTGGTCCTTAGGAAATATGCTAGTACTAGGTTTGACCCTGGTGATGGTGCATAATTTCTAAAGAAGGAGAGGTTCATAGACGGACTCTATCCTAACCTTAAGGTAAAAGTTGAGGCGGGTACACCTGCTACTTTTGATGCAGCGGAAACTAGGGCTGGTGAGAAGTATAGGAATCTCAAGTGCTGAAGGGGAGAGGTTCCAATAGGAGGTCTTAGACCCAAAGGTAAGTCACAAGAATCAACATCTAGGGAGCTTCCTGAGGTAAGAGCTGAAGTAATCGAGAATTTAAATGAATCTTTAAGTAGCCTATCAATTCACCTTGCACAAGCCATAGGTACAAAGGCACAAGCAAATAAGTCAGAAGAGAGAGAGCCACGACCTAGGAGAGTCTTGCAATGTTGGAATTGCGAAGAGTCTGGACATGGGATGTATAATTGTCCTTGGCCCCGTACCGATCCAGGGAGACCTAACTTGAATTACCAAGTAATGAATGCAGGTGAAGGAATGGGTCAACAAACAAGGCTTCTACAAAGGCCAAATGGAACAAGACCACCTCCACAAGGGGTAGAAGGAGTTCCACCTTTTCCAGATCCAAATGTGCATGTGGTAGAGGTGACAAATTCAAATGAGGTTGACATGGAAGCAAATGGGATTAAGCGTGGTCGAGGAAAAGGTAAAGACAAAGAAGGAGTCACATCACGGAGTGACCATGGACAAGGCAAGAAGGCAAAGGAGACCAAGGAAGCTAAGAGGACTCGACATTGTATCAATCTCCAAGACTTCCCTCTTGGACATGGTATGGCTTCATACAACTTGTTCAAAGACATGAGAGGTAAGGGTCCTGATATCTCATGGCCTCAGTTTCTTGCATTATGCCCACAAGTTAGGATGGATTTAACAAAGGCAGTTAGTACTAGGAGAAAGGTAAAAGAGAGTGTGCTTGTTGTAAAAATTGCACATGCTGAAATGAATGAGGATATTACACCTATGCTAGGTTGTTACATCAAAGGAAGATTGGTTAGGAAAGGTCTAGTGGATGGGGGTGCACAAATTTGAATGTCAAAACCATTGACCTTGAAAACATTACCTTGTTACTTGGGAGATAACGAAGATGAATCCATCGTGTGTAAGACCACTCAAGTAAAAAGAGCTGAACAGACTCTAGAAGTAGACAACATTCATTCAATCATGTCTACACCCATCCAATGCACTCTTACCTTGGGAGAACTGTTACAACTCAGGCCATACTTATGGAATGATTCATAGAAAACCCTAGAGAAGGTGGGGATAGCTGTATTAATATCAAAAAATTTGGGAAAATTGAAAAATAAAATGGAAAACAAAGATATTCGATATGCTCCCATGAACAAGGTCAGAGAATATTATGAAGGGAACGAAGGAAACACCACCCTCCCAGTGAAATATAATGACATTGAAACCATGGCAATACTAGATAGTGGAGCAGGCACGGCCATAGCCACTAAAGTAGTATGGGAATCCTGGAGACATCCAACCATTAGACAAACTTGAATGAAATTACAGTTGGCTAACGGACACATTGAGAGACCCTTAGGGATGCTTCAAAAAGTGATAGTCAATTCTTGTGGAATTGAATATCAACACACTTTTGCCATAGTACACTTTGGGGAAAAAACTCAACTATGAAATCATATTGGGAACACCTTTCATGCAACAGGTACAACTTATCCAAGATTGGGGAAACAATTATCTGTACTTGAAGCAAGTGGGATCTATAACAAGAGTAAATCTAAAAGATCACACTTATAGAGATGTCTTGAAAACACCCATCCAAGATTTTGATTCAGTCTCTTCGACTGAAACTAAAGTCCCATCCTGGTTAAACAAAGACACTCCTATTTGGATGGGTGGAGCTTCAGAAAATGGAAGCTTAAGAGGAGAAAAATGTATCCTAGAAAGAGACTGCACAGATGAAGACTATGTACCTGAACCCTTTCCAGAGAATTTATTTGATCCATTTGAGTGGACTCAAATTTTCTCAACAATGGATATATGTGTGAATACATCTATGGCCACTCAATTTTGCATGAGGATGGCTACCACATAATTCCCATCCAAATGATTTCAATCCTCTGTTAGGAAATAAGACGTAGCTAAATAGATAATTCAGTAAATTACTTAATGGAGAGAGACAGATTTATATACACAAGATTATAGAGTAGAGAGAGAGAGAGAGAGAGAGAGAGAGAGAGTACACACGATATACGTGGCTCACCCAATGTGGGCTACGTCCACGGTAAAGCAGCCACTCAATGGCTTTAGTACATCAAAACAAGAAGTAGTTTACAAAGGGATTATACCCTTAATGGAGCTCCCGCCTTGCTTCACTTTCACCACCTGACACTCACCTTGTTGCATCAACTTCACACTATAAAATGTGTGTAGAAATGGCCTCCTTTTATAGGACAAAAGGGCTGCCCTCTCTAATGAGAGACAGCCATGTGTAGCCGCCCTGGTGCGAATAAGTCCAAATCGGACCCTCCAATCCGCCCATGTGTGGCCGCTCTTGAGAAGACAAGTCCGCTTTTGAATTCCGCCACCGGCCATTGAATTCAGCCACCGGCCACCGGCCATTGACTTCCGATCACCGGCCACCGGCCATTGACTTCCGACCACCGGCCATCGGCCATTGACTTCCGATCACCGGCCACCGGCCATTGACTTCCGACCACCGGCCATCGGCCATTGACTACCGGCCACCGGCCAACCGACCGGTTGTTTTCCGACCACTTTCCGGCCGTCGTCCGGCCATAATATTCCGGCGAAAAAAAAAAGTCTCGGGGGCCTCCGCCCCTGAGTCCTTTAAAGTTGTCCCTGATTCTTGTTCGTGAAAATTTTGGTTTTCGGTGAGTGATTTTCCTTCACGCACGATGGCTTCTCCTCATAATGGGGGCCTTACAAATGTGCGCTTTTACCACAGAAAACTACAAGGGTAAATCAGGCTCCATACTTAACATCCTCAACATTGAAGACGAAGATGAGGAATCCAAGGACTTAATGAAAGATCAACAAGTCTTTTCAGACCTCTATTATGATGCAACTAATGAGTTAGATGAACACTCAACTACCTTAGAAGATCGGGGTCTGAAAAAGAGCATATGAGAGCTAAGCTACTCTTCAAAGGAGGGGAGGAAAAGTTTTTTGACTTTACAAACCAGAAATCAAGAAGACAAAAATGGTATAGACGAAAGAGAGACACCAAAATTGTCAAAACACGACCTATGCCATTAGTATCTAATAAAACACAATTCTTGATGCAGATAGATGCTAATGATTGTGTCAAGGACAAAATAACTGACAGATATCTTTCAAAAAAAAACTCAGAAATGTCTCAAACATCGAGAAAAACAAGGAAGGGTACTCAAGAAAAATCAGAGGATAAGAAACCACTCATGACCAGAGTCGAGCGGAAAAAGAAATATCAAGAGTTGAAAAAAGCTCTAAAGGAGATATACAAAACTGAAATGGCAACCATGGAGCAAGATGGTAAGGATGTAATGCATGTTCCATTCCATTACAAAAAGTATACTCTCCAAAATCGGAAAATTATAGTCGAACAACCAGTTAGGAAACTACGAAAACAGGGCGAGTCTTATGAAGGACCTGAAAATGCTAAAAGGATAGACCTGGCTGAACCAGGAGAAGAGCCTAAACCTGCTTACATTGCGAATGACCTAACAGAAGAAGAAGAAAATCTTTTGCTGAGCTTGTTAAAGGAATATCGAGATATCTTCGCTTGGTCTTACAAGGATCTCAAGGGTATTGATCCAGAAATCTGTCAACATACCATACCCATGAGAGATGATGCAAAAACAAGTAGACATAGAACATACAAGTATAACAAAACATTTGCCAGGAAGATGAAAGAAGAGATTAGGAAGCCAAATTCATTTATGAAATTGAACACTCTGATTAGGTGTCTCCAATTGTAGTAGTACCCAAGAAGAATGAAAAATTACGAGTGTGTTAATCTCAAAAAGATGAATGCATCAATCATTAGAGACAACTTTCCTCTTCCGATAAATGAGCATATTTTATAACGAGTTGCAAGAAAAGAAGTTTACAGCTTCTTAGACGACTTTTCGGGATACAATCAACTTTTGGCTGACCCAAAAGATCAGCATAAAACTACTTTTGCAACAAAATGGGGTATATTTGCCTATCGGGTTATGCCGTTTGGGTTAGCTAATGCTCCAACGATGTTTCAAAGGCTGATGAGCCATGCTTTCAAAGAATATCTTAGGAAATTATTAGAAGTATATATGGATGATCTATGCGTACATTCATCAATCCAGGCTGATCATTTTGAACACCTCAAAAAGGTATTCGAAAAATGTAGACTTTATAGGATTTGCTTAAATCCTGAAAAAGTGCACATTCATGGGAAGACAAGGAAAAATTCTTGGACATATAGTGTCTAAAAATGGTATAGCTACTGATATTGAGAAGATTCATGTCATTGCAGATTTTCCTAGACCAACAACAGTAAAGGGGGTACAAGCCTTCATGGGGCATTGTGGATATTACTGACGGTTCATCTACATGTATGCTATTATTGCAAAACCCATTTATACCTTGATTATGCACTTTGAATGGACCGAGACATGTGAAAATTCCTTTATGAAGCTTAAGAAATCTCTCACCTCATCTCCAATATTGAAAGCACCAGACTATAATAAGGTATTCCACGTACATGAAGATTCTTCCAATTTTGATATTGGTTGTATACTAGCTAAACTAGGAGATGGGAAAATTGACTTTCCTATTTCTTATGCTAGCCAACAATTGAACGTGGAGGAAAAGAATTACACCACCACCGAAAGGCAAGGATTAGGAATAATTTATGCCGTTCAAAAGTATAAATATTACCTATTAGCCAACAAGTTTGTGTTCTTTGAGGACCACCCAGCTTTGATGTATTTGGTCAACAAGCTATGCAGCACAGGGAGAATAGAAAGATGGTTCATCATTCTTTTGGAATTTGATTTCACTGTGGTTGTAAAAAAAGGCACTACACATCAACGCCAAGTAGATCATTTGTCAAGAATTGTTTCAGAGGAATCACCTAAAGGGGTAGACAATGATCTACCACATTCCTATTTGTTCTCCGTGGAAATGATACCTAGATGGTCAGAAAAAATTGTGTCATTGATGATAATAGCTCAAGTGGATTCACAAATACCACTTCCTATCACAATCGGATTAATCGAGCAATCAGCTATGTATCAATTACTAGCTGGTAGGCTATACAAAAGAAATCGGGATGGAATATTGGTTTGATGCATTAATCCTAAAGAAAAATAACAGTACCTAAATCAAGAGCACGTTACCATAGTAGGACTTCACTTTGCGGCAGACCAAACTATGCAATGAATCTTGAGACTTGGAGTATTTTAGCCGACTATGAGAAGAGATGTTTGATCGTTTGAAAAAGATTTCCCTCAATGTCAAAAACAAACACCCATACCTCATGTAACATTGTTTCAAATGTCACCTGTTCCTAAGTTGAGTAATTATCTCGTTACTTTATTATCGAGCCGAACATTTCCTGAGGATATGAGTAAACACCGTCGAAGAGCAATTGAAACTGAAGCAAGAGACTATGCTCTTATTGGGAACCAATTGTATCGGAGAGGTAAAGATCAACATTTGCTTCTTTGTGCAAATGAAAACAAGTATGTTCCAATTATAGAACAAGCACATGTTGGATTAGGTGGAGGTCACTTTTCTAGTGAGATCACTGCAAGAGAAATCCTGATGGTTGGCAGACATATGGTGGCCAACAGTTTTTGCAGACACCAAAGAATATGTTCGAAGGTCTGATGCTTTTCAACGAGAAAAATGCCAACACGAGTAGATAGCATGCCATTAAGACCGATAATGGGGGCTAGAGCTTTCACAAGATGGGTATAGATTTTGTTGGACCAATACAATCACTTGCTTATAGAACCCAAGCTCAATATATTATTGTAGCTATGGACTATTTGACCAAGTGGGCCGAGGCTAAAGCAACTCAAAAGAATGATGGCAGAACCACTGTTGCATTGTTATATGAGTATGTATTCACAAGATATAGACTGCTGATAGAGATTGTCAGTGGTCGGGGAACTCGTTTACTCAATGAGGTAATCGAGTCTCTGCTTAATGAGTTTATGGTCATCCATAACAAACCAGCTCCCTATCACCCACAACCAAATGGACAAATTGAGCATACGAATAAAATTCTTAGCTCAGTGGTAGCTAAAGTGGTTAGTTCAGGAAGGACAAAGTGGGAAATGAATCTCCATGCTACTCTATGGGCTTATCAAGTTTCATTCAAAATAGCTTTAAATGCTACACCCTTTAACCTTGTTTATGGTCTTGATGCCATACTGCCAATACAAATTCTATTGCCGACATTAAGGGTAGCACATAATCTTGAGTGGACTAGACATGAATTGTCAGAAAGACTTGAAGATTTGGAAAAGCTAGATGAACAAAGGCTAACTGCTGTAGCTCATATCTATGCACAAAAACAATTTTTTGATTCCCACTTAATCACAAAAATCTTCAAGAAAGGGGACTTAGTTTTAGTCTATTCCCTTAAGCAACACATTCCCAAGTTTAACAAAAAAGGAAACGGACCGTTTATCATTGAAGATGTATCTCCAAGTGGAGCAGTAAAATTGTCCATCCTAGATGGTGAACCAATGGCTAATTGGATTAGTGGATGTCATTTAAAGAAATACAATTTGCCACTAACCAATGAATTGCTAGAAAGAATGCATGTAGCCAAGGATAGTAGGTTATTGACAAAGCCCAAGAGGAAGCTAGGCTTCGGGTACTTAAGCAGAAAGATGCTCTCAAGAATCGACAGATACCGATTCCCATCAACACTCTGGAAATAGATGATCGACAATGGGAATTACCTAAAGACGCAGTTTCAAAAAATGATGACTGGTTAGATGGAATGGACCTGCACATCAAAGTAAAGATCAACAATCATAGTACCAATGCTTTGGTCGACAGAGGAGCTAGAGTAAATGCAGTCAGTTATTCCATATACAAGAAGGAAAAAAGTCAAGCATTGGACGGGAGGAATAGTGACAATCAGAGGATGCAACAAGAACCCAATCCCAACATTGGGAGTAGTCAACTTGAACGTGATAGTACCTGGATGTTCATGTTCTCATCAATTTGTATGCTTACCAAATGAACACATGAATCAGAGGATGATTCTTGGAATTGCCTGGATGTGAACATAGAAAGCAGTACCAGATAGGGATACAAATCAGCTAAAGCTATCACCTAAAGGAGGGAAACTCATTGTTCCAATTGCACCAAGCAGGGAGGAATGGAAAAGAAGCAATCAAAAGACCAAACCACGAAGTAGCCAATCTTCTCCTTCCCCTCGACAATCAAATGATACAAGTAGAATACAAGGACTCAAGTAAATTTGGGTGTCAAAAGCACAGCTTAAGGATAAACTGATTTAGATATGGGTACCTAAGACTTCACCAACAAAATAAAAGAAGGTTCCAAGGGTTAAAACACAGAGATGGGCATCTCCGAGCAAGGAACCTATCATGAAAATGGTTTGGAAGGAAAAGAAACACTTATCTTCTCCACAAACCGTAAGACTAATCAAGCATGAGTAAAGTCTCAAAAGACTCCAACAAACCATGCAGCACCAAGCCGACCAAGCTACCAATGGCGAGAAAAAGCTCGACAACAATCAAAAGTGCTACCAATAGCTCAAGCAATCAGTGTGCTAAAGCATCTTGATGGTACAATCAAACAAAGATCACACAAGCTACAAGATTTGCTCTTTGGAAGACATCAACAGCAAACCTCGACATCGGAAACCCTTGAGTTAATTACTCAGGACCCAGCTCTTGCAAAGCATATTAATTTGAATTGCATTGATCTTCATAGCATGGTAGAGCCAACTACGGCTATGCATAGACACAATTGTTTAAACCATGCACACAGTCGACCCAGAGTACGCCATCTAGGAGGGGTGGAAGGGCACTAAGTACTGAGTAATTAAGGGCAATGTTTGAAGAGGGAGGAAAACTTTTGATGTTAACGTGTGATTTTTTGCAAAATTCCCTAATAATACCCTTATAATTCATCACCAAGGAAAAATTCACTGATAATATCCTCTCGATGAGTGTAAATAGTGTATATACTATCAGAAAATCATTAAAAAAGTCCTTTTTAGGGTATTTTTTAATCATTTTTATTGTTAATGAGGCTTAAAAATAGAAAAATCCAACAAAAAAATAAAGATGTGTTTTTCAATGGATTTTTTTAATTATTGGATTTTTACTTTACTTTTTTAGAGCATTTTGCTATTTTCTTTGATTTTTCCAAATAAACAGGTCAAAAATTAATAATAAATAGCAGGGAAGCTCAGATGGAAAAACAGAAGACACGATGGTGATAAAAAAAACAAGGCGGACAAGAACAAAAATTTCCAATGAAATCAGAAGATGGAAGCGGGAAGCCTAAATTAGGCAATCAGGCCTACTTTTGCAAAATTCTTGTAGAATGAGCTACAGGAATCCAATCAGGGAAATTTTTGAGTCTAACATAGATTTCACGGCCTAATAGGACTAATGGAGGAATTTGGGGAAATTTGGTTCGGAAAATCCGGGTATAGATATCCAAGGTAGGCTAAAACCACATCATTTCCACTTGCGGCCTTTTCAGAGAGAGATTTCGGCCTCTTTTGCGCGACTTTTTTGGAGCCCACAAATGACCATTTTCAGATCCGTCTCACACGAGAAATGAGGGGTAAGTTCTTTACTCGTCAATGATCCATTTTGTGCGGCCGGAAACTAGTCCAAAGCCCTAAGAAAAACCATAGAAACCGAGCAGTGCACAAAGACCTACGACCAAAAACTGACCATAGCGGCCTGCCAGCTCGACCAAAACAGATCAGATTTGAGCCATAGCATGCCCTAGCATAATACAACCTTTCTATATCATTAGTTGACTATTCGGTAGGGGTCGAGGGGGTCCCCAGTAGAAAAGTTAGGTTTTTGGCAAATGCCAGAATTCTGATTTGACTCCTCAGATGGCTTGCTTATGAGGTCCATATACAATGTATATGATTGGTTTGGTGACATCCATCAAACAAAGCCCTCGAAAAGCAAAAAACAGCTCGAAGGTTACAAAGCGTCAAATTCGACATACGGGGTCAAACTGACTCCAAATGAGCCAGAATTGGACAGGTTGCTTCACGACTATGTTGCGAACAAGTCCAAAACCACAAAGTTGACCGACCAACCCAACAGGCAGCGTAGTCACAAAAAACGGTGATTTGAGAGTTAACAAAGCACAAAGTGATGCCGGCATGACCAAACTTGACCAAATTCAATTTAGGACTTGTATTAGGTGTATGGAATATGTTTAGGTCAAAATTTGTGAGCTTTGCAAAGAATTTGTCACTGTTGTAGATAATCGTGATTATTTACTTTTCATCAATTTCTCTTGGAAATTGTCACATCACCTCACCTATCATGTGTACACACCTAATGCATGCCAAAAATCAAGTATGAGCCAAAATGATCACCATTACTTGGAAAATTGTCAAAAAACACAAAGAAGTCTTTGCAAGCCAATTTCTTGGTTGTGGACCACATTTCTTTATCCAAATCATTTTATATCTCATATACAGAGTCTAAACAATGCCTAGAACCAGTTTGTACCAAAAAATGCCACTTTTGAAAGAAAAGTTAATAATCGCGATTATTTACTTTCGGGTCAAAATTGGGGAGTTTTTTGATATTTTGCTATCATACATCCAAAGTACATGATGTGTTGAGCCCATTAGCCAAATTTGAACCAATTTGGAGCTCAAAATCTCAAATTTCCTTTATATCTACTGTTTCAGAGACCTAAAGCCAAAATCTGGGACCGTTTTCACCCTATGCATTCAAATGAGCCCATATTTCACTCAGAGCATGTATTTGCTAAATACTTCAAGCCTATGAAGCCGAGTTTGCAAAAAGTTGAAAATTTTCCTCAGATGTAAATAATCGTGATTATTTACTTTGGTTAATTTTTTTTTTTTGACTTTACAGTTTTGTTCCTTGCATGTTTTTATGCATCTATGCTTGTTCAAAAATTCATTTGAAGCAAATTGGACCAAAATTATTAGCATTTCAGCCTAAAGGACATTTCAGAGAAAATTCTGACAAATCTGCTAACTTTGCACTCTATTCACTGAACAGGATCCATGCAAGAAGCAAAGAGGACCAAGAAGAAGCTCAACCAAATTTAAAGGAGAAACTGTAGGAACTACCCGCTTAGCAACTAGACCCCAAGTCAGTCAAAGCAGCCAAGGCATCATACGACCTCTCCAGAGAACAACTAGAAGAGAATCACACTACACTCTTCACCGACAGATTCAAGAGTGAAGAGGGGTGCCAGGTGGAGTTGCAACTCTTACCGAAGGAAGTCTATGATGTAGTTGCAAAGCCAGAGACCAAAGAGGCTAACCGCAAGCTGGGACTCAGGGATTTCTACGAACAAGAGCCTTGCGGAGTGGATTTTCAGAAAGCTTACGAGCTTTTATCCACCATTAAAAAAGATGGAACTACACAGATCACTGACCCCCAAGGGAACAAGGTCGAACTAATGATAACTAAAGATATAGTGGCAGAGGCACTCAGACTCCTACAGAAGGAATGACCATGTGAGCAAGGGACAGAAAAATGGCCAAAACCTTTACCAAAGAGACATCACAACTACCTTCACTGATTTAATTCACTCCATGCCAAGCCCACCACCATCACCTGAGAAAGAGAAAATCAATGAATCCGAGTCCAACAAAGAAAGAGGATTTGCACAAGAGGCTGATCATGAAGCAGATAAAAAAAAAAGGCTACCACTACACAAGAGAAAGAGCCCAATGCCAGAGAAGGAAGAAAGTCTGGCACCAAAAGAGACAAGAAGATCTGAGCCAGCACCCTCTACTATAGCACAATAAGAGAAGGATGGAGCACCCTCTACTTCCACTCAACCAAAAACCACCGAGGCAACAAGGCCTCAGGATGACAAGGCAAAAGACCAACCCTCTACCTCCACACAAGAAGAACCAGCAGCTACGATGCAGCAGAAAGACACACATGAGGCTGTAGGCACATCTCAGCTGGCAAGACATAATGATTGTCAGTCGAATGACAAAGTTATATTGCAAGTAAATGAATATGCACGGCATATGCAAGACATGACGGCGAGACTCCGTTCAACAGCACTAAGCCGCAACACAAAGGCCAAAGAGCTTGAGATGGTGATCGACGCTCTCCAAGAAAGTTAAAAGATAGGATGACGGTCATCACCGACCTTCAGAGGCAGGTGTAGGAGATGAAAGAAGGAGCTCAAAAACATCAACTAGCTATAGATAGGCAGCAAAAAAAATAGAGGAGTTAGGTGATCTGCTCACCAAACTATCCGATGCTTGCAAAGCAAAAGACGAGTAGCTCTGACAGAAGTGACAAATGAACTTCTTATGACATCCCTGTCAGCTCAAAAAATTCAGGTGCAATTAGATGTTGCAAATGTATCATTACAGTACTCTAAAGAGCGGATCAATGATCAGGAAATCTTCTTACAGAAAATCAAAGAAAATCCAGTCGTGGCCTCGATCAAAGGGATTGATGAAGTGTACAAGGCACTAGAAAAAAATTATTAAGATCTTGAGTTAGAATTAAAGCTAGAGCAATTATAGTGCAGGGACCTGGCACTGATGCGGATTTAGAGAGAAGAAGAGATCCTAAAGGAAATAGTAGAGCTCAAGAGCGTTAACAAACTCCTCAGAGATGTAAAGCCGAATATGCAGGAAGAGGCAGGCACTTCAGAGTCACCGCGCAGATATACATACCCTCGGTCTCATTTGTTGCTGAGTTTGAGACATAAAGACCATATTAGGTAAAGTGGGAAAATCCCAATTCCCAGGTTGGACAACTTTCAATATATCATGTACAAAATATAGAGATTTTGTCAACATTTTGAGTTTTCTTAAGGTCTCATTCCACTTTATGCACATACAATACACAATGAAAACAACTAAAATACCATGGTTTCAATCAATTGGATTATTAGGAGACGAGTATATTGCATCCATTATCATTGTCTATGTTCTAGTGTCCTACCTACAACTTATCTCAACATGGAGAGCTTGGTTTCTAGGTCCACCGCTTGTCCAAGTTAATGTAAAAGTGACTCAAGGTTCACAAATTGTGAAAGCATAGATCCATTGAGGAATACAATCCACTTGGCTATTTTTCCTTAATTTATTGCATGTGACATTCAAGTGGATCAACCTTCTATCATTTCTCCATGACTATATTAGACAATTAGTAGACCTAGCATCTCTCTATGTTGTCTAGAGATGAGCTTGGACAAGTGATGGACCCTGCTTCTCTCTTCCCTTGGTTTACTAGTTTGAAGAATTAGTATATATAATTTCTTAGATCTAGCTTGAACAAGTGGTGGATCTTGTATCCACAATCTTAATCCATTACAAAAAAGTATATGAAAAAATAACATAGGAATCTTTGTTTGAAGGTCAAGCAATTAGGTTCCAAATGCACATAATAGTATATTTTCCACCCATAAGAAAAGAAAGTTAAATATGTTATTATCAAATTGACAAAGGTAACGTCCAAGAATTCTAGCTTTGCATCTTGTCAGATATAAATCTTCATCAAGGCGACATGCATGTATACATCAACTTGCAAGCTAGATTCCATATTTTTCTTTTCAAAGTCTTTTAGGTTCTAAAACTCTTTCACGTAAAGTATGTAATGATGAAATTCTTGAAGCAAACATTTGTGCCCAAGAAAAAGATCCCTCTCACATATTTAAAGTCCATGAATTCTCTGATCCACACTTACAAGTTTTATTTTGACATCAAACATCAATTCTCTCCCAGTTACAAATAAATGCAACCTCGATATGGATTGACAAAAAAAGAATTTCTTTTACTATATGACCCAACATAGGCCCTAATCAAATAAAAATGAGTCCCCAAAAATTTGGGTGCACTCTAGCAATACATCAGAGTCCCCTTACAATAGATGCACTCCAATAGTACATTGAACTCCCCTTAGAGTAGGGTGCACTCTATTGAAGTGTTCATAAAATTGACACACCTTTTTTTTTTTTTTAAAGACTATATCAAATTATGCAAATGTTGAAAGATACACACTAGAATATAAAAAGCAAGTTATGGCCATATTTATTAAATGATTTTGTGTTGACAAGTACACACCAACGACATAATTTGTATTAGAATCACTGTACTGATTTACAATTGTGTTGTATGTATAGCCTCTCTTATCTTTTGCATACAACCATCCTACCAACCATGGAATTATGGTTCTCTGCAAGAAGTTTTGAAGTTGCTCGGAAGTTTGCCTTCACATCTTTGGAAATATAAGATATGTCCCTGGCATGTTCCACATCACCCTATATGGAGTGTCATAAAAAATTAAGGTATTGTTTGCATCCAAATCCTCAAATATCTTCCAAATATCACTCAAATTTTTGTGATAAACCCTTGTAAATCCTAACATGATATTTGCATTTTGGCAATTTTTGTTGCTCATAAACACCTTGAACTTGGTATACTGCTCAGGAAAAATTTTTGTGTGATGCGTTGCACCCTTGTTAAGTTATAGAAACTCCATATCCATAGCTCAAAGTATTCAACACAAAAATCCAAAAAATTTTGTGCGTCGGGTCGCACCACTTGATAAACTTCATCTTTATCCTCCACAAGTTGCATGTGCTGAGCCCAAGCTGGCATACAATCTCCATGTTTCATTTCAATTATTTTGAGAAGTAACCCCTCTAGATCCAAGATAAGTACTCTTTTGATGTGCTTGAAAGAAAGTGGTAGGTGATAAGGAGGTGATTGATTCCTTGGACAAGGTCTGAGAGGAGGTTGGATGGGTAATTCAATAGTTTTCTTCAATTTATGCCAGCATATAGCCAATACATTTCTCTCTAATGATTCTGAAATTAAAGACCAAGAACACTTAATTCAAACACAACAATAGACATGAGTTTTACATTGTCTACCATAAGGTTTTATTAGATACCAAAATCCATCTATGATCTACTCATTTATAGAAAGAAAGTCAAATTAAAATCCTGACTCTTTTTTATGCTACACTCTTTCTTAGTCTCAATACCATGGAGTTTAACTAGACTTAAGTCAACTAATAACTACTACTTGTTGTTAAAGCTATGCTTGAAGTGCATAAGGCTTAACCAATGCTCTAGTGTAGAATGGGTATTTAGGTCTCAAGGTCTACCACTTATCCAAGCAAAGATGCATTTAGATAGGGAAACCCATTTTTTCTTAATATAATGATATAGAGTGGAAAAGTGGTGAATCTAGAGACCAAACCACTCATGCTACTAGGGATAATAGGTTGGACAAGTGGTGGACCTTAAATGTAAACCCCCCATGTACAAAGTATCATGGGTTTTGGGTATTTCAATGGACTCTAGCATCTTGGAGACATGGTGGAGCTTACTTCTCTCCATGTTCAATGGAGCCTATCTTGGATAAATGGTGGAACATCATTCTCTCCATGTTTCAATGGAGCCTAGCTTGGACAAGTGATGGAGCTTTGTTTCTCTATATGTTTGAAGAGATTTATCTTGGACAAGTGGTGGACCTTCGAACAAAACCCCCATGTAAAACATATCATGGACATTACAAGTGGTGAGAAAAAATACCATTTAATATATAACCTTATAGGTTGGACAAGTGGTGGACCTTAACACCCAATTATAGGTGAATCTTGCAACCAAACCTACTAGGAAAAGTAGGTTGGACAAGTGGTGGACCTTGAATGCAAACCCCCCATGTACAAAATATCACTCATGCTACTAGTAATAATTTGGTATTAAGGTCCATGTTTCAGTGGAGCCTAGCTTGGACAAGTGGTGGACCTTTGTTTCTCTCTATGTTTCAATAGAATTAGCTTGGACAAGTGGTGAACCTTGTAATAAAACCCCCATGTAAACCATGTCATGGGCATTACAAGTGGTGAGAAAAAATACCATTCAAGGTATAACCTTATAGGTTGGAAAAGTGGTGGACCTTAACACCCAATTCCTCTTAATATAATTACATAGAGTGGAAAAGTGGTGAATCCTGAGACCAAACCTACTAGGGATAATAGGTTGGACAAGTGGTTGACCTTGAATGTAAATCCCCCATCTACAAAATATCATGGGTTTTGCGTATTTCAATGGAGTGTAGCATCTTCAATACATGGTGGAACTTACTTCTCTCCATGTTTTAATGCAGCTTATCTAGGAGAAATGGTGGAGGTTCCTTCTCTCCATGTTTCAATGGAGCCTAGCTTGGACAATTCGTGGACCTTTGTTTCTCTCTATGTTCGAATATGGTTAACTTGGACAAGTGGTGGATCTTGGAATGACACTCCCATGTAATACATATCATGGGTATTTCAAGTGGGGAGAAAGGATACCATTTAAGATATACCATTATAGGTTGGACAAGTGGTGGAACTTAACACATTGTTCTTCTTAATATAATGACATAGAGTGTACAAGTGCTGAATCTTGAAACCAAACCACTCATGCTACTAGGGATAATAGGTTAAACAAGTGGTGGGCCTTGAAATAAAACCCCCTAGAGTGTTTGAATGGAGCCTAGCTTGGAAACATGGAAAAGCTTGCTTCTCACCATGTTTCACTGGAGCCTATCTTGGATAAATGGTGGAGCATCATTCTCTCCATGTTTCAATGGAGCCTAGCTTGGACAAGTGGTGGACCTTTGTTTCTCTCTATGTTTGAATAGAGTTATCTTGGAAAAGTGGTGAACCTTGGAACAAAACCCCCATGTAAAACATATCATGGGCATTACAAGTGGTGAGAAAAAATACCATTCAGTATATAACCTTATAGCTTGGACAAGTGGTGGAACTTAACACCCAATTATTCTTAATATAATGACATAGAGTGGACAAGTGGTGAACTTGCGACGAAACCTACTAGGGAAAATAGGTTGGACAAGTGGTTGACCTTGAATGTAAACCCTCCATGTACAAAATATCACTCATGCTACTAAGAATAATTTGGTATTAAGGTCCATGTTTCAATGCAGCCTAGCTTGGAAAACTTGTGGACCTTTGTTTCTCTCTATGTTTTAATAGAGTTAGCTTGGACAAGTGGTGGACCTTGGAACAAAACCCCCTTGTAAATCATTTCATGGGCATTACAAGTGGTGCGAAAAAATACCATTCAAGCTATAACATTATAGGTTGGACAAGTGGTGGACCTTAACACCCAATTCCTCTTAATATAATGACATAGACTAGACAAGTGGTGAATCATGAGACCAAACCTACTAGGGATAATAGGTTGGACAATTCCTCTTAATATAATGACATAGAGTGGACAAGTGGTGAATCATGAGACCAAACCTACTAGGGATAATAGGTTGGACATGTGGTTGACCTTGAATGTAAACCCCCCATGTACAAAATATCATAGGTATTGGGTATCTCAATGGAGCCTAGCATCTTGGAGACATGGTGGAGCTTACCTATCTCCATGTTTCAATGGAGCCTATCTAGGAGAAACGGTGGAGGTTCCTTCTCTCCATGTTTCAATGAGACTAGCTTGGACAAGTGGTGGACCTTTCTTTCTCTATATGTTTTAATAGAGTTAGCTTGGACAAGTGGTGGACCTTGGAATGAAACTCCCATGTAAAACATATCATGGGAATTTCAAGTGGTGAGAAAGGATACCATTTAAGATATAACCTTATAGGTTGGACAAGTGGTGGACCTTAACACATAGTTCTTCTTAATATAATGACATAGAGTGTACAAGTGGTGAATCTTGCAACCAAATCACTCGTGCTAATAGGGATAATAGGTTGGACAAGTGGTGGATCTTGAATGTAAACCCCTCATGTACAAAATTATGGGTTTAGGGTATTTCAATGGAGCCTAGCTTGGAGACATGGTGGAGATTGCTTCTCTGAATGCTTCAATGGAACCTATCTTGGAGAAATGGTGGAGCATCCTTCTCTCCATGTTTCAATGGAGCCTATCTTGGACAAGTGGTGGACCTTTGGTTCTCTCTATGTTTCAATAGAGTTAGCTTGGACAAGTGGTGGATCTTGGAACAGAACCCTTTTGTAAAACATAGCATGGGCATTACAAGCGATGAGAAAAAATATCATTCAAGATATAACCTTATAGGTTGGAAAAGTGGTGATGGACCTTGAAAAGTGGTGAAGGATACCATTTAAGATATAACCTTATAGGTTGGACAAGTGGTGGACCTTAATACCCAGTTCTTCTTAATATAATGACATAGAGTGGATAAGTGGTGAATCTTAAGACCAAACCACTCGTGCTACTAGGTATAATACGTTAGACAAGTGGTAGACCTTGAATGTAAACACCCTATGTACAAAATGTCATGGTTTTTAGGGTGTTTCAATGGAGCCTAGCATCTTGGAGACATGGTAGATCTTGATTCTTATCACGTTTGAATGACACCTATCTTGGAAAAATGATGGAGGTTACTTCTCTCCATGTTTCAACGGAGCCTAGCTTTGACAAGTGGTTAACCTTTGCTTCTCTCTATGTTTGAATAGAGTTAGCTTGGACAAGTGGTGGAACTTTGCTTCTCTCTATGTTTGAATAGAGTTAGCTTGGACAAGTGGTGGACCTTGGAATTAAACCCCCATGTAAAACATATCATGGGCATTTCAAGTGGTGAGAAAGGATACCATTTAAGATATAAACTTATAGGTTGGACAAGTGGTGGACCTTAATACACAGTTCTTCTTAATATGATGACATAGAGTGTACAAGTGGTGTATCTTGAGACCAACGCACTCGTGCTACTCAGGATAATAGGTTAGACAAGTGGTGGGCCTTGAAATAAAACCCCTCATGTACAAAATAAAATGGGGTTAGGGTATTTAAATGGATCCTAGCTTGAAGACATGGTGGGGCTTGCTTCTCTCAATATTTCAATGAAGCCTATCTTGGAGAAATGGTGAAGCATCCTTCTCTCCATGTTTCAATATATCCTAACTTGGACAAGTGGTGAACCTTTGGTTCTCTCTATGTTTCAGTAGAGTTAGCTTGGACAAGTGGCAGACATTGAAACAAAACCCCCATGTAAAATATATCATGGGTAGTTCAAGTTGTGAGAAAAAATACCATTTAAAATATAGCCTTACAGGTTGGACAAGTGGTGGACCTTAACACCCAATCCTTTTTAATACAGTGACATAGAGTGGACAAGTGGTGAATCTTGAGACCAAACGTATTAAGCAACTAGGGATACTAGGTTGGACAAGTGGTGGACCTTGAATGTACATCCCCATGTACAAAATATCATGGGTTTAGTGTTAAGTATGGAGCCTAATTTACCCTCTTAATTTTCTGTGGTAAAAGCGCACATTTGTAAGGCCCCCATTATGAGGAGAAGCCATTGTGCGTGAAGAAAAATCACTCACCGGAAACCAAAATTTTCACGGACAAGAATCAGGGGCAACTTTAAAGGCCTCGGGGGCGGAGGCCCCCGAGAAATTGTTTTTCTCCGGAATATTATGGCTGGACGGCGGCCGAAAAGTGGTTGCAAAACAACCAGTCGGTTGGCCGGTGGCCGGTAGTCAATGGCCGATGGCCGGTGGTCAGAAGTCAATGGCCGGTGGCCGGTGGTTGGAAGTCAATGGCCGGTGGCCGGTGGCCGAATTCAAAAGCGGACTTGTCTTCTCAAGGGCGGCCACACATGGGCGGATTGGAGGGTCCGATTTGGACTTATTCGCACAAGGGCGGCTACACATGGCTGTCTCTCATAAGAGAGGGCAGCCCTTTTGGCCTATAAAAGGAGGCCATTTCTACACACATTTCATAGTTTGAAGTTGATGAAACAAGGTGAGTGTGAGGTGGTGAGAGTGAAGCAAGGCGGAAGCTCCAATAAGGGTATAATCCCTTTGTAAACTACTTCTTGTTTTGAAGTACTAAAGCCATTGAGTGTCTGCTTTCCCGTGGACGTAGCCCACATTGGGTGAACCACGTATATCCTGTGTACTCTCTCTCTCTCTCTAATCTATAATCTCGTGTATATAAATCTGTCTCTCTCCATTAAGTAATCTACTCAATTATCTATTTAGCTACGTCTTATTTCCTAACAACTGGTATCAGAGCAAGGTTTGCTCATAGCTAAATTATCTCAAGGAAAGGATTCCTTGAATTGAGTGGGAGTTATGGCGGAGGAAGGGAAGCTCAAGATTGAGAAGTTCAACGGCAAAAACTACCAACATTGGAAGATGCAAATTGAAGACTATCTCTACCAGAAGGACCTCTATTTGCCACTAGGCGATCTTGCGAAGAAGCCCGCAACAATGGCAGATGAAGCATGGATTGTCCTTGATCGAAAGGCACTGGGAACAATCTGGTTAAGCTTGGCATCAATGGTGGCCTTCAATGTTTCGGAGATGAAGACCACGGAGGACTTGATGAAGTCACTTGACGACTTCTACGAGAAACCATCGGCATCCAATAAGGTATTTCTTATGAAGCGCTTGTTCAATCTAAAGATGGCAGAGAATGGTTCAGTTGCAGAACACCTAAACGACTTTAACACAAACATAAGTCAACTTCCATAAGTGAAAATCAATTTCGATGACGAAGTGCGAGCTCTCCTTATACTATCATCTCTACCGGATAGTTGGGACAGCCTTGTGATGGCTGTAAGTAATTCTATCTCTAGCACAAATACTCTTAAGTTTGATGATGTTGTGGGTGTTCTCCTAAGCGAGGCAATGCAAAGGAGAAGCACAGGAGAATCATCAAGTGCTGCACTATCAGTGGAAACAAAAGGAAGGCTTAAGGAGAGGTTCAAAAACCAACAGGGTCATGATCGCTCAAGGCGGAGCAAGTCACTCACAAAGTCAGTTCTTGAATGTTGGAACTGCGGCAAGAAGGCCACGTCAAGAAGGATTGCTGGCCCAAGAAGAAGAAGGAGACAGAGTCTCAAGACAACAAGCCAATATCGGAGGCAAATGTGGCAGGTAAAGTAGAGCAAGATGCTCTAATTCTCTCATTAGACAATGTGTCTAATTCCTGGATAGTAGATTCTGGGGCTTCATTCCATGCGACACCACACAAGCAACATTTCCAAGACTACACCAAAGGTAATTTTGGGTATGTATACTTGGGAGATGATGAAGCTTGTGATTTTGACGGCAAAGGTACAATTTCTGTCAAAACTGCTAACGGAAATGAATGGAAGCTTAAAGATGTTCAGCATGTTCCTTCTCTTCGCAAAAATTTGATCTCTACAGGACAATTGGACGATGAAGGTCACAACATTGCATTCGGAAACAAACGGTGGAAGATCTCAAAGGGATCTTTGGTGGTTGCCAAGGGTGAAAAAGTCGGTGCACTTTACTTGTGTACTGTTAACACGCAACCTTCAGCTTGTGCAGCAACTACAGAAGTTGACAGTGCGATGTGGCACTACCGACTTGGGCATATGAGTGCCAAAGGAATGCAAATCCTTCAAACAAAGAATCTTCTACCAAGTTTGAAAGAAGTGGACCTAGAGTTCTGTGAAGATTGTGTTTATGGTAAACAAAAGAGGGTAAAATTTCAAAAATCAGGAAATGAAAGAAAAAATAAAAAACTTGAGTTGGTTCATTCTGATGTTTGGGGTCCTGCATGTACACCATCAATTGGTGGCTCATTGTACTATGTAACATTCATAGAGGATGCGACTAGAAAGACATGGGTTTATGTCATGAAGAATAAATCCGATGTATTTTCCATATTTCAAAGGTGGAAAGCCTTTGTGGAGAATGAAACAGGTACCAAGGTTAAATGCCTCAGATCCGACAATGGAGGCGAATATTGCAGCCAAGCGTTTGAAAGCTTTTGTGCTAGCAATGGCATTCGGAGGCAGAGGACAACCCCAAGGACACCTCAACAAAATGGGATTTCGGAAAGGATGAACAGGACAATCATGGAACGAGCACGAAGCATGCGGCTACATGCAGGCCTACCGCTTGAGCTTTGGGCGGAAGTTGTAAGTACGTCTGTCTACTTAATCAATCTGTCACCCTCAACGGAATTGGATGGAGGAGTTCCAGAAGAGGCATGGACAGGTAAACCGGTGAATTATGCATTTCTCAAAGTGTTTGGGTGTGAGTCTTTCATGCACATAGATAGAAGCCTAAGATCAAAGTTAGATGCAAAGTCCAAAAAGTGTTTCTTCATTGGCTATGGAGAAGGTGACTTTGGGTATTGCCTATGGAATCCTGAAGATGGTAAAATCTTAAGAAGTAGGGATGTAATTTTTAAGGAACAAAATATGTACAAAGATTACTTGGAAAGAAAACAAACAAAAGAAACAAGTGATGAGTACATGGAGCTTGAGGACGGTGAAGACTCAAGGACCGCAAACGGTGACAATGTGCAACAACGTCAACCAAATGAGGAGCCTCAACCTATTCCCCGAAGATCTACAAGAGCAAGTAGACCTCTAGAAAGGTTTGTTCCTTCCTTCAACCATCTCTTGATCTCAGATTCTGGAGAGCCGGAATCATATGAAGAAGCTATGCAACATGAATCCAAAGAAGAATGGACGAAGAGCATGCAAGTGGAGATGGACTCACTACATCGCAACCAAACATGGGAGTTGGTTGAGTTGCCTAAAGGTAAGCGGGCACTTCAAAACAAATGGGTGTACAAGCTAAAGGAAGAAGAAGGTGGGAAGAAAAGGTACAAGTCTAAGCTTGTGGTAAAAGGTTTTTGTCAAAAGAAAGGTATTGACTTAAATGAAATATTTTCTCCTGTTGTAAAAATGAACTCAATTAGGCTTGTCTTAAGCCTTGTGGCTTCTCATGATCTAAATCTCGAGCAAATGTATGTAAATACGGCATTCCCTCACGGTGACTTAGAGGATGAAAACTACATGCTTCAACCAAAGGGGTATGAAGTAAAAGGTAAGGAGAAAATGGTTTGCAGATTAAAGAAGAGCTTGTATGGTTTAAAGCAAGCATCAAGACAATGGTACTTGAAGTTTGATCGATGGATGTTGGATCATGGATTCACAAGATGCAACTCGGATCACTGCATCTACATGGAGAATTTGGGAGATGGGAAATTCATCATCCTAATGTTGTATGTTGATGACTTGTTGATTGCAAGTGCTAACATGCAGGACATCAAAGACCTAAAAGAGGAGCTGTCCAAATCTTTTTCAATGAAAGATTTAGGTGCTGCAAAGAGGATACTTGGTATGAAAATATCAAGGGACAGGACGAAGAAGACAATAAAGCTATCTCAAGAAGATTACATCAAGAAGGTACTAGAAAGGTTTGCAATGAAAAATGCAAAACCAGTTTCTACACCTTTGGCTGGTCATTTTAAACTAACGAAGGATATGTGTCCAAAGACACAAGAGGAGATAGCCTATATGTCTGAAGTTCCATATGCTACAGCGGTAGGTTCTCTAATGTATGCTATGGTCTGGACAAGGCCAGACATTGCACATGCAGTGGGAGTTGTGAGTAGGTTCATGGACAACCCAGGTAAAGAGCATTGGCAAGCTGTGAAGTGGATACTTAGGTATCTAAAAGGGACAACAACAAATGCTTTGTATTTTGGAGGAGCTGATATTTTTCTAGAAGGGTATGCTGATGCAGATATGGCAAGTGACAAAGATACTCGAAGGAGCACTACTGGCTATGTGTTCACGATTGGAGGCACAGCAGTAAGCTGGGCCTCAAAGCTGCAGAAAGTGGTTTCACTTTCTACCATGGAAGCAGAGTATGTAGCAATGACAAAGGCAAGCAAAGAAATTCTGTGGCTTCACAGATTCTTAGAAGAGCTTGGATTCAAAGAATACAATTGTGTCTTGTACAGTGATAGCCAAAGCGCTATCCATCTTGCGAAGAACTCAGCCTTTCATTCAAGGACAAAGCACATTGAGGTGAGATATCACTTCATACGCACTCTTTTGGAAGAGGGACAACTAAAGCTAGGAAAGGTGCATACAAGTGAAAAATCCTGCAGACATGTTTACAAAGGTGGTCAACAAGGAGAAGTTGAGCTTTTGCTCATCTTCAATCCGCATTCAAGGATAAGAAGCCAGAATGGAAAGCAGTCACAGGTTTGGTTTGGAGATCAGTCTCCAAGTGGGAGATTGTTAAGTATGGAGCCTGATTTACCCTTGTAATTTTCTGTGGTAAAAGTGCACATTTGTAAGGTCCCCATTATGAGGAGAAGCCATCGTGAGTGAAGGAAAATCACTCACCCGAGACCAAAATTTTCACAGACAAGAATCAGGGGCAACTTTAAAGGCCTCGGGGGCGGAGACCCCCGAGACTTTTTTTCGCCGGACGGCGGTCGGAAAGTGGTCGGAAAACAACCGGTCGGTTGGCCGGTGGCCTGTAGTCAATGGCCGATGGCCGGTGGTCGGAAGTCAATGGCCGGTGGCCGGTGGTCGGAAGTCAATAGCCGGTGGCCAGTGGCCGAATTCAATGGCCGGTGGCCGAATTCAAAAGCGGACTTGTCTTCTCAAGGGCGGCCACACATGGGCGGATTGGAGGGTCCGATTTGGACTTATTCGCACAAGGGCGGCTACACATGGCTGCCTCTCATAAGAGAGGGAAGCCCTTTTGGCCTATAAAAGGAGGCCATTTCTACACACATTTCATAGTGTGAAGTTGATGCAACAAGGTGAGTGTGAGGTGGTGAGAGTGAAGCAAGGCGGAAGCTCCATTAAGGGTATAATCCCTTTGTAAACTACTTCTTGTTTTGAAGTACTAAAGCCATTGAGTGGATGCTTTCCCGTGGACGTAGCCCACATTGGGTGAACCACGTATATCGTGTGTACTCTCTCTTTCTCTCTCTCTCTCTCTCTCTCTCTCTCTCTACTCTATAATCTCGTGTATATAAATCTGTCTCTCTCCATTAAGTAATCTACTCAATTATGTATTTAGCTACGTCTTATTTCCTAACATTTAGGGTGTTTCAATGGAGTCTAGCATATTGGAGACATGGTGGAGCTTGCTTCTCTCCATGTTTCAAGTGGTGGACCTTCAATTATTTTCCCATACCTAGTTTAGACAACCCATACACTTTGCAACTCTAAAGGTTGGACGAGTGATGGAGCTTTGTTTATTTCCATATTTTAATGGATCCTAGCTTGGACAAGTGGTGGAAATTGGAAAAAAGTCCCCCCTGTACAACATAGCTGAGTTTTTTCATGTTGTAATGGAAGAGAGCTTCGACAAATGGTGGAGCTTGCTTATCTCCATGTGGAAACTAGCTTGGACAAGTGGTGGAGCTATGCTTTTCTACTCTTCACAATGCAATGATGTATAGGTTGGTTACATGGTGAATCTTAAGTCCAAACCTCCCATCTTACTGGAGATGATAGGTTAGACAAGTGGTCAACCTTCTATCATTCCTCCATGCCTATAATTAGACAAATAGTAGAACTAGCATCTTTCTATGTTGTCTAGAGCTGAGCTTGGACAAGTAGTGGACCTTGCTACTCTCTTCCCTTGGTTTATTAGTTTGAAGACTCATTATATATACTTGCTCAGATCTATATACTTACTCAATAGTTAGGTTACAAGTAGGTATGTAATTTGTTAGCCTCAAGGGACTTTGAATATTGAATAGTAAGAAAGTCAAGTGCTGGTTTGAAGATATTTTGCTTATCTAAACTAGACTCTAACTCAATAATAAGTTTCTTAAGTTCCACGATTGTCCTATCTAGGCTCCAAAAGAGTCATTATCAGTTTGTGCTAGATTCTAACTTCCTTGATGGGGTAGAATCCTAGAAAAATGAGGCACTATAATTTTTACCTTAGCTCAAATGGATTTTCACTTAAACTAGACTGCAATTTGGCACTCTAGTATCGTTGTCTCGATGGAGTTTAACACTAGATACATAGTAGTGATATTTAAGCTTCATGTCTCTTCACTTGATCGAGATATGAGACCATACTTTCAAGGTCACCACTTGTCTTACCTAAAGACCAATGTGAGACATGGGAGCAAGAAAGCCATCTGATATTGTTTTAAGGACTATTACATAGACAATCAATAACTTAAGTAAAGCAAAAAGACTTGGATCTTCACAATTAATAACTTAAGTAAAGCCAAAAAGACTTGGATCTTTGACAGTTTTTTTCAAACTAAAAAAGCACAATCTCATGCTAACAAAACTATAAATCACGATTGAAAGTTTTGAACAAGAAAAAGATCAGTAATCTTAATAATAAGGATACTTTTCATTTCATTTGATGATTACAAATCAAAAGAAAGTCTCTCAAGAAATTGATAAACAAAAAATGTAGGTGACTCCTTCATTATTTTGAGCAAAGATATCAAAATCTCTATTGATTGAGCTCCATCTAGTAGTATCCTTTGTAAGATCCTGCAGGAAGGAATAAAAAGAAAGATTTGTTAGATACCATGCACATGAGTGTTCAAGCATGTGTATCAAGAATATATGACATGTCACTAGTACATTAGGGTTGGTCTCTATCCAGCCTTAGAAGATTGTTCTCAGCTTTCACCTTATTTATATAATCCTTTGCTGTGCCTGCCTTCAAATCCTATTGTGTTACAACCCAATTGCCTAGCTAAAGTGGTCAATTGTAATGCCTTCATGCTTTCAATGGGTGTACGCTCCTTTGCCAAGATCTCTTGTATTTGGGCTCTTCTCATTTCATTGCGGTGGCTTGTGTCACTTGCGTCTTCAATGATAGTTTGATCTCTGTCACCTTTTGCAGGTGGTATTCTTCTTGTAAAGAACACCTTAGCTGACCAAACATCATTTTTCTGCTTCCAATACTCCATGATTTGTTTGTATTCACTATCATTTGTCACTATAGTTTGTCCATAACAATTATAAGCAATTATCATGCACATCCCTTCTCTCATCAAAAGCTGAATCAAGTATGGTAGTAGCTCCTCCAAGAGCATATTGTCAACCATCTTCTCAGCATCAAATTGTGGTGGAAAAATGCAATTGTTTGTTGGGTGAAATACATCCCTTGTAAGGAGAGTCATCAATAAGCACTGTTTTTTCTGGATCACATTCAAACCCCATTGAAATTTTGGCAAGAGACTTGGACATTGCCTCAACGTTTGGATTGTCGGGTCTAAACAATTTTTGAGTTTGAGCGGTGTAGCAAACTTCTTGCGACCAAATTGCAAAGAAAGGAAATGTATCCTCGGGTAAGTTGTTTAGTGCTGCAAGGATTTGGTACACATTATTCCTAGTAGGCTGTCGACCAAATTGCAACATTAAACCTCTGTAAAATAGTCTTCAAGAATTGGATGCAACCTAGGCTGAGTATAATATATCTTTTTGAATCCATTTGCACTGAGTTGTGGTGTGAGGATGGTTGAGGGGAACGTTTAAAAAATATACCATTTAAATCCAATATAATTGTAAGCATGGATTTCTCAACATCTACACTACATGAAGTAGTAGCAATTGGCAATAGCTCGTGAGTGGACTTTTCAGTCTCTTTTGATGTATGTTGCATTTTTGAAGCATCGATTTCTTGGTTCTCATTATTGCAAGCTTGCTCAAGTTGCACAACATTAGACTCTAGTATAGAAATATCATCCATCTTGGGCACTTCAGAAACCATAGAATCTATGGATTCTATAGTTGTTGACTGAACCATAGGAGCATTATCCATCCCAGTTTGTGAATCTAAGAAAACACACACACAAATGGTATCTCAAAACCACTAGAATTTTATTCTCCATATTTACATGTAGAACTCCTAGTAAGAAATTTATTTAAGGTAAAGTCGTTGTTAGAATCCTTGCAACAACCATTTTTAGCATTCGTACACAAAACACCACTTGTCTAAAATACAATCTACTAACTCAACATTTTTCATCCTACACTTTATTAAAGATGAGTACTTAAAGTGAAAACTAAAAGACACAACTTGTTGAGGAAACATGGATACAAGGTCCACCAAATGTCCAACCTAGACTACAAGCAAACAATTAGAAATTTGGCTTAGATTTGGATTCAAAGGCCACCACTTATTCAAGTAAGATAACTCCACTTGTTAAAGACAGTAATGTTTCAAGCCCCACCACTTGTCCAACCTATACATTGATTAAATTTTGGTAAGATTTATCACAAATCTAGAGTAGAATCAAGATTCTATGGCCAAGGTAATCAAATAAGTTAGACAACACACAAAGCATAAGAGCACTCTAGATTCTTGTTGAGCATAAACTAAACAATAATCAAATGTTATATTCACTTGAGATTTCATCCATGAAAAATGAAAATGATGCATGTAATTTATATTTCCATCCATGTACAATACTTTACAATGTCAAGTAAAGTCATAGTCAGCAAACAACTCTTCTCCTGCTTCAACTTGACAAATAATCTCAATGCATACATGGCCATATTCATCTGACTTGATGTGTGAAGAGGTGCATTTATGCCAAGGTGGAAAATTTGGATCAAATGTATAGCGTACATTGGGACAGACATTTGTACTGTGAGAACTATTTATATAGCCCGACACATTTCCTTCTTCTACACAACCAATAATGTATGATTGATCTTCCTCTTCTTCTATGTTTGGATCCTCTAGAAGAGAATATTTATAAGCTCTTGAAAATATATTGCATATATTTTTCCAGTCTTAAAATCTATACTTATGCCCTCCATAGTTTAGAATAGTCACACCACCTTCCAGGGTAGTATGCACAAATAGCCCATAACCATCTCCTTGAATACATGAAAGTTGCACTTCAAAATCCACACCGTTAATACGGAAAATTACATCTTTGGGAATAGGAAAAGTTGGTGTCCCAAAAGGATCTTCACGCCAATCATAGTGTGAAATACATCTAGTTTTTATATCACTTAACTCCTTTGTGTCTGCAAAAAGAAGAAAATATTACGCATAAAATAATGACAAGATCAAAGAAAGATATCATTATTTTATAGTCCAATAGGTCCTTTGTATGGAAGACTTAGAGTGCCTCTTACATGGTGCCTCCAAGGTTTCCAAAAAATAAAATCATTGAAAAAAAAAGGCCACTGTGTCTCCAATCTATTGCCCATTTGAAGCATAGAGAGAACCAAGGTCCACCACTTGTCCAAGGTAGACATGGAGCATTGACACAAGATCCAACACTTATCCAGGAACCCTATAGTATATGTGGTAACATGGGATGCATTGATGCAACAAAAATAGTCTAGCCTCCTCATCCACCTCTTTCTTCTTGTAGCCTAGAGGGATTAGTTTCAAGGTCTATCACTAGTCAAAAACTACACATAGAACATTGAGACAAGGTTCCACCACAATGTGAAACCTATCATCTCTAGTAGCATGGATGGTTTGATATCAAGGTTCACCACGTGGCCTACCTATACTCTATTGTAGCATAGAGATTCTGGTTTGGTGGTAATATACTTGTCCAAACTTGGCTCGTTGTTGATATCTGGAGGTAATCAAGGGTCCTCCACTTGTCCAAGTTAGGCACATAAAACAATTGCAAGGTCCACCATGTGTACAACATATGATTGATTATAGCATGCATGGTCTTATTTCATGGGCAACCATCTTCTCTCCAACATGTGTCCAACCTCGGCTCCATTGAAGCATGGAGAGAAGCAAGGTCCACCACTTATCAAAGCTATTATTTTCTCCCAGTTCTTTCAAAACCCATGATACGTTGTACATGGGGGGGGGTTCTTGGTTCAAGGTCCACCACTTGGCTAAGATTGGATCCATTGAAACATGAAGAGAAGCAAGCTCTACCATTTGTCCAAGCTAGGTGCCATTGAAACATGAAAACCCCATAATATGTTGTATACAGGGGGTGTTTTTCATTGTCCACCACTTTTCTAAGCTATGGTCCATTGGAACATGGAGAGAAGCAAAGATCCACCACTTTTGTAAGCTAGGATCCATTGAAACATGGAGAGAAGCAAGCTTCATTGTTTTTCTAAGCTAGGCTCCATTGGAACATGGAGAAAACAAGCTCCACCACTTGCCTATTATTGCATAGAGATTTTGGTTTGAAGGTCCACCACTTGTCCAACCTTGCCTTCATGTATGGAGATAATCAAGGGTGCAATGCTTCTATGAGGTAGGGACATAAAAGAGTTTTAAGGTCCACTACATATACGATCTTTGATGGGTTGTAGCATGGGAGGTTTCATTTTAAGGTTGACCACTTCTCCAGCTCCGCTTGTCCAACCTCAGATCCATTGAAGCATGGAGAAGAAAGGTCTACCAACTCTCCAAAATAGGCAAGAAAATCTCTATAAAACCCATAAATTGTTAATATATGCTATGCTGTGGAGTTTTGTTTGAAGGTCCACTCCTTACGTTTTCACCTATACTATGCTCTATCATGGATGGTTTCATATCCCACGAATTTTCCAACCTATTTAATATTTTGTATTATGTGGGTTTGGTTTCAAGGTACTTCACTTGTCTAAGGTGGGTTCCATTGAAGCATGGAGAGAAACAATGTCTACCACTTGTCCAAAATATGCTCCTTTGAAACATAAAAGCAAGGTCCACCACTTTTCCAAGCTAATGTTTCTCTCCATTGAAGCATGGAGAGAAACAAGGTCTACCATCTGTCCAAAATATGCTCCATTGAAACATAAAAGCAAGGTCCACCACTTGTCCAAGCTAATGTAACAAATGGGTGTTGGTTACAAGGTGTACCACACTTGTCTTAACTAGTCTCCATGCAAGGTCCACCACATGTCCAAGCTATATGAGCTTGGTTTGAAGGTCTACCACACCGCTTGAAATTAGGATCCATGTAAGGTCCACCTTTTGTCAAGCTATGCCTTTAGTGATCTAATTGATTACTTATGCTAGTTCTCAAAGTCCAAACATAAGCTCCCTTCTAGGAAGGTTAGTTTAATTTAGGCTCCAGCACCTGTCTAAGCTAGGTTCAACTTATGAAGAATCACCATTTAACCATGCTAGGATCTAATGTATCATATCAAGGGGGTATTGATAAAAGGTCCAAAACTTATTGAGTTCAAGCTCTTAAGTAATTAAGTCTTTGTGAGTATTAAATGTTATAGTTTTAGTCTAAAGATCCACCATTAAAAAACTCAAGTAATTTACTATTTACATTCAAACCTTGAATGCTTGAGATAAAAAATACAAACTCAATCAATACTATATAAAGAAAATTCTAACATTAAGAGTATCAAATCATCAAAACAATAAACACTAACATGCACAAGAAACTCAAAACATACGTGTCTCCATTTCCGAAAATTCCTCCATTGACAGAGGATGTTGTTGTTGTTCTTCTTCTTCTCTTCGTGGGAGAGCACTCCTCTATAATAGGCACAGTGTCGTCTAATTGCAAAGTAGATTGTTGAAGTCCAACCCATTTTTCTATATCTTCATGAGACTTAACAAAGTCTAGCAGCATGGTCTCCACGTTTTTTGCCTCCTCCACATTGTCAACTAAGCATATAACTTCTTTTTTCTGTTGTATCCCTTCTTGTGCAACCAAGGAGCCATCACCAAAAACATCAACAAGCTTGCGGTCTTCAAAACAATATGTACCAATGTAGTGCTTGACCAAAGCTCTTTTCTTGGCCTCTGAATATTGCAAGTCTGACATATCTTTATATGCTACTTGAAGAAGAGAACAATCAATTGGCATGGGATGTTCCTCTAATCTTCTTCTCAGGTCTTCAAATGAATTTCCTTGTCCCAAGAAGGCAATAACTGTTAGGAATTGAATTGCATCTTTTGTACATGTGGGGTTTAATTTCAAGGTCAACCACTTGTCCAAGATATTATCCTTAGTAGCATGAGTGGTTTGGTCTCAAGATTCACCACTTTTTCACTCTATGTCATTATATTAAGAAGATCTGCGTCTTAAGGTCGACCACTTGTCCAACCTATAAGGGTATTCTTTCTCACCACTTGGAATCACCATGATATGTTTTACATGGGGGTTTGTTTCCAAGGTTCACCACGTATTCAAGCTAACTCTATTCTTCTCATAGATAGAAGGAAAGGTCCACCGCTTGTCCATGCTGGGCTCCATTGACACATGGAGAGAAGGATGCTCCACCATTTGTTGAAGCTAACTCTATTGAAACATGGGGGTTGACATTAAAGGTCCACCACTTGTCAAACCTATTATTGCTAGTAGCATGAGTGGTTTGGTCTCAAGATTCACCACTTTTTTACTCTATGTCATTATATTAAGAATATGTGGGTGTGAAGGTCCACCACTTGTCAAGCCTATAAGGCTATATCTTAAATGCTATTCTTTCTCACCACTTGGAGTGGCCATGATAGGTTTTACATGGGGGTTTGGTTCCAAGGTCTACCACTTGTCCAAGATAACTCTATTCTTCTCATAGAGAGAAGCAAAGGTCCACCACTTGTCCAAGCTAGGATCCATTGAAACATGCAGAGAAGGATGCTCCACGATTTCTCCAAGATAGGCTACATTGAAACATGAAGCGAAGGAAGCTGCACCATGTCTCCAAGATGCTAGTCTCCATCGAAATAGCCTAAACCCACGACATTTCATACATGGGGGGTTTACATTCAAGGTCCAACAATTGTCCAACCTATTATCTCTAGTAGCATAAGTGGTTTGGTCTCAAGATTCATCACTTTTCCACTCTATGTCATTATATTAAGAATATTGGGTGTTAAGGTCCACCACTTGTCCAACCTATAAGTCTAAATCTTAAAGGTTATTATTTGAGACCACTTGGAGTGACCATGATAGGTTTTACATGGGGATTTGGTTCCAAGGTCCATCACTTTTCCAAGCTAACTCTATTGAAACATAGAGAGAAGCAAAGGTCCACCACTTGTCCAAGCTAGGGTCCATTGAAACATGGAGAGAAGGATGCTCCACAATTTCTCCAAGATAGGCTCCATTGAAACATGAAGAGAAGCAAGATGTGCACCATGTCTCCAAGATGCTAGGCTCCATTGAAATACCTTGAACCCACTATATTTCGTACATGGGCGGTTTAAATTCAAGGTGCACCACTTGTCCAACCTATTATCCTTAGTAACATGAGTGGTTTGGTCTCAAGATTCACAACTTCTCCACTCTATGTCATTATAATAAGAAGACCTCGGTTTTAAGGTCAACCACTTGTCCAACATTTAAGCCTATATCTTAAAAGTTATTCTTTCTCAGCACTGGGAATGACCATGATATGTTTTACATGGGGATTTGGTTCCAAGGTCCACCACTTGTCCAAGCTAACTCTATAGAAACATAGAGAGAAGAAAAGGTCCACCACTTGTACAAGCTAGGCTCCATTGAAACATGGAGAGAAGGATGATTTACCATTTGTCAAAGATAGGCTTCATTGAAACATGAAGAGAAGCAAGCTGCACCATGTCTCCAAGATTCTAGGATCAATTGAAATACCTTAAACCCACGATATTTTGTACATGTGGGGTTAAAATTCAAGGTCAACCACTTGTCCAAGATATTATCCCTAGTAGCATGAGTGGTTTGGTCTCAGGATTCAGCACTTTTCCACTCTATGTCATTATATTAGGAAGATCTGTGTGTTAAGGTCGACCACTTGTCCACCCTTTAAGGGTATTCTTTCTCACCACTTGAAATGACCATGATATGTGTTACATGGGGTTTTGGTTACAAGGTCCACCACTTATCCAATCTAACTCTATTCTTCTCATAGAGAGAAGCAAAGGTCCACCGCTTGTCCAAGCTAGGATCCATTGAAACATGAAGAGAAGGATGCTCCACCATTTGTCGAAGCTAACTCTATTGAAACATAGGGGTTAACATTAAAGGTCCACCACTTGTCCAACCTATTATTGCTAGTAGCGTGAGTGGTTTGGTCTCAAGATTCACCACTTTCTCACTCTATGTCATTATATTAAGAATATCCGAGTGTTAAGGTCCACCACTTGCCAAGCCTATAAGGCTATATCTTAAAGGTTATTCTTTCTCACCACTTGGAGTGGCCACGATATGTTTTACGTGGGGGTTTGGTTCCAAGGTCTAGCACTTGTCCAAGATAACTCTATTCTTCTCATAGAGAGAAGCAAAAGTCCACCACTTGTCCAAGCTAGGGTCCATTGAAACATGGAGCGAAGGATGCTCCTCCATTCGTCCAAGATAGGCTTCATTGAAACACGAAGAGAAGCAAGCTGCACTATGTCTCCAAGATGCTAGTCTCCATCGAAATAGCTTAAACCCACGATATTTCATACATGGGGGGTTTACATTCAAGGTCCAACAATTGTCCAACCTATTACCGGTAGTAGCATGAGTGGTTTGGTCTTAAGATTCACCACTTTTCCACTCTATGTAATTATATTAAGAATGTCTTGGTGTTAAGATCCACCACTTGTCCAACCTATAAGGCTATATCTTAAAGGTTATTCTCTCTGACCACTTGGAGTGACCATGATAGGTTTTACAAGGGGGTTTGGTACCAAGGTCCACCACTTGTTGAAGCTAACTCTTTTGAAACATAGAGAGAAGAAAAGGTCCACCACTTGTCCAAGCTAGGATCCATTGAAACATGCAGAGAAGGATGCTCCACCATTTCTCCAAGATAGGCTCCATTGAAACATGAAGAGAAGCAAGTTGCATCATGTCTCCAAGATGCTAGGCTCCATCGAAATAGCTTAAACCCACAATATTGCGTACATGGGGGGTTTACATTCAAGGTCTACCAATTGTCCAACCTATTATCTCTAGTAGCATGAGTGGTTTGGTCTCAAGATTTACCACTTTTCCACTCTATGTCATTATATTAAGAATATCTCGGTGTTAAGATCCACCACTTGTCCAACCTATAAGTCTAAATCTTAAAGGTTATTATTTCAGACCACTCGGAGTGACCATGATAGGCTTTACATGGGGGTTTGGTTCCAAGGTCCACCACTTGTCCAAGCTAACTCTATTGAAACATAGAGAGAAGCAAAGGTCCACCACTTGTCAAAGCTAGGGTCCATTGAAACGTGGAGAGAAGGATGCTCCACCATTTGTCCCAGATAGGCTCCATTGAAACATGAAGAGAAGCAAGCTGCACCATGTCTCCAAGATGCTAGGCTGCATTGAAATAGCTTAAACCCACAATATTTCGTACATGGGTGGTTTACATTCAAGTTCCATCACTTGCCCAACCTATTATCGCTAGTAACATGAGTGCTTTGATCTCAAGATTCACCACTTTTCCACTATAGGTCATTATATTAAGAATATCTGGGTATTAAGGTCCACCACTTGTCCACCCTATAACGCTATATCTTAAAGGATATTCTTTCTGAGCACTTGAAATGACCATGACATGTTTTACATGGGGATTTGGTTCCAAGGTCCACCACTTGTCCAAGCTAACTCTATAAAAACATAAAGAGAAGCAAAGGTGCACCACTTGTCCAAGATAGGCTCCATTGAAACATGGAGAGAAGGATGATTCACCATTTTTCAAAGATATGCTTCATTGAAACATGAAGAGAAGCAAGCTGCACCATGTCTCCAAGATGCTAGGATCCATTGAAATACCTTAAACCCACGATATTTTATACATGTGGGGTTTAAATTCAAGGTCAACCACTTGTCCAAGATATTATCCCTAGTAGCATGAGTGGTTTGGTCTCAAGATTCACTACTTTTCCACTCTATGTCATTATATTAAGAAGATCTGCGTGTTAAGGTCGACCACTTGTCCAACCTATAAGGGTATATCTTAAAGGGTATTCTTTATCATCACTTGGAATGACCATGATATGTTTTTCATGGGGGTTTGGTTGCAAGGTCCACCACTTATCTAAGCTAGCTCTATTCTTCTCATAGAGAGAAGCAAAGGTCCACCACTTGTCCAAGCTAGGCTCCATTGAAACATGGATAGAAATATGCTCCACCATTTGTCGAAGCTAACTCTATTGAAACATGGGGGTTTACATTAAAGGTCCACCAATTGTCCAACCTATTATTGCTAGTAGCATGAGTGGTTTGGTCTCAAGATTCACCACTTTTTCACTCTATGTCATTATATTAAGAATATGTGGGTGTTAGGGTCCACCACTTGTCTAGCCTATAAGGCTATATCTTAAAGGTTATTCTTTCTCACCACTTGGAGTGCCATGATAGGTTTTACATGGGGGTTTGGTTTTAAGGTCTACCACTTGTCCAAGATAAATCTATTCTTCTCATAGAGAGAAGAAAGGTCCACCACTTGTCCAAGCTAGGGTCCATTGAAACATGGAGAGAAGGATTCTCCACCATTTGTCCAAGATAGGGTCCATTGAAACATGAAGAGAAGCAACGTGCACCATGTCTCCAAGATGCTAGTCTCCATCGAAATAGCTTAAACCCAGGATATTTCATACATGGGGGGTTTACATTCAAGGTCCATCGCTTGCCCAACCTATTATCGCTAGTAACATGAGTGGTTTGGTCTCAAGATTCACCACTTTTCCACTCTAGGTCATTATATTTAGAATATCTGGGTGTTAAGGTCCACCACTTGTCCAACCTATAAGGCGATATCTTAAAGGTTATTCTCTCTAACCACTTGGAGTGACCATGATACATTTTACATGGGGGTTTGGTTCCAATGTCCACCACTTGTCCAAGCTAACTCTATTGAAACATAGAGAGAAGCAAAGGTCCACCACTTGTCAAAGCTAGGGTCCATTGAAACATGGAGAGAAGGATGCTCCACGATTTTTCCAAGATAGGCTCCATTGAGACATGAAGAGAAGCAAGCTGCACCATGTATCCAAGATTCTAGGCTCCATCGAAACAGCTTAAATCAACAATATTTCGTACATGGGTGGTTTACATTTCAGTTCCATCACTTGCCCAACCTATTATCGCTAGTAATAGGAGGGGTTTGGTCTCAAGATTCACCACTTTTCCACTCTATCTAGGTCATTATATTAAGAATATCTAGGTGTTAAGATCCACCACTTATCCAACCTATAAGGCTATATCTTAAAGGTTATTGTTTGAGACCACTTGGAGTGACCATGATAGGTTTTACATGGGGGTTTGGTTCCAAGGTCCACCACTTGTCCAAGCTAGGCTCCATTGAAACATAGAGAGAAGCAAAGGTCCACCACTTGTCAATGCTAGGGTCCATTGAAACATGGAGAGAAGGATGCCCCACCATTTGTCCCAGATAGGCTCCATTGAAACATGAAGAGAAGCAAGCTGCACCATGTCTCCAAGATGCTAGGCTCCATCGAAATAGCTTAAACCCACAATATTTCGTACATGGGTGGTTTACATTCAAGTTCCATCACTTGCCCTACCTATTATCGCTAGTAACATGAGTGGTTTGGTCTCAAGATTCACCACTTTTCCACTCTAGGTCATTATATTAAGAATATCTCGGTGTTAAGGTCCACCACTTGTCGAACCCTTAAGGCTATATCTTAAAGGTTATTCTTTATGACCACTTGGAGTGACCATGATAGGTTTTACATGGGGATTTGGTTCCAAGGTCCACCATTTGTCCAAGCTAACTCTATTGAAACATAGAGAGAAGCAAAGGTCCACGACTTGTCGAGGCTAGGGTGCATTGAAACATGGAGAGAAGGATGCTCCACCATTTGTCCAAGATAGGATTCACTGGAACATGAAGAGAAGCAAGTTGTACCATGTCTCCAAGATGCTAGGCTCCATTGAAATACCTTAAACCTATGATATTTCTTACATGGTGGGCTTACATTCAAGGTCCACCACTTGTCCAACCTATTATGCTTAGTAGCATGACTAGTTTGGTCTCAAGGTTCACCACTTTTCCAGTGTATGTCATTATATTGAGAAGATCTGGGTATTAAGGTCAACCACTTGTCCAACCTATAAGGTTATATCTTAAAGGGTATTCTTCTTCAGCACTTGGAATGATCATGATATGTTTTACATGGGGGTTTGGTTCCATGGTCCACCACTTGTCCAAGCTAACTCTAGGGAAACATAGAGAGAACCAAAGGTCCACCAGTTGTCCAAGCTAGGGTCCATTGAAACATGGAGAGAAGGATGATTCACCATATGTCGAAGATTGATTTCATTAAAGAATGAAGAGAAGCAAGCTGCACCATGTCTCCAAGATGCTAGGATTCATTGAAATACCTTAAACCCACGATATTTTGTACATGTGGAGTTTAAATTCAAGGTCAACCACTTGTCCAAGATATTATCCCTAGTAGCATGAGTGGTTTGGTCTCAAGATTCATCACTTTTCCACTCTATGTCATTATATTAAGAAGATCTGGGTTTTAAGGTCACCCACTTGTCCAACCTATAAGGCCATATCTTAAAGGGTATTCTTTCTCAGCACTTGGAATGACCATGATATATTTTACATGGGGGTTTGGTTCCAAGGTCCACCACATGTCCAAGCTAACTCTATGGAAACATAGAGAGAATCAGAGGTCCACCACTTGTCCAAGCTAGGCTCCATTGAAACTTGGAGAGAAGGATGATTCACCATTTTTCGAAGATAGGCTTCATTGAAACATGAAGAGAAGCAAGCTGCACCATGTCTCCAAGATGCTAGGATCCATTGAAATACCTTAAACCCACTATATTTTGTACATGTGGGGTTTAAATTCAAGGTCAACCACCTGTCCAAGATATTATCCCTAGTAGCATGAGTGGTTAGTTCTGAAGATTCACTACTTTTCTACTCTATGTCATTATATTAAGAAGATCTGGGTGTTAAGGTCGACCACTTGTCCAACCTATAACGGTATATCTTAAAGGGTATTATTTCTCACCACTTGAAATGACCATGATATGTTTTACATGGGAGTGTGGTTCCAAGGTCCACCACTTATCCCAAATAACTCTATTCTTCTCATAGAGAGAAGCAAAGGTCCCCCACTTGTCCAAGCTAGGATCCATTGAAACATGGAGAGAAGGATGCTCCACCAGTTGTCGAAACTAACTCAATTGAAACATGGGGGGTTTACATTCAAGGTCCACCGCTTGTCCAGCCTATTATCACTAGTAGCATGTGTGGTTTGGTCTCAAGATTCACCACTTTTTCACTCTATGCCATTATATTGAGAATATCTGGGTGTTAAGGTCCACCACTTGTGCAACCTATAAAGCTATATCTTAAAGGTTAATCTTTCTCACCACTAAAGTGTCCATGATTGGTTTTACATGGGGGTTTGGTTCCATGTTTTACCACTTGTCCAAGCTAACTCTATTCTTCTCATAGACAGAAGCAAAGGTCCACCACTTGTCCAAGCTAGGCTCCATTGAAACATGGAGAGAAGGATGCTCCACCATTTGTCCAAGATAGGCTCCATTGAAACATGAAGAGAAGCAAGTTGCACCATGTCTTCAAGATGCTAGGTCCACCACTTTTCAAACTTAGGCTCCATTGAAACATGGATAGAAGGATGCTCCACCACTTGTCCAAGCTATGCCTCATTGAAACATGGAGAGAAGGATGCCATGATAGGTTTTACATGGGGGTTTGGTTCCAAGGTCTACCACTTGTCCAAGCTAACTCTATTCTTCTCATAGAGAGAAGCAAAGGTCCACCACTTGTCCAAGCTAGGCTCCATTGAAACAAGGAGAGAAGGATGCTCCACCACTTGTCCAAGTTAGGTTCCATTGAAACATGGAGAGAAGGATGCTCCACCATTTGTTCAAGATAGGCTCCATTGAAACATGAAGAGAAGAAAGTTTCACCATGTCTCCAAGATGCTAGGATCCATGGAAATAGCTCAAACCCACGATATTTTGTACATGGGGGGTTTACATTCAAGGTCCATCACTTGTCCAACCTATTATTGCTAGTAGCATGAGTGGTTTGGTCTCAAGATTCAACACTTTTCCACTCTATCTCATTATATTAAGAGTATCTGGGTGTTAAGGTCCACCACTTGTTCAACCTATAAGGTTAAATCTTAAAGATTATTCTTTCGAACCACTTGGAGTGACCATGGTAGGTTTTACATGGGGGTTTGGTTCCAAGGTCCACCACTTGTCCAAGCTAACTCTATTGAAATATAGAGAGAAGCAAAGGTCCACCACTTGCCCAAGCTAGGGTCCATTAAAACATGGAAAGAAGAATACTCCACCATTTGTCCAAGATAGGCTCCATTGAAACATGAAGAGAAGCAAGTTGTACCATGTCTCCAAGATGCTAGGCTCCATTGAAACACCTTAAACCCACATTATTTTGTACATGGGGTGTTTACATTCAAGGTCCACCACTTGTCCAACCTTTTATCCTTAGTAGCATGAGTGGTTTGGTCTCAAGATTCACCACTTTTACACTCTATGTCATTTTATTAAGAAGATCTAGGTTTTAAGGTCCACCACTTGTCCAACCTATAAGGCTGTATCTTAAAGGGTATTCTTTCTCAGCACTTAGAATGACCATGATATGTTTTACATGGGCATTTGGTTCGATGGTCCACCACTTGTCCAAGCTAACTCTATGGAAACATAGAGAGATGTAAAGGTCCACCACTTGTCTAGGCTTGGCTCCAGTGAAACATGGAGAGAGGGATGATTCACTATTTTTCGATGATAGGCTCCATTGAAACATGAAGAGAAGCAAGATGCACCATCTCTCCAAGCTGCTAGGATCCATTAAAATACCTCTAACCCACTATATTTTGTACATGTGAGGTTTAAATTCAAGGTCAACCACTTGTCCAAGATATTATCCCTAGTAGCATGAGTGGTTTGGTCTCAAGATTCACCACTTTTTCACCCTATGTCATTATATTAAAAAGATCTGGGTGTTAAGGTCGACCACTTGTCCAGCCTATAAGGGTATATCTTAAAGGGTATTCTTTGTGACCACTTGGAATGACCATGATATGTTTTACATTGGGGTTTGGTTCCAAGGTCCAACACTTGTCCAAGCTAACTCTATGGAAACATAGAGAGAAGCAAAGGTCCACCACTTGTCCAAGCTAGGCTCCATTGAAACATGGAGAGAAGGATGATTCACCATTTGTCAAAGATAGGCTTCATTGAAACATGAAGAGAAGCAAGCTGCACCATGTCTCCAACATGCTAGGATCCATTGAAATACCTTAAACCCATGATATTTTGTACATGTGGGGTTTAAATTCAAGGTCAACCACCTGTCCAAGATATTATCCCTAGTAGCATGAGTGGTTTGGTCTCAAGATTCACCACTTTTCCACTCTATGTCATTATATTAAGAAGATCTCCGTGATAAGGTCGACCACTTGTCCAACCTATAAGGGTTTATCTTAAAGTGTATTCTTTCTCACCACTTGGAATGACCATGGTATGTTTTACATGGGAGTGTGGTTCCAAGGTCCACCACTTATCCAAGCTAACTCTATTCTTCTCATAGAGAGAAGCAAAGGTCCACCACTTGTCCAAGATAGGCTCCATTGAAACATGGAGAGAAGGATTCTCCACCATTTGTCCAAGATAGGCTCCATTGAAACATGAAGAGAAGCAAGCTGCACCATGTCTTCAAGATGCTAGGATCCATTGAAATACCTTAAACCCACGATATTTCGTATATGGGGGGTTTACATTCAAGGTCCATCACTTGTCCAACCTATTATCGCTAGTAGCATGAGTGGTTTGGTCTCAAGATTCACCACTTTTCCACTCTATGTCATTATATTAAGATTATCTGGGTGTTAAGGTCCACCACTTGTTCAACCTATAAGGTTAAATCTTAAAGGTTATTCTTTCGGACCACTTGCAGTGACCATGGTAGATTTTACATGGGGGTTTTGTTCCCAAGTCGACTACTTGTCCAAGCTAACTCTATTGAAACATGAAAAGAAGCAAAGGTCCACCACTTGTCCAAGCTAGGGTCCATTGAAACATGGAAGGAAGGATGCTTCACCATTTGTCCAAGATAGGCTCCATTGAAACATGAAGAAAAGAAAGCTGCACCGTGTCTCGGAGATATTAGGCTCCATCGAAATACCTTACACCCACGATATTTCGTACATGGGGGGTTTACATTCAAGGTCCACCATTTTTCCAACCTATTGTCACTAGTAGCATGAGTGGTTTGGTTTCAAGATTCACCACTTTTCCACTCTATGTCATTATATTAAGAATATCTGGGTGTTAAGGTCCACCACTTGTCCAACCTATAAGGCTTTATCTTAAAGGTTATTCTTTCTTACCAGTTCGAGTGACCATGATTGGTTTTACATGGGGGTTTGGCTCCAAGGTCCACCACTTGTCCAAACTAACTCTATTGAAAGATAGAGAGAAGCAAAGGTCCACCACTTGTCCAAGCTAGGCTCTATTGAGACTTGGAGAGAAGGATGCTTCACCATTTGTCCAAGATAGGCTCCATTGAAACATGAAGAGAAGCAAGCTGCACCATGTCTCCAAGATGCTAGGCTCCATTGAAATACCTTAAGCTCACGATATTTCGTACATGTGGGGTTTACATTCAAGGTCCACCACTTGTCCAACCTATTATGCTTAGTAGCATGAGTGGTTTGGTCTCAAGATTCACCACTTTTTCACTCTATGTCATTATACTAAGAAGGTTTGGGTGTTAAGGTCCACCACTTGTCCAACCTATAAGGCAATATCTTAAATGATATTTTTTCTGACCACTTGGAATGTGCATGATATGTTTTACATGGGGTTTTATTCCAAGGTCCACCACTTGTCCAAGCTAGATCTATTACATATATATTATACATACAATATTCAACTAGATTCCCTACCTATCATGTCCACTAGCATGGATGCTCTAGCTTTAAGGTCCACCACTTGTCCAATCTATACTCTCTTATGTAAGGGAGATCGTGCTATAAATTCAAAACCTTCCCGCCTAAATTTAAAATTCAAAATCTTATCGCCTAAATTTAAAATATCCCTCCCAAAATTTAAATATCTCGCCTAAATTTAAAATATCCCTACCAAAATTTAAATATCTCGCCTAAATTTTAAAATTCAAACTTTTTTATAAAATTTAAATTTTACCGCTTAAATTTAAAATATTCCACGCGAAATTGATTTTAAATTCAAGTTTACAACAAAAAGATGTCATTATCCCACCTAAATTCAAATATGCAAACCTCAAATCATTATATTGTACATAAATTCAAACAAATTCAAATTAACAAGACTAAACTAATATTAGTTTGTATAGATATTAATTTATCACACCTAAACTATGTCACCATGTTAGAGAGAGTGGTTAGAGAATTTGAACAAGGTCCACCACTTGTCCAACCTAGATACCAAGAAGGTTTGAGTGTACAAGGTATTATTTGGAGGTATTTATAGTCCACTGGTCTCAAGGTCCACCACTTGTGGTAAGGGTCACCAAAAAGTGTATATATTCATCCAAAGAATCACACTTATTTTTGGTCTACATGTCCTAGTTTCAGCCATTTATGTCCATTAGGTGTATCACTAAACAACACTACTTTTGTTGAGAAACAGAAGTTACGATCATATCTACAAATGGATTAGAGGAAAATTAGCTCAACATACATCCAAAACTCGCTACAAGAATCAACTTTAACAGATCAGGCAAGTTAGTCTTCCATTCAAGTTTACTAGTACTACAATGTGTTAGTTATCTGTGATATTTATATATGTATATATACTATGTCTGCATATCATAATTAAGTGTAATTGTGTATCTACATTATGTATGAGTATTACAATGAAACAACACAAATATACATACATACACATAGATAACATAGACGCACACATACATGAGCATGTATTTTCAAGAGAGAGATGGCAAGATACAGAGATAGATAGATAGATAGATAGAGAGAGAAATACCTGTTTTCGAGAGAGAGGAGAGAGAGAAAGATAACAGATTTCACTGTGTTTATGTATGTGGAAGAGAGGAAGACGATGTATGGGAATATTTCTCTCTCTCCTCATTCAAGAGAGAGACAACAAGATAACAGATTTCACTATGGTTATGTATGTGGAAGAGAGAAAGACGATGTGTGGGAATATGTGCATGTATTTTCAAGAGAGAGACAGCAGGATAACAGATTTCACTGTGGTTATGTATGTGGAAGAGAGGAGGACGATGTGTGGGAATATGTGTATGTGTGCGAGAATACTTTTAAACTATGTATCTATGTCTTTTGACGAGAGAGTGTGTGTGAAAGAAAGACTTACAGAGAACCATCTTCTCTATATAGAGAAAGACAGAGAGTGAGAGAGAGACAAATACCTGTTTTTCCTCTATTCGTGAGGTGTGCAATGTCTCCTGTGACAAAGCTATGCCCGATCCTGCCCTTCTGGAAAGCGTTGCGTACGATGCTGTTTCTATATCTCGTGCGTGAATTGTCAATCCTGTGCTCCACGTGTGCGTTGTGTACGATGTCGGGTTTTCTCCTCTACCCACGCATATACTCCACTTGTGTGCGATCCGCGTGTGCTTTTTGTGTGTTTGCTGCTCGCCTGCTTTCTCTATGTGCGTTGCTCGTGTGCTCTCTCTATGCTTAATCTTGATAGGGTTTATTAGAATTCCACGTAAGCTACAAGTCCATGTTTTATTATAGGATAGAAAAAAACAAAAGCCATATAACACATTAACCAATTCACACGGCCAAAATTAAAGAAATCAGGGTTGAAAAGATGCAAAACATGCGTAACTCTATACTAGAAATTCACTTTAAGAAAAAAAATCTATAGACCCTAGGACCCCACCCAGAACAATATCCCAAAATCAGCCTGCCAAGCCCCACCATCGAGAGCGCTATATTCCACATCCCCATCAAGAGTGCTACCCCCAAACCTCACGTGGAAGCGCTGCCTGATCGGATGCACCCCATTGTGGCATTGCCCTAAGACCCCGCATCTGGAGTGCTAAATGGAAACATTCTTCATTAGTGATTGAAAATAAATTATATTTAGCATATACTTAAATATAATACAAATATTAACATATTAACTATACTACTAATTTACTATAGCACTTCTAGATTATGTCCCATACTATATTTAAGGTGCCAAAGGTTTGGCCTTATGGTCCTAGATTTATCCAAGTGGTCAACACATTTAGGACCAAGTGCACACTGTGCCAAAAAACTTGGCCACCACTTCACTTGCCAAAGTTTAGGCCACATGGTCAATCCTAAGTTTCCAATGTTCTTATTATGTCATATAAGACAACAGTTCTTTTTTGTCACCTTTTGCCTCGTGGAAAACCTAGGCTTGTTTTCACATACTCAGGCACTTCAAGCCATAATAAATTTACATTACTCTTCGGCAACGCTTCTGTTCAAGTCTTTGAAAAAACGTTGTTAAAGGCCACCCTAAACCAGTTTCATTTAGGGGTGTCTAAAACTAGGTTTTTGGCAATTCGGAAAGAAAATGGTCAAAAATTTATACTTAGTTTTAACCACTTGACCAGTTCAAATATTGGAAAGCAAGGTCTCGTAATACTTTCCTTTGGACATCACACATTAAAACTAGGTCCCTCACTTGTCCAAGCTATTCTCTAATACAATAAAGGGCTTTTGGTTTCAAGATCCCAACCTTGATCCCATTAAAGAAGCTAGCTCTACTTAGGCATTTAATAGCAAGGTCCTGTAGCAGTTCACATTGAACATTTTCCATGATAGCTAGGTCCACCACTTATCTAAGCTATGCTCTAATAGAGCAAGGGGGTTTTGGTTTCAAGATCCACCACTTGTCCAAACTTGATTTGGGAAGCAAGGTCCTATAATAGTTTGCTTTGGACATTCACCATTACAACTAAGTCCACCACTTGTCCAAGCTATGTTCTAATACACTAAGGAGGTTTTGGTTTCAAGGAGAACCACTTGTACGACTTTGTTTTTGGAAGTAAGGTCTTTACATAGTTCACCTTGGACCTTGGACATTGGATACTACAACTAAGCCCACCACTTGTCCAAGCTATCCTCTATATATAGCCAAAGGGTTTGGGTTTCAAGATTCACCACTTTTCCAACCTTGCTTCCATTAAAGAAAGGAGGGGCATTATAACTAGGTCCACCACTTGTCCAAGCTATGCTCTGATATAGAAAGGGGATTTTAGTTTCAAGAATCCTCCACGTGTTCAACCTTGCAAGACTCAAGGGATACTTGGACATTGGAAAGCATAGTCCTATAGTAGTTGATAGGTGGCACTGGGTATTACAACTAGGTCTAGCCTATGCTCTCATATAGCAAAGAGGCTTTGGTTTCAAGGTCCACCACTTGTCCAACCTTGCTTCCATTAAAGAAATGAGAGGCTAAGTAAACATTAGAAAGCAAGGTAGAAAGGCCCTAAGTTATTTCACCTTGGATATTGGGCACTATAGCTAGGTCCACCACTTGTCCAAGCTATGCTCTGATATAGAAAGGGGATTTTAGTTTCAAGAATCCACCATGTGTCCAACCTTGCAAGACTCAAGGGATACTTGGACATTGGAAAACATAGTCCTATAGTAGTTGAAAAGTGGCAGTGGGTATTACAACTTGGTCCAACCTATGCTCTCATATAGCAAAGAGGCTTTGGTTTCAAGGCCCACCACTTGTCCAACCTTGCTTCCATTAAAGAAATGAGGGGCTACATAAACATTGGCAAGCAAGGTAGCAAGGTCCTAAGGTATTTCACCTTGGATATTGGGCATTATAACTAGGTCCACCACTTGTCCAAGCTATGCTCTGATATAGAAAGGGGATTTTCATTTCAAGATCCACCACGTGTTCAACCTTGCAAGACTCAAGGGATACTTGGACATTGGAAAGCATAGTCCTATAGTAGTTGATAGGTGGCAGTGGGTATTACAACTAGGTCCAACATATGCTCTAATATACAAACGAGGCTTTGGTTTCAAGGTCCACCACTTGTCCAACTTTTCTTCCATTAAAGAAATGAGGGGCTACGTAAACATTGGTAAGCAAGGTAGCAAGGTAGTACGATATTTCACCTTGGATATTGGGCATTATAACTAGGTCCACCACTTGTCCAAGCTATGCTCTGATATAGAAAGGGGAGTTTAGTTTCAAGATCCATCACGTGTTCAACCTTGCAAAACTCAAGGAATACTTGGACATTGGAAAGCATGGTACTATAGTAGTTGGTGGCAGTGGGTATTACAACTAGGTCCACCACTTGTCCAACCTTTGCTCTAATATAGCAAGGATGCTTTGGTTTCAAGATCCACCATAACTTCCAACCTTGCTTCCATTAATATAGCAAGGAGGATTTGGTTTCAAGGTTCACCACTTGTCCAACCTATGCCAACCTTCTTCATGTTGTAGCATGATTTTTTGTTTGAAGAGTACTTTTCTATAACTATGGATTTAACAATGTAATCTTTTTCACTTACAGGATGGACTTCAAATCTTGGGAGAAAGTACATATGATACTTGACAATGAAATTGTTAGTATTGGTTGTGTGTGTAGAACAGATCCAGATTCCACTTGTCGTGGTACAAAGATAGGGCAAGGAAATGTCTCCATACTAGTGGAGGAATGCTTGAAGGATGTGGTCCTACCTTTTCTTACAATGGATCTTTTATCTCTCCAAGGATCATTATGGAGTGTTGTTCGATGGTCAAAGCTTCTTTTGCGATCTTTTATATTAAATAGGAACTTAATTGATCCACGGGAAAGCTACAATGGTGACGAAGAACATGATCATTCTGATCCTCTAGTTATAGATGCAATACCTATGACAAGCCCAGAATTTGAAGCAGTGATTCGAGAATCTTGGAGAAATCAGAGGGTCCTTTTAAAAGATGACACAATGATGCAAACCATGAATGAAGGGACCATTTTATATGTATTTCCACATGATTATGTCAACTTTCAAGAACCTAGTCATGATTGTGTGGGTGTGGGTATTGAAAGAGCAAATGCAAGCATTGATGATGTGGTTGAAGTGGGTAGCATCAGTTTGCTAAAGTGGCCGATCAAGCAGACAACAATGTTGAATGGGAGCCCATTACAACGCTTTGTTCCTGTTGTTGATGGCATGCATGCTACATATGAGGATGTATCCAACGATGACAATGTTGGAAAAAAACTAGATGCGAGTAATGTTGTCCAGATGTCAAGGAAGAGACGATACACTTTCATGAACAGGTCTCAAAAATAAAAAGCAGCACCAGCCTCCACTTTTTACCTTTCAAACAAATCAATTCAAAGGGTATCATGCACTGATGTTGTGCACAAAAATGTTGCCAGTTTGCACATCATGATATGGTGACAAGGTTACGACAATATTTTTGGGGAGAGTCTCAACAATCACGCACTAATTATGTTTATGATGTTCTTTCTATATGTTATCAGAAAGATGAGAAGTCACGATACCAATTCAGGATAAATGGCTCTATTGTTTTTTGTAGAGCATGGTATGAGATGCATGGAATACCAAAGACATCATTTTATCGATACAAGGATAACTTTGAAAATGGTGTGCGCCAATATGTACATGGGAACACATGTACATTGAGAAGGGGACTTCAACATACTAGTTTAGCAAGAGCACTACTAACTGAGTTTGTGGAAAACAAGTCTGAGAAGATTCCACATAGAAGTAGAACAATGCTAGATGGCTCAAGAGAGACTCAATTCGTGATTCCATCAACATACAAACAAGTGGATATCTTATGTGAAATCAACACAATACTTGACCAAATGGGCTATGAGAAGAAGCTATCCCAATCTTCTTTTGGTAGAATTTGGAACAAAGAGTACCCACATGTCACTTTAACAAACGAGAGTGAGTTCTATTTGTAGCTCAATCAAGGCAAGGTTAGAAGCTAAAACTTCTCTTGAAGAGAGAGCTCTTCTCTTGAGGGAGAGAGAAGTTCACATGGCACAACAAAAGAGTTGCAAAAGCCTATATTATGCATGGTGCACGTATTCAGAAACTCAACCACAAAAAAATGTATGCATAATCCATGATAAGATGGATCAAAAGAAGACTGCCATTCCTAGATTACGCATTGCTCCTAAGGGTGTGGATTCAGGATATAATCTGCAGGTGGCATTGATTGGCATGATCACTCATGGACATGGAGAAGGTCATTAGAGACACTTTGTCTTGAATGGTTTGTGGCCAGTTGATCCAAATCTTACAATTGGCTCAATTGCTAATTGTTTACATAACCGAGAGAGGATAGATAAGCATCCTCTTGGTGATATAGTAACAAATGGACTTTCAAGGAGCAATATTTCACTACTACATGCTTTGAACTCAAGGGATGCTTTGGACTACCATAACTTGAGTGATGGAAAAGAGCCCATTGTACAGACATCAGAAATTGCAGAAGAGGAATTGGGGTCATCATTTCGTAGGTTGCCAGAGAACTTGTTGCTACAATTGGATAATTGTGCAGGGGAAAACAAAAATCGATACTTATTTGCCTATTTGTCAATGCTTGTTGTTGCAAGGGGTGTTTTCAAAACCATCCAACTAGGATTTTTAATGGTTGGGCACACACATGAGGACATAGACACCATGTTTAGTAGGTTTTCATATAATTTGAGAGTTACACAAACCTATACTTTGCCACATTTGATGGATACATTACGAAACAGCTCATCTTCATCTCAAGTTCCATTTTTTCTCACAAAGATCCCCGATTTCAAGCAATATTGTGATGGAGAAGACATACTTGTTGGACATTCCAAACTGCGTCAGTTCAAGTTCTTTATGCAGGATGAGACACCAATGATGCAATATAAGACACATGTAGGTGTATCAAGTTGGAGTGGAAGTATTCGCCTTTGGAAAACAGACACAGAAGGCAAGCCAATGTTACCACATGGAGATCCACCTCTAGTACGAATGGCGGAGTATGTCAAGGCCCACGAAGAAGTCATTTTGGGGCTAAAGAACTATATAAAATTTTGGAAAAAATTAGGGAATGGAGTTATTGTAAACAAAATCTTTTTTGTATCTTCCTTTGTTTTATGTAATTTGTAGTTATTATTCAAATCCATGTGTTGTACATCCTCTTGACTTTTGGTGTTTATCAACACCAAAATTCTATGAGATTTTCACTTTATTTACTAACCACACACCTCCATTTTTCCCACTTTAAGTGGAAAATTCCCAAATTACATGAATTTAGTTGATTTGGAGATTCCCATAATGTGATATTTTTACCAAAATACCTAATATGGTCTTCACAATCCATAGCAGAGCTGAGTGGTGATGAGAATTTCCAAATTAACATAATAGATGCAGACATAGTGCCAACGGTCTAGCTATCAAAAGATGCGGAGAACGCACTCAAAGAGAAGATCACCCAAGAGGTGGATGAGCAATAGAAAGCCGCAATGGATTGGGAGTTGAGAGTTTTACACTCTGTCAACGTCACTCAACTCACTCTCAATCAGATCAATGCGCAATGGCATCAAATGCCATACCCTCTCATCAAAGTGGAATTACTGCAGGTAAAACAGAGGTTGTACAAAGACATGCAAGAAGATGGTGCACATAAAGACCACCCAAAGTGGAGGTTAAGCTGGTTGAACAAGAATCCGAGATATGTGATTTTGTTCACAAGAGCACCTGGAGTCCTGCAAAGAGATCCCACATTTTGTCATGTACCTAGAGTAAGGACATGGCAAGAGCATGAAGCACTGACAAAGAAGAAGCCTACTCGGCTTAACTACCGAATACTTCCATCTCCAGAGAGAGGACAAGTGACAGAGGAATACATGGTGAAAACCCTAATGGGCGCCATGTCCTTCTTCAACAGTCTATCGGATCTCTCATGCTCCATGTTATATAAGATCTACAGAATGTTGCTCACATGCATCCAAGTATTTATTGAGCCTCAGCCAAGCAGGAGACCCATGGATGTCATTTTTAGAAGGTAACAAAGGCTTATGCTATGATCTAAGTAGTCAGAATGTTTCTCACTTGCATCCAAGTATTTATTGAGCCTCAGCCAAGCAGGAGCCCCATGGATGTCATTTTTAGAAGGTAACAAAGGCTTATGCTATGATCTAAGTAGTCAGCCTTTCGAAGAAGTACTTTACGGCTTCTATGCTAGATCTATGTTCCTACCCTCGAATAATATGTTGGAATTTGAAGAATATTTCTACACTGGATTCTTCACCTGGAGATTGAAGATATTTGTGTCGGTGATCAGCAACCTTACATCTATCTTTGTAGGCTACTGAGCGGTGGAGCTGAAGAATAAAGTGACCATGCAATGTTTGCAAGTTCCCGGCAAAGAAAGAAAAATCAGATACCTGAAGGCACTGGATGCGCTTAAAGCTGTGTCAAGCGACGACACAGGCAAGGAGGGGGGCAATGTTAGCAGTAAGCTAGCACGGACACCATTTTTTGGAGTTCTCTTTGTAAAACATTTATTATTTTGACAAATCGGGAATATTGTAGCTCCTATTTTCTCGGATAAAATGTGTAATTAATGAGCCAGGGCACAAGCTTCCAGATTGTATTAGCCAGTCACTACCCAGCTTTGGTAGAACTCCAGATTATTAGTTTTGACCACCCAGAAACCTTGGCTAAGGTATAAAAACCAATTTTGTAAATATTTTATTAAGTTTTTGGATAAGAAATACACAGTGTGAGCTAACGGTGCTCACTCCTATCCTTCTCGTACTTCCTACTCCCTCTCCGGTTGTCACATTGCAATTGCGTTTGTTGCATTGCAACCGCAGGTAAGAGCTCTACGCATTGACGTAAGCAATTCACAGTATTTCGTAGCTTTTGGCGTCGTCGACCTACGACCTAATTTCATCATAACTAGGAGTTTACACTTTTAAACCAAAAACTAAGCATAGGCGGGGTATTGGGACATCATTGCTAAGCATTTAGATGCATTTTGGGTCGAAAACGACTAGGTCAAAAAACCACTGCTGTTAATTATCGTGATTTTGGAACTTGACCTAAAGTGGGGTTTGAGACCATAAGCATGTGTGCTTAGGTCTTATAAACTTGTCCTAGAAGTTTTGTTACATTTAATCGTCATTTGATGCTGTAACAGATGTGAATTGTTCGCTAATGAGCGATTGGCTTTTTTTCATTTCAGCCGCTTGAGTGTAGCCTGGCTTAGATGCGAGTTGTTAGTTGTTTTCCGAGAGATTGACCACATCTTGTAGCCTCCATGCACTAGCCGAGTCAGCTTCATCCCATGGTTTGACAAATTAATTGTGGTTCTCTCTAATACTATAATAAGATAGGATGGTGAGGTTAGACATGCATCCCACACTCAATCACCTAAAGTAAAAACAACTCTGCATCAAATCTAGCACAATCTATCTGCCTTTCTCTCTATCAGGAAGGTGAAAACTTTTCTCTCCCAATCCTCCTTAACACCTATTGTCAAAAGCCAGGGCCTACCCAAAATGATTGGATAAGCATTATCTCCTACCTTCATCATAAAAAAGTTTATCAATCAGGAACTCTATGCCCATCACTAAGACCTTCACATCCACCTCCTTCATGGCTACTTCCGTCATGACACAAAGCTGCGCTCCACCATCTATGTAGCCTTGTACTTCCATCCTCTTCTCTATAACAGCATCCACCAGTGGAAGGACATCAGTCGAACTACCTACCCTCAAAGCCATGTTTTGCACCGCATGCACATTCCACTTAGCTCTTGGCAGCCTGATGCTAACACTTGTAGACCATTGCCTCCTCAATTTTGGATTTAAAGCTAACAGCAGCAGCAATTGACCAAAAGTAATGTTTGCTTTCTGATTTATAACATCACATACCAGGTTGTACTCGGATAGCCACGCCCTAATTGGAAATCCTCGCTTGATTTTGCGGCATCTCCTTCTTTTTCCAAGATAAGTGTGCTCTCTACCTTCGTACACTTTCTCCTTGCCCTTGCGAGCTCTGGTTTTACGCTCTCTTTCTCTCTCTATATCTGTCTCTTAGCTCTTGCCCTCTTGTTGCCCAAAACTTCGATATACTACTTATCCACCCGACAATATTCACTGTTGGGACTTTGCCTCCGTTTGCCGGAGCTGGATGCATAGGAGTCTCCACTGCTTGTTGCCTTGGACCATTGAACTACCCTTGACCTCGATCTCTACCAAAAAATGGGTAAATGACTCCTCTCTCTCTTGGTGGATAAGGATAATTAGGTGCATAATGCCCCTCTTCTCCATAATTGTAGCACCTACCTGGCAGTGGCCTTGCCCTTTCCCTTGCTCCTCTCAGTTGTCCTCTATCCATAACGCTTGGACGAAGCTCTTGCATTTGCTTGGGCAAATCCTGAACCATACGTACAATGGCTAAACCTTGATTTCCATGATTTTCTTTGTGCATAGCCTCCCTCAGACTCTGCGGTTGAAGGGGGGCCATTGTCTCGTAGCCCGACACACCTTGCTCTATCTTCTTCTTTATCTTTCTTCTCTTTGACTGTGCAATTGCTACCGCACCATTGTAGCTTTTTGGGCTTTCAAAATCAGTTTTTTATTACACCTTAAACTGCAGACACGCCATGAATTTGTCTAGCTTAAAGCATCCCCATTAGCCAATTGCATGGCTGCCGCTAATTTTGCCCAACACTCTTCAAAATGACCCAAAAACAGATTAAACTCTTCACTTACATCTTGTTGAAGCACCTTTAGCTTTGCATCCATCTCGATTGGGATGCCTCCTTGCAAAAATCTTGAAGAAACCTCTCTCATAGAGCTGGCCATGCTTGCCTAGGATCACTTTCCAAAGGTTCATACCATACTTTGGCTTTTCCATGCATCACCAAAGGAAATGTCTCCATCTTGCTATCCTCGTTTGGCATACGCAATGATAGCATATACATCTCGAAATTCGACATCCACTCATTGGGGCCCTCCTCTCCTATGAAAATCGGTCCATAGCTTCTAACTGCCATGACTTCCAACACAAAAACTACTTCTTTTCAATCAACTAGGAGCAATCAATACGCTCCTTTGTGGAGGCACCAGAAGATGGAGAGGGGGAATGGGGAAACACACCCGTCACAACAACAAAGGCCTCTCTATAGCTTAGGGTATCCACAACCCCCCTTTCCTCTCAAAAAACACCTTCAAAAACACACTTCTCACTAGCAGACCATCACCTGCTCTTTTCCCAATGCTTACACACTCCACAAGTCCACCACACAATCGACACCAATTGCCACGGTTGGTCTCCACCCTTACACACACACACAACCACTCGATCTCACTCTCTCACACAAAACACCGTCAATCCAGGGGGAAGCACACATCCCCACTATCGGAACCACGAGGAAACAGAAGAGCAAGAGAAAGAGAAGGGGGTGGAAGGGGAAACGACCCCAAAAACGGGGCAACAGTGGGTTGAATATGCTTCAAAAGGCACGTACAGAGATTGAAATGCCATCACAATGGCCATTTTCAAGAGAAGTTGTAAACATCCACTGCAAAGAGCCACCAACAACCACCAACGAGGTTGCGCTGCCTAGCAAAACCACTACGCGCCACTCCTGCCCTCCAACACCTGCGTGAACACCTCCAAAAGTGCCTGCTCTACGAGGCCACGAAACCACCATTGCTGAGCTCCACAATAGTTCTCTCCCACTTCACAATTGTGAATGGCACAGAACCCTGCCCTTATACCCCGGATATCCCTCCTTGAGAACCGCATGTGGGACCCCGGGGGATTCACCATGGAAAACTTACCGCACTATGTAAGTGCAAGGGAGGGGAGTTTTTCAACAAGCTACATAAGCGTATAAGTTAGGGGAGGCCCCCAAAAATTTATATCCCAAGCATAAAAATAAGGAAGGGGGGTATCATATTTATATTTGGGGGGGTGGGGAGGGGGGGACATGACCCGGGTTGATTACTTGTAACGATTGGTCATCGATGTGCACTAGAACTTGGATGAGTTTTGGGGAAGCTTTTTATCAGTCATACATCAAATTTTGCATCAAGCCGATCATAGATAAGGGCTGATTTGGAGTAGGTCAAGGGTTGATCTACACCAGCTTTGGATGGGTTAGAAATGGATGAGTAGCCAGAGTGCAAGCTGATCGGGCATATAGTTTGAAAGTCAAACTAAGAAATATTGAGAGTACGTCTAGTTATAAACAAAAATGGTTTTTTTCTACGTTGCCGATCACTATGATGCACACTCTTTGACTAGTTTTACTAAGCTAGATCATGTGAGACCTAATTTTTTTTAAGATAGGGGTATGATAGTTTTCTTCATTGATTGTCGTATAAGCGTAGAAAGGGGGGTCATATTCGCTAATATGAGTCGTATATAGGGGGTTTATCAAAGTTGTCCGCTCGCAGGTGGCGTCCCGCTTTGTATATAGAGTGAATCCCCCAGGTGTGGGACTAGCACGCCTCCACGTGGAAGCTGCTCATCCGTGAATTGTCTGCAAGGACACCTTTCACTTGAAAATGCTTTAATAAAAACCTCTCCATTGGCTTTTTTTTTGGTCTCTTTTGACCTGTAACACCTCCCTACTCACATGCTCAATGAGGACTCTATTGAGCTCAGTGGGAAGAACTCCTTGCTAGCTCTGAACCACATGAACCTTGTCACATCTCACCCTTGGTGTGACTTCAAACAATGTGTGCAAAAAGCCAAAAGAAATTATATGACACCCCACTCTTATTGCCAACTGCCGACTTTGACTAGCCTGAACTTTATGCTCCAGATTACTATTAATATACACTCACTTAATGCCAGCTCCACATAAAGTGCATCACCCTCTAGAACTCAGTCAGGGCCCAAAAAATGCAAGATGGTAGGATCTCCAATGTGGTTGACTTGGCCCACAACTAGCCCCTGAAAAAAATTCAGTTGGCCATAACTGGCTATCCAGTGCTCTAATTCACTATCTCAAAACATGGGCATGCTCCATAGTTTGAGCTTTACATAGGCATTCACTAATATCCAGTCAGGCCATCTGTCCTACCCTACCCATTGTGGGGATCTGCAACACCTTCTAACTTAGAACTTCAATATCTTGAGCACCAAGGCTCCGTTTGATGAGCCGTCTTGATCAACTTCTAAAGCACATCAAGCTCCGCTTGGCACTTTGTGCACCTTTACTTTATATCCCATCTTGACCCTTCTTGAAGCCTTTTTGGACTAAAAAACCACTTTAGACATACATTCCCGCTACCCTTTGGCTGATGAGGACCTTGGTACCTGCCCTAGACCACTTTCTAAATCATACCAACTTTGGCTGCACCGACGTGTACACATTGTGAATAGTCAAGTTCGCGTGCCAGCAGAGTCGAGCACATGTACCTACCTGGATAGGGTATGTGGGATTTGGATATGGTTCTTGGTGGCTGATTTTGGCTCTAGATAATGTGTTTGAGCTTTTTAGAATGTAAATAATGCAAGGAACAAGTGTGGTCACTCTCATCCCATTCGACAAGTTTGGGACATGCAATAACTATCCATTTACCGTTCCTGATCTACGATGATGCATGCACTACCCTAGAAGTGGTAAAAAATTTAATGTGGGGATGTGGCAAAGGGCTTTATATATCAAGGATCAAGCATACAAAATTTCATGAGTTTTGGAATGCGTTTGGGTTTTTTTCGCAGAAAATGCCCGTCGAGAGTCAAAACTGGGTCAAAAAGGGTTTAAAAATGGCCAAAAATGGTATGAAAATGCTTCAAATTTCCACATCACTCATGGTGCCATGAGTGTTACATTTGAGGAAGATATTTCAAGCCAATTTTGAGCACTTTCATCTCTCTATGTCTAGGAGGAAGCAAGGTTCCTACAGGTGGTCAAGTGCAGTCCCGTCGCTTTCGCATCCCGTTTTCGAGTGTGGAGGAGTGAATGAGAGATTTATCTCTCCAATTTTTCATTTGGAAGAGTATATGGAAGCTTTGAGGTTTACATGGATGTGTGTGTGTGAGGAATAGAGGGAAGAAGGTGCGGTTTTTTGCAAGACTATGTGACCCTGTATCCGTGCCATTAGGGTTGGCGCTACTCCAAAGAGTCCAACAAAGTGGAGTTTGGTGAAGCTTTTGCAATGGTTTGAAAGAGTCATTCTGTGGCAATAGTTTTTGAGTTTTTCATGGTTTTTTTGTATATTTTTGTCAGCATCAACTGTGATTTCAAGCATTGATTAACTCGACTCTCTTTGTAGTATTTGTGGGCAAGCATGGGCCTATAGGTCGAGGCGTTTGGAGTTTGAGTTGAGTTTGTGGGTAGTATTTTTATTGATCTCTTGAGTGATGGTGTGTGTTTGTTTGAGTTTAAGTAAATTCCTTGTGTGGTGTTCAATACTCTGGGTGTGTGAGTATGCGCACAACGTCTTTTTCTCCATCATCCTTTGGCGCTCGCACTGGGGACCGGAAATTTACCGGTTGTGCACCTAGATGAAGCAGTTTTTCTGTGAAGTTTGAGATTCATTGAAGAAAAGTGGCGGTTTGATTGAGGTGTAAGACTTCAAAATTTGTGGAGTTACTCATGCAAGGGAGAGAAGTTACTTCGAAGTGATGGCGTATAGTTGGCCAGTGTTCATAGAGAAGGAGGATGTGAAGGACTAGATTGCGGACTTCGAATGGCATACGCTTGGTATGCATATTGTGAATGATGAAGCAAAGCTTCATGTATTTCCTCTTGCAATCAAAGGATAATTTCACGAGTGGTTTGAAGGTTTAGAGGAAGACAAAAAGAAAATATGGGAGCAGCTGAAGCAGACAACTTTGGACAGGGTTGGAAAGAAGCTAACCGTGATAGAAGCAACGATGAAATTGAGAGGTTTGCAGCAAGATCATGTACACTTTAAAGAGTTCTTCCAAAACTTCAAAGGACTTTGGGTGCAATTAGAGGCGGCATCCCAAGTACCTCTTTAAAGTGCGTCAATTTATAAATTGTCTCCATCCAATTGTAAGGGACAAGGTCGATCAAGAGGAGCCTGCTACATTTGAAAGAGCTGTGGAAATTGTGGAGGCCAAGAGCAAGAAGATTAAGAGAAGGTGGGAGAAATTCATGACACACGCTAAGCCAGTTGTGGTGCAACCAATGGTCCCTATGGCAACGGATGATAGAGTGGACCAAGTGGTTCAAGGTCTGGATCCTATTACAGCCTTCCGGGTTCTGCATGATCTTGTCGATCAGTTCAAGAATTAAGAATTAACATAATGAATAGGAACCAAAGAGAAGAGCGACCACCTAGGAGAGTTAGGGGATGAAGGCTACAAGGCACATGCTACAATTGTGATCAAGAGGGTCACTACACCCTTGATTGTCTTGAACCACCAAGAGAGAGAGAGGAGGAATATACCCCTTTTATGGACGTGGTTGAGGGAGAATAGAATAAAATCATCAAGATCGAGCACTAGAAACATCGATGCCGCAACAACAACCACAACCATTTCTTGCAAATGGAGAAGGTAGGGCGAACATCATTACCCTTGAGCATCAAGATGTGGATGTTTTGGCCAATAAGAGAGCTAGGCATGATAGGGAGAGAGAGACAAAATAAGAGAGGGAAACAAGAGAAAGGAAAGGAAAGGCTAAGGTAGAAGACAAACCAGAGAGTAGCAAAAGGTGATGAAGAAGGAAAATAGGTCCAAAGGACTACCCCCTTGTCCAAGGTGTTGAAGACTATGATATTGTCGATGATGCAAAATCAAAAGGCAAATATATCTTTTTGGTTAGTTGGTGGCTTTGAAGGTTGAATTGAGGTGGCATTGAACCAAGTGTGTGAGTATGTGGCTTCCTTCCAGAAAAGAAAAGCATCAAAGCATCGTGTCTTCCTTGAGGTTGGCCACCCGGTGGATATGGTTCCAACAGTTGAAGTTATGTTGGGAAAGAAGACAGAAGTCCAAGAATATGTGAATGGTGGTGCTCAAGTGTGTTTCATGAGTGAGGATATCATGAAGGAAGCAGGATTCAAGATGTCAGTGAATGCTTCAATATATATGAGGATGGCCAACCACAAAAAGGCAAGGTGTCTTGGGATAGCAGAAGATGTGAAGATAAAAGTCTAGGGGATTGGGTGCTTGATTGATTGCTATGTGATGCAAGTGGGTGAGAATGCTTATCCGATCATTTTAGGGAGGCCATGGCTTATAACCCTTGGTGCAAAGCAGGATTGGGGCATAGGATTGATCACCACCCCCAACCAAGATAAAGGAAGGACCATTTTCTACAACATGAAGACACACGAGAGCCGTGCACATCCCCTATTGCAGATGCATGATACAAATTTGATAAAAACTACATCAGAAGAATGTGTAGAGGAAGGCTTGATGCAATTGTGTCCTAATCTATTTGGGATAAGTGTCAAAAAGGAAGCATCGATGCATGATGTGAAGGTCAAGGAGGAGAAAGATAGTATAAAAGAAATTGTAGAGCCTACCAAAGTGAATGTAAGGAGCATTTTAGGAGATGACTTGACAGAGAAAGAAAAGAAGGAGTATGAAAACATGTTCATGAAAGTTTCCAAAGTGGTTTGACATTGAATCTACAGAGTTGCAAGGAGGTAATGAGGTCAAGCATAGAACCAATCTAAAAGAAGGTCCCAAGCCAAAGGTTCAAAATCTTAGGAGGTTGGGGGTCATTAATGAGAGGGCACACTTCATGAAGAGGTGACAAATCTTTTGGAAGCAGATTTCATAGTTTGAGTGGAGGAGTCCGAATGGGTCTCTTCAATTGTTATTGTGCCCAAGAAGAACGGAAGATTTAGGATATGGGTTGATTTCAAACCTTTAAATTCCGCCACAAAAAGGAATCATTATTCACTACCCTTCCTAGACGAAATCTTCAACCAGGTTGCAGGTCATGAACTTTACTCAATAAAGGATGGATTTTTTGGCTACTTTCAAATCTTGATAGCGATTAAAAATTGGTTGAAGACAGCCTTCATTACTCCTTGGGATTGTTTTGCCTACAAAAGAATTCCTTTTGGGATGTTTAATGGATATGCTACCTTCCAAGGATGGATGAATAGAGTGTTTGGTCCCTACTTGGTTAAGCTCATTCAAGTTTTCATGGATGACATTGGATGTTATAGCTCTAGGGTCACACATTTGGAGAAGCTTTTTTTCTCATGAGTCAGCCTGAGCCGAGGTGCTCTCAAGCTAGAAAGTGGCCAAGACGCCACCCAAATTAGTCTTCATCGGCTCCTCGATTGAACACTAATTTGTTATTGTCATAAAGGGCTACACACCACAAAGGCTAAGAGCCATTGTCAGACCTAGGGTAAGATCCAAATGTTGGCATTTATTGGGTGATTGTTCTCCAGCTTCAACACATCTACCAAGTGGAGTCCCCATCGACGTCAATTGCCAAGCAATAGTCATGCCATTGCCAATGTTTTGGGTATTCTGTTAGCAGTATATGTTTCTCCGTGCCAAAATCAAGTTGAGTTTTTGATACTCTTAAACTCACATTATCTGCTCTATACCATGGCATCTAGCGGCAAAAAACAGCTGCGATAGCATGGATGTCTATAAGAGCAAGGCATCTCATTGGTATGGATCTCTTGCTCTCTCTATCACACTATGAGTGTTTGTAGAAGCATAGTTCTGGGGTGATACCCAGCAGTGATTCTTAACTCACCCCATAGGCATTGAGGATCACAGTTTGATCTATCCCAGTTATACTTTCGAGGAAAGAAGTCCGCAATCTACCACAAGGAGGTGGACAAATTCAACTTGTCAAGTTGATTCCAATCATTTTGTATACGATCGACTATGTTGGCTACCATTACCTGCTAGTTTAGCAATTTCTATAAAGGGTCTTACTAACCCAAGGGTCTGGATTGCGAAGGCAACACCCAGGGTTCCCAATGTAATGTTGCTTGTTGTTTTTCACTATTTTTTTCATTAGTGTTACCACCCTTTCACAGATGGGAGACTTGCTCCCACGCATTTGAATACGAGTTGAGAAAACTTTACCGAGCAAACAAAAAGACCGAGCGATATCCAAATGCGCGCGCGCGCGCGAGAGAGAGAGAGAGAGAGAGAGAGAGAGAGAGAGAGAGAGAGAGAGAGAGAGAGAGAGAGAGAGAGAGAGAGAGAGAGAGAGAGAGAGAGAGAGAGAGAGACTGTAGCGAGTAAAACTTTGGTCAAATTAAATACAAAACATGATACTTTTGCATGATATCACAAGAGAAGGAATTATTTGTTGCCATTCTCAAGTCATCAACAATAATTTAGTGAACACTGATATCATTTTTGAACAAAAAATTAATTATAGCATTTGGTTTCATCAAGTACAAAACATGATACTTTAGCATGAATCACACTCATCATCGATGAAGGCATGTATTTTATTTGGCTTGTCGGATTGATCATTGTATCGTGGATCTCGCACCATCCTTTTAGCCTTAGCCTCAATGTACACTGGCAAGGCACTTCAATTAAGCAAAAAATGAACACATCAAAGCAAATAAATGAACTTTGAATAGTGCAAAAAAATATTTTGCAAAATCATTTAAAACCGCATCAATAGCCACCTAACTATTGTCAAATATTTCCATGAGCATACATAGCTTGAAAAAGAAAAATCTAAGTAAGGAGAGGAACTAAAAAATTAACATGTCCATGACCAAAAGAAATGAAATGCTCACAAATGATCAAATGGGTTCTCAGCGGGAGGTCTATTCTCCTCATCCACATCTGCAGAAGTTGAGGCCTCATCTCTGTCTTGTCCTCTAGATTGGGGATGAAGTAAAGATGACACATATGTCGAGATCAAAGCATCATCACTATCCAATGTTGCACAAGCACGTCCTGAAGAGAGACATGCTTTGAGAACAGGAGCAGTCCCACAACCAAACTCCAAACAAAGGCCCTTTGGCCTACATAAGAGCTCAACAAGACTAGCAATGAAGTAAGAGCTACGTTGCATGCATCCTCGCCATGCAAGTATAGAATCCATGACTGCGTAAGCGGACTCTGGCAAGTAGTGTCGCATGATGGTATCTGTAGGAGTCATACCCATTGCACGAAACAATGACATGCTCTCATCAAGGTAAACCGGAGGTGGTGCACCTTGCCTATGAATGAAGAATAGCATTGAACTATCACACTGCAAAGAAACATGACAAACACGTAGAATGTTATAGTTTAATCATTACATACACTAGGCACAAAAGAAAAAAAAAATCAACCTCTTGATGATCTCCACCCACATCCACAAATCCGTAAGATGAATGATGAATAACAATCACTCGACGATGAATAACCATGTTAGATGCTCTACTCATCTTTTCAATCCAATGAAGAGTATCACCTACCATATAGAAATATGATTTTCAACAAATGCAAATAAAGTAACAATAAGGTTTGCTTAGTATAGAAGATATTGATACCTGCAATAGATCCCAAAACAACAAGCCATCCAGAATCTGCCAATGTACTGTGCGTCAAATTAATGGTGGCTCTCACAAGCTCCTCAGTGCAAGTATCCCATGGAGGTTGTGAGGGTGTAGAATGTAGGACACCTCCAAAAGGAAAGTCAAGAAACACAAAATCAGTAGCCCATGGAACGAGCCTAACATCTCTCCTGTATCCACTAGCATCTATAGACCGGACTCTGACCATATGCTCGTGTAGGGGCATCCATATCAATGACTGCACACCAGAATGAAACTCACGTGCAATGGTAATATAATCCTCTGATATAGCTAAAAATCTATGGTCTCTTGGTGCTTGTAAAACAAACTACTCTCTAGGGAAAACAAATCGCACCAAATGATGCAAGCTCTGTGTGACAATAGCATCTGTTAGTTATAAACAATGAGATAAGCAAACCATGGGTGCAGTTTCATAACATAGTGCAATAAAAAAACAATAACAAGATCAACAATACTTTGTGAGTTAAGCAAACTATATTATTTATGGACACACCTCTCATGTCAAGATCCTCCTCTACCTCGTGTTGATTCCCCTTATGTTTTGGTAGAGAAACTATCAGGGAACACAACGAAGTGAAGATATTAGTGAGCCATAGCAAAAAAATCAATAAAAGTACATGCTCACACATGTCATAAGATTAGTTAACCTTTTCTTTTATGCTCACACCTGTCATTTCTGTTGCAACGGTTGTCTCATGTTGCTTCCCTGTATCTTTAGGGAGCGAAACTGTCAAGAATACATTAATCATGCTCAATAACCATGCACAAAATTCAACAAAGACTGTGTTATATCTCACAAAACATAGACAAAGTCATTAAAGAGACTCACATGCATGAACGGATCTATTATCATGTATGGTCTCACTCCTTGCATTTGCATCAGATGTGTCAACAGCTGTAGAAGGATTTGAAGTCCTCTGTGCATCGTGGATCTCTCTCTCACGACCCAACACATAATTTTGATCCATGTCTATCCACCAAGGACAGTGATCTAACTCCCATTGTGATCGATGATGCATAGTGGGAGGATACATGCTATCCTCACTATCAACATGGACCCAAGATCGAGCAAGCAAAGGAATGACTAGAATATGTTGTTTCTCCAACAAATGATAGAAGTATCTAACAAAAAATATATAAAAAACTTTTAAATTATCACAATGAAACTCACAAAATACAAAATAAAGTTACATTTTAGTGACCACTGCCTATATAGCAGTCTTTGTGAAGCCATTCGATAGTAGTCGATCTTCTTAAGAGCTTGCAACTCAACATCACTATTTCTGCCCTCCAAAGACACCTCTAATGGAAACATGAATTTACGAGCCTCTACTATCATCTCTCCGTAGTAAAGCTCCAATGTAGCTGGTGGAGGAATTGTGATTCCATCCGGCACATCTACATAGTCAAGCAAAAGTATCTCAGCACCATCAAGCACTCTTTGTATAGCACCCTCTCTTTTCAACCAACTATAACAATCAAGTGATATAATTAATAAAAAGATAAATTATAAAAGAAATAACTTAAGATAGAAACCCAAACTCGTGTTACCTACCTACGGAATCTATGGTCACCTGGAGTCAATCCGTAAGCCGCTCGTGTAATCTTGCTAGACTCCAGCAATGATAACCATAAGATCTTATTTTTCATTTTTGCATTGTGAAGAGCAATTAAATTAAGCTTCTCTAATGTCGCCCAACTCTCTTGGCCACATTTCAAACTCATTACTTTATCAAACCACTCTTTACCATGTCGAGGATCAACAATATTCAAAATCTGTCACATAACTTTCATTAAAAAAAGCACTTAAAAACAAACAATGCAACCTAGTCAAAAGAACCATACCTTTCCAACACGATACCCATATTTGATGTACAAGTCTCCGATTTTTGTTTCTCTTCTTGTTTCAAATCTTGTGGCGATAGAGTATCTTTCTTTCTCTCTACCTTACTTTGGAGCTCCTTTGACATTTGAACCTTTCAATAAGTATTCAATAAAAACATTAAAATCACAAAGCAATTATACTTAAATTCAAGAATGTAGTACACTTACATCAAATAACAAACGAGCAAGATATCTCCATGTAAGAGGATGCCAAGGCTCTTCCCCTTTTGTTCCTCTTTTTCGGAGAGTGTCAATCAGTTTCTGATCTGCCTCTGGTAGTGCACGAAGATAATCTTCATGATCGGCCGCACAAATATTTGAGCAATTGACAAGTTCATCTCTCAAGTGAGAGGTAACCAAAGCATGTGTGTTCATGCTACAGAAATGAATAATTTGTTTTTAAAGAAGTTCCAAAATAATATAAATACATCAAAAAGTGCACTTAATTTAGCATTTTACTTACAAGTTCATTCTTTGAAGACTAGTCAACAATGCAATCTCTGACACCTTTGTAGTATCAATTATTGTACATAAAACTCTACAATGCCTCTCTTTGTTACTAGAGTACATTTCATTAATGGATTCTCGCCAAGCAACTATCCGATGATTCCCTTCCCACACATAGAACATTTTTTGGGCAAGGGATTCAAATTGTGGATGTGTAGCTACCTCTTCTTCAAACTCTATATTGACTTGTTTCCATATTGGATCCCATCCATTAGTAATAGCATCTTACAAAAAAAAAGACATACGTTTACTTATGATCATCAAAAGAAATGAAGAAAGGTAAAAATAAGAAAGCATACATGTGACTAGAGTTTCTTCCATTTGACATCTAGACAATGAAACTATAAATGCACCCTTCTCTTTGATGTAGCCTTCTCTGGTAAATGCAGACCTCAAGCCACTTACATCTGGCCTAAAACCACGAACTTTAGCATGAGGTATAAGCCTTCAAAGAGGTATGGGAGGACATTCAAAGAAACTAAAAACTCTTGTTTTACTTAGAATGTCCTCTCCTTGATCCAAGTGCAATGTGCTATCATCCTCATCTGCAACACTTGGACGTATTTCAGGTCTCATTCTAAATGGCACTATTTGCATAGCAGCTTCAACATTAGCTATCTCTTAGTCCACTTCATGTAAAGAACCCAAACCAATATCATGATTATCACTCTCATCTGGCAACTCCGTCTCGGCCACCGAGCTAACTTGATCACCAGAAATAGGTTTTGAAACTGATGCACTCCTGCCGCGTCTTCTTGAACCTCCTCTAGCAGTGGAGGGGCTACATTAAAAAAAAACAATACCTTCAAAAATAACACTAATAAACTTTCTATTGAATAGACCTAATAATAAAGACATTTGTACATTTCATATAAAATTTCATGTTTGATAACTAGAGGTCATACTAACTTATGCAAACTCTATACTTTGAGACACTGCTCTAAACTATACCGCGTCGACGCGGGACTAGTTATGCCACTATCCCGTTGAAGAAAAGTATTGCATGCTTGACATAAAAATATTCAATTGTTGTGATACCAACCTAACCGGACACAGTCCTAGAACATTCCGCGTCGATGTGGGACTGGTCATTCCATGATCTCGGTAGACAAAAACCCACAAAGTAGAGCCTATGTGAATCAGCAAACAATGTGAAACCATGCTGTTAGGGATCCCCTCACTAATGGGCGCTACAAGGATCAGCAAGGCAGTGTGCTAAGGACCGCAGACAGTGGATCAAAACACCTTCGCAACCTTTGGAGACTCTGCCCCTCTCGGCAATGCTCCCCAGTCAACCTTTCCCAGAACCTAAAACCGCGACTCTACCCTAAACAGTCCTGCGTCGACGTGGTATCAGTTAGGGTAGTGTCCCAAAACATTTCAAGTAAGTAATTTTTGTGGAGTTTATCTGCAAGTTTGTGGAGTTGAGTCCAATGCTCGAGCCCGACATGCTGAGTGCAGTGATCAACTTTAACGTTTTCTGTTGTTTGCTGTCGAATCGACTGTGTGTGTGTGTGCAACAGCAAGCTCTGCTTGGTTTGCTCGTGAGTTGAGGCTTCTCTGTCGCTTGTAAGCCTGCTGCTCTGTTGCTCAATCACTTGCCCAATTTGCCAATTTGTGTGTGTGTGCTGTGATGTCGGCTCAATTATCTTGATTTGCTTTACTGCCGAATTGCAAATTTGCCTTGCTTGTGACTCTGTAGAGTTCACACAACGATTCCCTTCTTGTTGCTTGATTTCCCCCTCTCGAATGCTCTCCTGATACAACCCCAGCTCGATTTTCTACTCACTATTTTGGACCAATTGTCTCCAAGTGTCTTTCGACTCCATGTTGCACTCCCTTGCTTCATGGTCAAGCTCACAAGCCCCGTTTTGCTGAGTGCTTGGACTCATTCAAGCTCTCAAAAGCCCTCGTGCTGACGGCCAGCTCTCTATAGAGCTCTCTGAAAAGCCTCAAAAGCTCTCTGTATTGCTGACGGCCAGCTCTCTGAAAAGCCTCAAAATCTCTCTATAGAGCTCTCAAAAGCCCACCAAGGCCTACTCCCTCGTGCTGACGACCAGCTCTATTAAGCGCAGAATAAACTTGAAAAAAAAACGGGACTCTACCCTAAACAATCCCGCATCGACGCGGTATCATTTAGGGTAGTGTCCCAGTGCTTCTACCTTGTGGGGGGGCGACGTTTGGGCGCCAGCTACTTCTGTGTACGGGTCGCAGGGCGCAAGGCTTCTTGCAGATGACGACCATGAGCAGAGCAGAGCAGACCAGACTAGACCGCAGGCTTTTAGAAAATCCCAAACTCACAAGTCTGTGTTCACATACAAAAATCCCTCCAAGACAAATCTGAACCGGAAATTTTATAATACTAGCCATTAATTTTGCAAAATTACACTATTTTTCATGTATTTCAAGCAAAATTTCCTCCTTCTTGTCCTCCCTTCAACTGGCTACTTTGATTTTGGAACCGGCTCAAGGCTAAGCTAAGGCACACTTTTCCCAAACACTACTCTAAGTCCAGATTAAAACAATAAAATGAAAATTTCAAATAATCTCAAGCTTATGAGATGTTGTTTGGCAAAATGTGTCTCGGCCGGTTGTGACTAAGAGAAAAATGAAAAATTGTGCTCCAAAATAAAGTAAAATAATGCAATAAAACAAATTCTGCATAATGAGAATATTTATTGAGGGACATTTACATTGCAATAGAAATACGTTAATGCTTTCAATAGGTTTAAACTTCGACACAACTCAGTACAAGTTGAGCATACATGTGTAGGCAAATCAGTAAACGTTTAGTATAGGGTGTATTTATCTAATGTTGAAGCCGACATATCTCCTCGTGCAGAGTGGAATAGAAAAACAAAAAAACAACGTTTTTTTGCCCTAAGTTTTGGCCTTTTCACACTTAATATCAAGACGTGCATGGAATAGGTGATTTAATATAGACATTTTGTCTTTTCCAAGAGATTGTTGTCTGCAACAATCGCACTCTCTTACTCTCCAGGTTGACTGTTGTTCAATCCATGCAATGGCTCGTCATATCACTATCTTAGGTTCCAAGCATAAGTAGAAGCTTGTGCTAATGTTTGAAAGTAGGTATTGCACTATCACTGTTGAAGCTTTAACATAACATTTTGAGCTAGAGAACAAAAATTTCTCTTTGCGTCCACTTACACTACAGGGTGAGAAAGTTAGAATTGAACCTGCACGTAATGATTCAAATGAGTTGTTTTACAATTTGGATCACGAATATTCACAGTTTTACAAGGTACTTAGCAACGAACAGCCATCAACATCAAATGGTGGCTCAAAAGATTCTCCAATCAATGTTGAAGATGGCACTGCATGCATCAGAAGTGTACTTGGTGTTATTAGTTCTCTTCCTCTATAAACCAATCTATATATTGCACTCTCCTCTGCTACAAGTGTCACTAAGGTTTTGGAAATACCTACTTATTATGATGGGTATGTTGCCTATGAGCTTCCTCCTCAAAATCACAACTCTGGTATGTATGGGATGGAACATAGATTTGATGGGCCTGTTTGGACACAATATGTTACCTGCAGTAATGATATATTCAATGGGACTATTCGTTTTAGTCGGTGTGGAGGGCATTTGAGATTCTCCAATATAGAATGTCCATACTTTCAGGGAAGGAGACAATTTAATGAGTCTCAATGGCGAGGAAAATTAGCACGTGCTCCTAGTAAAGGCCACTTGGATGTTGGTTATGGAAAGCTTATATGCTTTCATTGCTGCCAAATTCCAGAGTGCATTGACACATGCCTTGCAGTCATATATTATTGTATTCCATCTGAAAAGACTGGAGTTACTAGATGTGTATTGCATTTAGGTTTTCATAAACACCCTGTTGCAGAGGGGAAGAGCAGAGTTGCAGACCAGCCAATATCTGATGCCTTAATGCATCGAGATGCCTTTGATACTCTAACAACTACCAAACAGCTTGAAAGAAAAACTACAGAAGACCTAATTATGGACAAGCTTGTTTCTCAAGTAGTTGGTGGTGACTCACCAATGCTAGATGGAAAGTTCTCTTGTTTTCTAGATTTCGTAACCCCATTGTCAGACAAGCGGCGCGTTCAACGAACCTTAGAGTTAGCTTAACGGCAGGCAAAAGGAATTACACCTCTTGGCTTGGAGTCTATTTTGACTTTAAAGTCAAAATCAAGATATACCTTCCTCCATAGTGTTCTTTTTCCAGGTCAGCTTGGACCTGGACAACAACCTCATATATTTAAAATTTCTACTATGGGACCAGGAAGTGGTGTTGATTTGGTGAACTGTATGCGCCCTGGTGAAGAATTTTCAAGATATGTGGGTGCATTTCGATCATGTTCATCGTGTGGAGGGCTGGCCTACTATGTCGGCGCATGTTTATGACCCATATGTAAGACATCTATTAACATTGGCAATATGTGAATTTACTGTGGAAAACAAGCATGCACAGATAGAGTTTTAGGAAATGCTTAATAAGGTTGTGGTTGATCATGGTTTTCATAAGCCTGAATTTCGAGATTTTATGGCAGATGAGGCAAATGCAAATTGGATTGCAGTTCATACTGTCTATTTTGGCGGAGCCAAAAAAAAGATGCCTGAGAAAGAGAGATCGTGTTTTTTTCATTGGGATCAAAGCATGGTTAACCACAGTGTCAAGTGTATACGTTCCTCTTATCAAGAGGAGCATAAAATATTGTGTTGAAAATGGTTACATGCACCTGTTAAGTATGGAGCCTGATTTACCCTTGTAATTTTCTGTGGTAAAAGCGCACATTTGTAAGGCCCCCATTATGAGGAGAAGCCATCGTGCGTGAAGGAAAATCACTCACCGGAAACCAAAATTTTCACGGACAAGAATCAGGGGCAACTTTAGAGGCCTCGGGGGAAGAGGCCCCGAGACTTTTTTTCTCCGGAATATTCCTTTTCGCCGGAATATTATGGCCAGACGGCGGCCGGAAAGTGGTCGGAAAACAACTGGTTGGTTGGCCGATGGCCGGTGGTCGGAAGTCAATGGCCGGTGGTAGGTGGCCGAAATCAATGGCGGGTGGCCAAATTCAAAAGCGGACTTGTCTTCTCAAGCGCGACCACACATGGGCATATTGGAGGGTCCGATTTGGACTTATTCGCACAAGGGCGGCTACACATGGCTGCCTCTCATAAGAGATGGTAGCCCTTTTGGCCTACAAAAGGAGGCCATTTCTACACACATTTAATAGTGTGAAGTTGATGCAACAAGGTGAGTGTGAGGTGGTGAGAGTGAAGCAAGGCGGGAGCTCTATTAAGGGTTTAATCCCTTTGTAAACCACTTCTTCTTTTGAAGTGCTAAATCCATTGAGTGGCTGCTTTCCCGTGGACGTAGCCCACATTGGGTGAACCACGTATATCGTGTGTACTCTCTCTCTCTCTCTCTAATCTATAATCTCTTGTGTGTGAAATCTATCTCTCTCCATTAAGTAATCTACTCAAAAATCTATTTAGCTACGTCTTATTTCCTAACAACTGGTATTAGAGCAAGGTTTGCTCGTAGCTAAATTATCTCAAGGAAAGGATTCCTTGAATTGAGTGGGAGTTATGGTGGAGGAAGGGAATCTCAAGATTAAGAAGCTCAACGGCAAAAACTACCAACATTGGAAGATGCAGATTGAAGACTATATCTACCAGAAGGACCTCTATTTGCCACTAGGCGATCTTGCGAAGAAGCCCGCAACAATGGCAGATGAAGCATGGATTGTCCTTGATCAAAAGGCACTGGGAACAATCCGGTTAAGCTTGGCGTCAACGGTGGTCTTCAATGTTTCGGAGATGAAGACCACGGAGGACTTGATGAAGTCACTTGACGACTTCTACGAGAAACCATCAGCATCCAATAAGGTATTTCTTGTGAAGCGCTTGTTCAATCTAAAGATGGCAGAGAATGGTTCAGTTGCAGAACACCTAAATGACTTTAACACAAACATAAGTCAACTTCGATCAGTGAAAATCAATTTCGATGATGAAGTGCAAGCTCTCCTTATACTATCATCTCTACCGGATAGTTGGGACAGCCTTGTGATGGCTGTAAGTAATTCTATCTCTGGCACAAATACTCTAAAGTTTGATGATGTTGTGGGTGTTCTCCTAAGCGAGGAAATGCGAAGGAGAAGCACAGGAAAATCATCAAGTGCTGCACTATCAGTGGAAACAAGAGGAAGGCCTAAGGAGAGGTTCAAAAACCAAAAGGGTCGTGATCGCTCAAGGCGGAGAAAGTCACACACAAAGTCAATTCTTGAATGTTGGAACTGCGGCAAGAAGGATTGCTGGTCCAAGAAGAAGAAGGAGACTGAGTCTCAAGACAACAAGCCAACATCGAAGGCCGATGTGGCAGGTAAAGTAGAGCAAGATGCTCTAATTCTCTCATTAGACAATGTGTCTAATTCCTGGATAGTAGATTCTGGGGCTTCATTCCATGCGACACCACACAAGCAACATTTCCAAGACTACACCAAAGGTAATTTTGGGTATGTATACTTAGGAGATGATGAAGCTTGTGATATTGTCGGCAAAGGTACAGTTTCTGTCAAAACTGCTAACGGAAAGGAATGGAAGCTTAAAGATGTTAGGCATGTTCCTTCTCTTCGCAAAAATTTAATCTCTACAGGACAATTGGACAATGAAGGTCACAACATTGCATTCGGAAACAAACGGTGGAAGATCTCAAAGAGATCTTTGGTGGTTTCCAAGGGAGAAAAAGTCGGTACACTTTACTTGTGTACTGTTAGCACACAACCTTCAGCTTGTGCAGCAACTACAGAAGTTGACAGTGCGGTGTGGCACTACCGACTTGGACATATGAGTGCCAAAGGAATACAAGTCCTTGAAACAAAGAATCTTCTACCAGGTTTGAAAGAAGTGGACATAGAGTTCTGTGAAGATTGTGTTTATGGTAAACAAAAGAGGGTAAAATTTCAAAAATCAAGAAATGAAAGAAAAAATAAAAACTTGAGTTGGTTCATTCTGATGTTTGGGGTCCTGCAAGTACACCATCACTTGGTGGCTCATTGTACTATGTAACATTCATAGACGATGCGACTAGAAAAACATGGGTTTATCTCATGAAGAATAAATCCAATGTATTTTCCATATTTCAAAGGTGGAAAGCCTTTGTGGAGAATGAAACAGGTACCAAGGTTAAATGCCTCAGATCCGACAATGGAGGTGAATATTGCAGCAATGCTTTTGAAAGCTTTTATGCTAGCAATGGCATTCGGAGGCAAAAGACAACCCCAAGGACACCTCAACAAAATGGGATTTCGGAAAGGATCAACAGGACAATCATGGAGTGAGCACGAAGCATGCAGCTACATGCTGGCCTACCGCTTGAGCTTTGGGCGGAAGCTGTAACTACGTATGTGTACTTAATCAATTGGTCACCCTCAACGGCATTGGATGGGGGAGTTCCAGAAGAGGCATGGACAGGTAAACCGGTGAATTATGTATTTCTCAAAGTGTTTGGGTGTGAGGCTTTCATGCACATAGATAGAAGCCTAAGATCAAAGCTAGATGCAAAGTCCAAAAAGTGTTTCTTCATTGGCTATGGAGAAGGAGACTTTGGGTATCGCCTATGGAATCCTGAAGATGGTAAAATCTTAAAGACTAGGGATGTAATTTTTAATGAACAAAATATGTACAAAGATTACTTGGAAAGAAAACAAACAAAAGAAACAGGCGATGAGTACATGGAGCTTGAGGACGGTGAAGACTCAAGGACTGCAAACGGTGACCATGTGCAACAACGTCAACCAAATGAGGAGCCTCAACCTATTCCTCAGAGATCTACAAGAGCAAGTAGACCTCCAAAAAGGTTTGTTCCTTCCTTCAACCATCTCTGGAGATCCGGAATCATACGAAGAAGCTATGCAACATGAATCCAAAGAAGAATGGACGAAGAGCATGCAAGTGGAGATGGACTCACTACATCGCAACCAAACATGGGAGTTGGTTGAGTTGCCTAAAGGTAAGCGGGCACTTCAAACAAATGGGTGTACAAGGTGAAGGAAGAAGAAGGTGGGAAGAACAGGTACAAGTCTAGGCTTGTGGTAAAAGGGTTTTCTCAAAAGAAAGGTATTGACTTCAATGAAATATTTTCTCCTGTTGTAAAAATGAACTCAATTAGGCTTGTCTTAAGCCTTGTGGCTGCTCATGATTTAAATCTCGAGCAAACGGATGTAAATACGGCATTCCCTCACGGTGACTTAGAGGAGGAAATCTACATGCTTCAACCAAAGGGGTATGAAGTAAAAGGTAAGGAGAAAATGGTTTGTAGATTAAAGAAGAGCTTGTATGGTTTAAATCAAGCATCAAGACAATGGTACTTAATGTTTGATCGATGGATGTTGGATCATGGATTCACAAGATGCAACTCGGATCACTGCGTCTACACGAAGAATTTGGGAGATGGGAAATTTGTCATCCTAATGTTGTATGTTCATGACATGTTGATTGCAAGTGCTAACATGCAGGACATCAAAGACCTTAAAGAGGAGCTATCCAAATATTTTTCAATGAAAGATTTAGGTGCTGCAAAGAGGATACTTGGTATGAAAATATCAAGGGACAGGACGAAGAAGACAATAAAGCTATCTCAAGAAGATTACATCAAGAAGGTACTAGAAAGGTTTGCAATGAAAAATGCAAAACCAGTTTCTACACCTTTGGCTGGTCATTTTAAACTAACGAAGGATATGTGTCCAAAGACACAAGAGGAGATAGCCTATATGTCTAAAGTTCCATATGCTGCAGCGGTAGGTTCTCTAATGTATGCTATGGTCTGGACAAGGCCAGACATTGCACATGCAGTGGGAGTTGTGAGTAGGTTCATGGACAACCCAGGTAAAGAGCATTGGCAAGCTGTGAAGTGGATACTTAGGTATCTAAAAGGGACAACAACAAATGCTTTGTATTTTGGAGGAACTGATATTTTTCTAGAAGGGTATACTGATGCAGATATGGCAAGTGACAAAGATACTCGAAGGAGAACTACTGGCTATGTGTTCACGATTGGAGGCACACCAGTAAACTGGGCTTCAAAGGTGCACAAAGTGGTCTCACTTTCTACCACGGAAGCAGAGTATGTAGTTATGACGGAGGCAAGCAAATAAATTATGTGGCTTCACAGATTCTTAGAAGAGCTTGGATTCAAACAAGACAATTGTGTCTTGTACAGTGATAGCCAAAGCGCTTTCCATATTGCGAAGAACTCAGCCTTTCATTCAAGGACAAAGCACATTGAGGTGAGATATCACTTCATACGCACTCTTTTGGAAGAGGGACAACTAAAGCTAGGAAAGGTGGATACAAGTGAAAATCCTGCAGACATGTTTACAAAGGTGGTCAACAAGGAGAAGTTGAGCTCTTGCTCATCTTCAATCGGCATTCAAGGATAAGAAGCCAGAATGGAAAGCGGTCACAGGTTTGGTTTGGAGATCAGTCTCCAAGTGGGAGATTGTTAAGTATGGAGCCTGATTTACCCTTGTAATTTTCTGTGGTAAAAGCGCACATTTGTAAGGCCACCAATATGAGGAGAAGCCATCGTGCGTGAAGGAAAATCACTCACCTGAAACCAAAATTTTCACGAACAAGAATCAGGGGCAACTTTAGAGGCCTCGAGGGCGGAGGTCCCCGAGATTTTTTCTCTCCGGAATATTCCTTTTTGCCGGAATATTATGGCCGGACGGCGGCCGGAAAGTGGTCGAAAAAAAACTGGTCGATTGACCAGTGGCCGGTAGTCAATGGCCGATGGCCGGTGGTCGGAAGTCAGTGGCCGGTGGCCGGTGGTCGGAAGTCAATGGCCGGTGGCTGGTGGCCGAATTCAATGGCCGGTGGCCGAATTCAAAACCGGACTTGTCTTCTCAAGCGCGGCCACACATGGGCGTATTAGAGGGTCCGATTTGGACTTATTTGCACAAGGGAGGCTACACATGGCTGCCTCTCATAAGAGATGGCAGCCCTTTTGGCCTATAAAAGGAGTCCATTTCTACACACATTTAATAGTGTGAAGTTGATGCAACAAGGTGAGTATGAGGTGGTGAGAGTGAAGCAAGGCGGGAGCTCTATTAAGGGTTTAATCCCTTTGTAAACCACTTCTTCTTTTGAAGTGCTAAAGCCATTGAGCGGCTGTTTTCCCGTGGACGTAGCCCACATTGGGTAAAATACGTATATTGTGTGTACTCTGTCTCTCTCTCTCTATACTCTATAATCTCTTGTGTGTGAAATCTATCTCTCCATTAAGTAATCTACTCAAAAATCTATTTAGCTACGTCTTATTTCCTAACAGCACCTTCAGAACATGTTGCACAAGTATGCAAGGATGGACTCAAACAGTTCTGGAAAATGGGCCATGCTATTTTGGATGAGATTCCAGCATTGGAAACATGGTTGTCATGGTGGGATGTTAGAGTGTCACATTGGGGAGACAAATTTGTTGCTCAAGATGAGACAGGTGCTTTTGTCCCTAGAACAAATCTTTCTAAGAAAAAACATGCAAGTATGCATGCTTCAATTGGTTTTAAGAATAACATTGGTCTATATGAAGTCACTTGTGCAGATATGTCACTAGAAATTCTTCAAAGTGTGCGCTACAATGCCTACTTGAAGGGCATGCATTCATCCACGAGACCAATGATGGCAGACTTGGCAGCATCAAGATTTACGAGCAATCATTCAGCATCAACATTGAATAGAAAACTTCTTGATGTAGCTCAATCAGCAATTTTAGAAATGCAAATACCAAGTCCAGAGATGAATAGAGCTCCTGTAAGGGAAAAGAGTGTGCAAAAATCATGCTCAATCTTTCTTGATGCCGATGAAACTCTTGAAGAAGACTCTCATAGGCCAGAGTTTGTTACTGTCACTAATCCAATTTACAATGTACCACATAACCACCAAAATGCTTCTGCTACTCCTAGTCTTTGGCCAGAGAAAAAGGTGCCTCGGACTGTTTGAGCTATTAGGCGTATTGAGTCTCGCAGAAAAATGAAGTGTTTTGGTGTTCTCCCCGGAGAGAAAGTACGTTGTGGTAGGTTCATAAACAAGAATTTAGATAATGTGCAAAATGGTGTTCCTACCCCTTGCTTTTGGGGAAGGAGAAAATATCCCGCTGTGGGTGCCAAACCAGAAGGAATTATTGAGGGGTTTGTATGGTTTTGCAATGACAGTACCACTCATGCATGGAATATGGATGGGATGATTATTGGACCTCCTGGCCTAGCTCCGGGGATGTGGGTTGTGGAAGAAGGAACGTGTGTGCTTCCATGGGAGGTTGAGATGTTGCAAAAAAATGGATTTGTGCTTCAAGGAGATAATACGACAGCGCAACAGAACCTCCATATTGGTGGGCAATGTGGAACACAACCGAGCTCTTTCCGTGCTAGATTTAGAGATGGAAAGCATGTAAGGTGGAGGACAAAATTAACCAAAGACTTCAATGACAGGATAGCATTGGGCCAAAGCATGGAAGCACATCTAGTGAGAGAGGTTATATTGGTACCAAATGCATCGCATGTTTTTCATGTTAGCACTCCAGGCTCAGTTCAAAAGGGGGTTACTTATGCGGTGACCATTGCAGACTTTCCTCAATGTACTTGTGAGGATTTCCAAAAAAGACACAGCAGGCGTCTGACGTACGTGCCATGCAAACACATGTACTTTGTGTATTTTCGAGTCCTTAGTTTGGATTCTGCAGCTCATGAGTTTGTGCATCAGGCAGCACTGACAAAAGTAGAGTTGTTCCAAGGATTGTGTGGGGCCAGATGCTAGCATAGCATCGACTTCTTGAGCTAAGACGATTTGCATTTCCTATGGATTGGCCATTTTTTTGGATTCCCTGCAATTGCCATTGTAGGATGAGCGCCTATTATACTTACATTGTTTTGATAGCTTGTGTTACTTAATCATTTGGAGTTTATATTGTTGCAATGATCACCTTCTATGGATTGACCATTTTGTTGGACTGGCTGCACTTGGCATTATGGTAGAGCTTTTTTGTGTTATAGTTCTCCCTACTTTCGCTCGAAAAAATGCCACGCTCGGTTTTATTCGCTCGGTGTATGGTTTTCTCCTTTGAATATGGGTAGGTGAACATTAAGTTCAATCCCTAGGTACACACCTATTGATTTATTATGCTTTACTTGGTTTTTTTTCAAGTTGAATAAATACAATTGGATGTTTCAGAGACATGCCAAAAGCATGTCGGAACAAAGTATTTTGGGTTGTAGTGTCCAACACACATTTTTTTCATTATGTAGTTATAGACCCACTTGTAGGGTTTCTTTGGCACATGTTGTCACATGGGATGCAACATGGTATAGGAACTCAAGGATTTTGATTTAGCCAGTGTGGAGCAAGGCTAATGGGGGTCCCTCTCACTCTCATCGTAGAGTGTTTGCAGTTACCTGCACGCACACGTCATCATGTACTTGAACGATGTTCTTTTTTTAGACATCATTACACGAGACATATTCCACATGTGGAGAATATGCGTCTCTGTGATTGACACTAGCACCCACTATTTTAAGTATCTGTCACGACAAAGTCCCTAGGTGTTGGTCAAATCTGTTTTCTAGACCATTTTCAGCATGCTGTGTCATGAGCAATTTCAGTGTGGCCAGAAATTGTGGGATACTTAGAATGACTTGTTAAGGTACAAGTGCAACTAAACAACATTACAAATGGTTGTTTATGCATATAGAAAGGCTATGAGTTGTTAATGAGAAGGTTTCATTGTTTGTACCTAGGAATGATTACTGTTTCACCTTCTATTCTGGTTCAAACATTTCATCAAGGCTTGCAAATGATTACACCTGAAAGTATTTAGTTTCTTTTTAGAACTATTCACATTCCTCTTTAATGTGTGCTAGGAGCATCACATTCACCATAAGTATTGGCAACAATAATCATGCATATACATATTTGAATCTGTTTTTTGCTAATAAATACATGCACACTAGGTGTTATGGGCCCTAGTGTTTGGCAAAGGCTAATTTGGAGTGGCATGCATATTCATCAAATTGGCTGCTTATGAAGCATTTTGCACTCTATGGGCAGTATCTCTATGAGATTACTTTTGGGTCTACAAATCACCAATAGAGGTCAAGGCTCGGCTTGGGTACATGTGGATCTTTCAAGTCAACCTAGATGGTTATTCATGAAATTTTTGTTTGCTCAACCATGTTTAATGATCTTGTGATCCCCATTTACTAGTCATCTGGGAAGACTGTCTGTAAACCATGGGGGAAACACACCTCAATACAGTCGGTATCCAAGGGAATAGGCAGATTACAAAGTGTAATTTTGTTCTAAAGGATATGCAATGTGCAAACATTGACACCATGCAATCCAATTAGCAAGTATTCATTGCTATACTTGGAGTTTGCTTATCATAAGTTAAATCCCGGTTGGGACTAAGTTTAGTCCCTTCATGTATAATTCAGGTCCTCAACCTTTAACACTAGCTATGGTGGGTTGCTTTTCTGATACGAGAAGATAAAAAGTCACATACTTAAATGTGGCTAATGAGTTACGTTAGCAAGATCCTTTCAAGGGAAGTGAAAAGAGGTACTCTTTTAGGTACATCATAGTTGGATAAGTCATTTAGCATACTCTAGTGAGTTCTAAAATAGAGTTTACACTCTATATTATATAGGCGATGGTTACACCGCAACGGTTGCAACAGGACAACAATATGGAAAATCAAGATGTTACTCTTGGTTTCATTGAATCTCCTACTACACATTGTTTCGGTCAAGCAAACAGCTGGATCCCTGCAAGATGCCACTGTGAAAAAAATAGTGTATCATCACTCTTGTTTTTTAGGACAAAAACGCTTCTCCAAGGGGGAGTAATGTCAGGCCAAGGGCGATTCCCGATGGTCAAGGACCAAGCCCAAGGTGCCGGCTACAAGTGTGGATAGGGAATGAGGCCCAAGGGGCTATTTAATAAGAGGTTGGGAGGTTCATTCCAAGGCAGTCCCAGCAGGGGTATTATATGGTATACAAAATTTGATCTTTTTGTCACCTCTAAAGGGTTCATCTTTGGCTCTTCATATCCCAACTTATACATAAAGCACCAAGGTAGTAGTTTTGTCATTCTTGCTCTTTATGTGGATGATACCATCCTTATTTCCAATGATTTGGGATTTCTTCAGCAAGTGAAAATTATATTGTCTTTTTCATTTTATATGGTGGATCTGGGAGAGATTCACTCGTGTCTTGGTATTTAGATTCAAAGGAAACGTACAAAAGGTGTTTTATTCCTTTGATAGTCAAAGTTTATTGCAGATACTATTCAAATATTTGATATGGAATCAGCACATTTGGTTAAGACACCTTGTCTTGTGAGTTCTATGAAGAACACTTCTGACAGTGGCGGTCAACTTGTCACAAATCAACCTTATGCTAACTTGATTGGATGTCTTCAGTTTGTTGGAACGAACACTCGCCTTGATATTTTGTTTCTTCTAATTATCTTGGACAACATCTTGCATGTACTTCTCTTAAGCATTGGCATGCAGTAAATCATGTATTGAAATACTTAAAAGGCACTAAAGATTTTGGTTTGGCCTATCGACAACAATTGACATTGGATTCTATGCAATTTGTTTCTCTTTTGGGTTACACAAACGTATACTCGGAAAGCTTACATTTATCTATGCGATCTACTAGTGGAAATTGCTTCCTTATAAATATGTTGTCTTGTTTCTTGGACCAACAAGAAACAACGATGTGTTGTAGTTTCTACGACTGAGTCAGAATATGTTGCGGCATTCTTTGCAGCTCATGAGATAATCTGGCTTAGAAAAATGCTCATAGATATTGGTCACTCTCCTCTTTCTAGCACACCCTTGCAGAGTGACAACGAAAGTGCTATTAGTCTTGTAAAAGACTATGTTCAACATAACAAGTCAAAGCACATTGTTGTCCATTATCATTATGTCAGGTATGAAGTACACCAAGGCACCATAATGGTCGAACACTGTCCAAATGACCAGATGATTGAAGACATTCTTATTGTAGTGTTAAGGTTGCATCTTCCCATGTTGATTTAGCGTTAAGGTTGATTCTTATTCATCTTCCCATGTTGCATCTTCTTCAGAATAGTCTTGCCACTGAACAAGGTTTTCTCTGAGAACTCTATTTTGAAGGATCTTCTCTCGACACTCTAAAATTCTAGAAGGTTGGAGTTCCAAGATGTTTTGAGTAGGCATGACAATTTTTTCATCATTGAGGAGTTTATCATCAATGGGAATATAGGGTTTTAATAAGCTTACAAGAAATACATCATGAACTTTGATGTGAGCTGGCAACTTCAACTTGTAAGCTTGGGTTCCTAAACACTTGGGCACTTCATAAGGGCCACAATAACATGGACTAAGCTTCTTGTACTTTCCAAGTGATAAGGTACATCTCTTTCGATGAATCCAAAGAAAAACCTTGTCACCTTCTTTGAATCTTATTTCGAATCTCTTATTATCTTCATACTACTTTTGACATTCCATTTCTTGCAACATCTTCTTAGACGCTTCAACTCTGATAGTGGGGTCAGAAAATTTGACTAGAGAGACACATTCTTGACCATAGAAGGCACAAAATGGGGTCATAACAATGCTTTGATGATGAGAATCATTGTAAGCATACTCCACTAGAGATAAAAATTGAATCCATCACTTAGGTTTTGTACTGCAATAATCTCTAAGAATATCTTCGATGACTTCATTCAATCGTTTTGTTTGACCATTTGATTGAGGATGGTATGTGGTAGTAAAGTTTAACTCTGTTCCAATTGCCTTGAAGAGTGAGGTCCAAAAGTTTGAAGTAAACTTCACATCTCGATCTCTTACAATCCGTTTGGGTAATCCATGCAATCTAAAAATCCCTTTAACAAATATTCATGCAATATCAGAGGCAGTAAAGGTTGTTTTGACTGGTATGAGATGCGCAACCTTCGTGAGTAGGTCGACAACTACCATAAGTGAATTATATCCTCCTTGTACCATAGGTAATCCAATGACAAAGTCCATACTTATACACTCCCACTTCATTTGGAAAATGTCCACAATGGTTGAAGTTTAACTCTCTTAGCTTTAATCCTTTGACATGTTAAGCAATGACGATCATAGCGTAGAACATCTGCCTTTTGCCCCGTTCAATAGAAAAATTTTCGTATGGCATTGAGAGTCTTCGCATATCTTGGGTGTCCTAAAGTAGGGCTATCATGGGCCTCAAATAAGATAGCCTTCTTTAAGTTAGGGTCCTTTGGTACACATAACCTATCTCTATAGTAGAGACAAGGTCCATCATGTGAGAAGTTTAACATTGAAGGTATATTCTTTGAATCCCCATATCGAACAAGGCTAAGCTGCCTTTGATAAACTGGATTAGATGATGCAACTTCCTTAACTCTTTTCAATAATTGGGTTGTTGGGTATAGATATGAGACTCAAAAAAGGTTTTCGACTGAGTGAATCAGTAATAACCGTATTTTCTTTTCCCGGATGATAGATAATGTCAAAGTCAAATTCTTGCAAAGGTTCTACCCATCGTATTTATCGCATATTCATGGTTTCTTGGGTAAAAATACACTTTAAGCTCTTATGGTCGATTATAAGTCAAAAACTCATTCCTAGTAAGTAGTGTCTCTATAGCTTCAGAGTGTGAATGACTGCCAATAGTTCAAGGTCATGGGTGGGGTAGTTCTTTTAATGAACCTTAAGCTTACGTTAGGTGAAATTTATTGGTCTACCTTCCACTAGCATCAGTGATGACTTCAAAGGCCTGGCTAAAATCTGGTAGCTTTAGGCACAGTGCTGTAGTCACATACTTCCTAAGTTGATCAAATATTTCTTGGTGTAGTGGTCCCTAGCTTATCTTGACTCCTTTCTTCAAAAGATTGTTGATCAAGGGTGAAGCAGTCATTGCATAATCCTTTATGAAGATTCTATACCATCGTGTGATTCCTAAGAATCCTCTAAGCTCACTTGCATTTGATGGCTGAGGCCATTCAAAAATGTCTTGAACTTTAGTAGGGTCCACTAAGATTCCTTCATACAAAAAAATAAATCCCAAGTACTCAATGCTTGGAGTAAAAAATGAACACTTGTTCATCTTTGCATATAGCTTGTGTTCTCGAGGAATATCCAACACCTTTCTCAGGTGGTCTTCATGTGCTTCTTCATCCTTTGAGTAGATTAGAATATTATTAAAGAAGACAAGAACAAAGTCATCTAGGTACGACTTGAAAACATCCTGCATCAATCTATTGAATGTAGTTGGAGCATTAGTCAGACCAAATGACATTACTATAAACTCAAAATGTCCATCTCAGGTGTTGAAATCTCTATTTGGATTATCTGATTCCTTTATTCTGATTTGATAATAACAACATCTTAGATCTTTATTTGAGAAGACCTTCGAACCATGTAGTCTGTCCAGCAATTCATCGATTCGTTGTCAAGTAGCTCCGCTCCCATGCTAAGAAAGATATAACAAAAATGCACGTCAAGCTTATTTGAATCTTACGTGATTATTGAGCAGTGACCAAGGCTTGCTAATAGTCCAAGTTCAATGATTAATGTATGCCAGATGTGGATTAAAAGGGCCAATATATGCCTTAATGATTCTAAATATGAGTATTCTTGAAGTGAGAAAAGATGGGACATTAGGATCTAGAATTGTAGTGCTTGAAGTGCTCTATGGGCATATCTTTACGGCTCGAGCTATGGAGAAAAAGTTATGGCACTTTGAAGCTTGAGTCAATTGCAGATCCATACCATATTGGGAAATTATAGCTGACGGGACAGAGTTGAAATGAATGCATGGGCTTGAACTGCTCACTTTGTGGAGCATGTCGATCTTTTCAGATTAGTGATGATTGAAGTTACAGGTATCAAGATATCGCCAGATTAAATTTCATCGAGGGCCGATTTCGTACCAGTCTGGTTTGCTCAATCAGTGTGCCATCTGGGAGTTTTATATCCTTGACAGGGTTTGTATGCACTCTATGCAGCTTAAGAGGCCTAGAAGGATTTATGGCTTGTCAGGTAGAGTCCAGCTTGATTGGATAATACGGCTTGAGGCCGGTGACAGTTTCCGACGCTGCTGAGCTGGGTAATTTTGGCATTATTTGAGATGTCGATATGGACAGTAAAAGTCACAAAGATGTTGTTAGTGAAGGACTGCTTGCGAAACATGTCATTCTTGGCATTGCCTTGGCTAGCATGTATGCCAAAAGTGGTGCCCTTACAATGGCTATGGCCACCCAAAGGAGAAAATGATATGCTTGGCATTGCTTTAATCGGCATATTGTACGTTGGTGCCCGCATAATATGGCCGCCCAATGAAGGATGCCAAGCATTGTTACGACTGATATGTATGCCAAGCGTTGCCCTTCAAATGGTGCCCAAGGGCCATAACCTAAAAGGGCCACCCAATAAGACCGGCCACCCTAATTTTAATTAGGGTGTGAAGCCAATGGAAGAATGGGGAGATGTCGTGCAGTCGGCAGAGGGCAACGCATGGAAGGAGGAACAACTCATAGCGAGCTCTACAAATGCTGGATGAGCTCGGCCATGTGATGAAAAATTGTTAGCTCACCATGGTGCACAGATTGGCACCACTCCCATTCAATTCCGTGCACGTCAAGATCCAATTGTGCCACATCATGGGGATTAATTTTATGGCCTCCCTAGCAATGAAGGCGCTATTGTTGCTAAGGGAGGGAGGGGGTTATAAATAGGGATATTATTTCATGCAAGGAGGGCAATTGTACGGTAACTAAAGAGGAGGAATCCGTGTTGTGAGCGAGGAAGGAGGTCCGGAAGAAGCGAGGCCGGGAGCTCAAAAGGTAAGGGAGGCCGGGGTGCTTGGAAAGAGAGAACTTGGGCACGGCAAAGAGGAGGCCAGAGGAAGATTTGAAGGGCATGGAAAGGAGGAGTTAAGGGCGTGAGAGGATACTAAGGGTTACAAAGTGAAGAAAACAAAGGAGGGTCTTGATTTTTTCATGCGAGGAGCTTCAAGAGGACGAAGCAAGGGTGTTTCTCCTCGTGCTCGAGAGAGAAAATCATTTGGGAGGAATTCGAGAGCTCCAAGCAATCTCTCTCTTGTGCTCAATCAACCTAAACAAAACAAAAATTCCAAGCAATCACTCTCTCTCTCTCTCGGGATTGGAGAAACAAAGCAAAACCTCGGAAAAGAGGAGAGGTAATCAAGGAGTGGAAGGCAGAATAAAAAGGGTTAGAGCTCAGCAAAGCAGGAAGCTACAGGATTATTGACAATGCTTAATGATTAAGGCAGTGAGCATAGTTGAAGCTTGCAAAATTTGCAAGGTATTTGAAACAGATAAAGCGACAGGAGGAAATTTCCACCACCGTCTTATGAGCTAGAGATTGAACTAACATTTTGTTAATGCCGGTGTCATTAACGGCCCGGTTAATCTTGTAATAAACAGGAGCTTAAAATCCTATTTAGCAGATGATCCAAGTGACGGTGCTCTTAACAACCCGCCTTGGCTAAGAATTAAGTTGTACTCAAAGCATTAATCAATTAATTGATGGGTATGGTGATTGCCAGAGATAGTTGTATATTTTGTTCTTGTTCTCTCTCTTTCACACCTCTCATAGCTAGAGACCCGGCGCCCTGCTCACATTTCGAACACATATCCCCTGACATCGTGGAATAGGATAGTTTTTTTTATCTGTTACCTGGTTTAGTCCTCTGTAATTAATGGAGAGTTGTAAAGTCTCATCTTTCTTCTTTTGAAAAAGTACTAGTGCTCCCCAGCTTGATATACTTAGTTTAAAAAATCCTTGTTCTATAAGTTGACAAAGTTACTCCTTCAATTCAATGGCCTCTCGTAGCACCATTTAATAAGTTCTCTTTGACACTGTCTCACTTCCTAGAAAATCTATGTCTCATGATCAATCTCTCGATTTGGAGGAAGAGAGGTGAGATCTTTAAAGAAAACATCTGAATATTCATGAAGCCAAGAGGGTTTAGTAATGCTTGATTTTGAATCTATCTTGTTCAGCTTGACCACAAATATTTGTTTTCCGGTCTTCATACCTTTTATTAGACGGTTGGCTTTAACTACTTAAATCTTTGGAATCCCATTCTTTCCCTATACTTCGACTTGATTTGCTTGAATATCTCTAAAGCTCATACTACCTAGGCCACAGTGGATGCTAGCGTGATTCTTAGATAACCAATCCATCCCAAGAATTCCATCATACATTCCAACCGGTAAGGTTCTAAAGAAGGCTGAAGTAGCATGTCCTCCTAGTTCAAAGTCAAGGGTTCCTATAGAATATCGTGATACCACGGTTTTCCCATTAGCCAATTCTAATGTCATGGCTTTAACTTTCTTTTTATTCACGTTCAACTTTCGCAAGAATTTCGGGGATAGAAAAGAATGAGTACTATCACAATCGATGAGGAGGTTAAAAGGTTTACCTTGATGGGTTGCTGGTGTTTGAATAACAGCAAATTGTCTTTGGGCTCCAGGGTTGTCAATAGCTGCATAAATTCTTGCTCCCTCTTCTTCTTCACCAAGGGTAGGATTTTGAACATTAGCAGCATAAGCTCTTTGAGGTTGTCCATTATTAATGGGAAGCCTTATTGGACGTCTCCCTCCAGTAAAAATTTGATTTTGTTCAAATCTTCTTCTAACCCCTTGCTCCTTCATTAAGGGCTTCGCTCGTAGTAAAGCATCTTGCACAGTAGTAGGTTTCATGGCTTCTAATTGCGAGCTGATTGGTTCTCTTAAACCTTGACAGAAATGGGCTACCTACTGCTCTATGGTCATTAACGCCTAAGCCTTACAAACTTTGAGTAGTACTCTTCAAAGGTTAAATTGTATTGCTTCAAGCTAAAGAACTCATTCATCTTCAACACTTCATGTGCAGGAGGTAACTATCTTTCCTTCACAGCTTGTTTAATTTCTCTCCAGCTCTAGGAGTTCTCCAATACTCTCATGTCACAACAATGTTGTTTCCACCATAAGTTTGCTTCACCAGAGAGGCAAAACATCCCTAGCATCACTTGATTTGCAGGTGCAGTCTTTGCAGCCAAGAAGTAATCATCTATCTCAATATCAGCACCCTCTCCTTTAACACTAGGTTGGTAACCTAACAGGACATAAAAGTGTCCTTTCAGAGTTTTGGAAAAAACCTCCAAAACCATAGTACATCCACTCATTTTGTAAAATCTTTTCATGAGGTTATAGTTCAAGGCCTACTACACATAGAAAAAATAAGAAACATGTAAAATTTCTCATCTTTTGGTCACACCAAGCCTCCAAAGTTGATGGACCAGTACATTTTCATCAAAACAGTCATTTCTTATGTTTTGTTGCATAAAAATAAGATTAGTGATTTTTGTAGGACTTGAGATAAATTCCCTAATTAACTTCAATGGGTTGGTGATCAGAACATATGATTTCTTCTCACTCACTATTTTTTGTTTTGCCAAAAGAAATAGGTACAAAAAAGTTAATTTTTACCATTTTGTAAACCTATCATCAAAGTTTCTATAGCCATGCTCAAGACAAATAATATATGCATGTTTCCTTAGTTCCCTATTGTCCTTTAGGTTCATAAGGAGCCATGGAGCATGTCAAAAGAATAATACATCTCTTACCAAGGGGAATGTTGGGGACAAAGATGAAGTGCTAAATACAGCAAACATGAAAAAACTGGGTTCAACATTATGAGTTGTAGAATCCCATAGAAACTATTCAATATCTAGCCAAATTTGATCCTTATGACTAGATATGGTTACTACCTACAAAATGCATGTAGTTGTCACAAGAAACTAACAATATTGAAAAAGCTATACTTGATATACTAGAATGTTTCGTTTTCTTCTATAATTGAAAAAATCAACGATCGTTGTCTACCATGCAAAATAGGGTATTAGGTGCCCCAAAACTCAAGGAATATTAGCTTTATGTTACAATATGCGACATAGAAAATCAAAACTACGTTTGGATATCATGAAAGCCACCAAAAAAATCATAGAAGAGCTAAAATTGGCTTAAAAACAGGATTTGACAATTTTTGTAATTTGGTCATAACTTACAACTTTTAACATTTATTTCTCCCTAGAAGCATTAGGACATGTTGAGGACTACTAAAGATAGTTCTCTCGCATTATAGACTTCACAAACATGAATTCTAGAGTGGTATAGTTGCAAAAAATTGAAAAAAGCCAAAAATAGGACCCGTTTTTTTCACAACTTTTAGGTTGTCAAATGTTGTGCAAGGACAAGGTTAAAGATGGAATTGATATTCCAAAAGAATGTCAAGTTTTTTTCAGCTCATGAGACAACTTTCTAGATAGATAGCACCTCAAAATCCATTTTGAAACTCTTGACATAATTCAAGGAAAATGGTCACTTAACAGGACATAAAAGTGTCCCGGGACATAAAAGTGCCCCATTACCAACCTAGTGTTAAAAGAAGGTGGTTGCATTTGTTTCAACAATAACTTCTTCTTCTGCATCCTTCTCAATATCAACACCCTCTCCTCTAAAGGAAGGTGGTTGCATTTGTTTCAACAATAACTTCTTCTCCTGAATCTCCATATAGATAGCATCATTCTGAGGGTTTTACATTATAGGAGTGATTTGAGGGTTCTTCTGAGTATACGCATATATTAACATTAATATTCGTAAAAACCCAAAGCATTAGGGTATTTTTTAGACATAGACTTATCCAATCCACTAAAGGTTCAATCACATAACTTTACCAATTATGACTTACCTAGTCTATTAAAACTTAATCATATGACAACCAATGCTGAATTATTCAGTCCATCAAAACTCAGTCACATGACTTAACCAGTCATGACTTACCCAGCTCATCAAAACTTGGTCACATGACTTAACCAGTTATGACTCTTGTCAATCACACGACTTAACTAGACATACAATTTCTTTGAAGAAAAACAACTCAATCAAATGACTTACCCAGTCAACAATCTTTTGGAGCAGAACATTACTATTCATAAACTCATCAAAAAGCCAGATAGGGGTCTATAAGAGATCTCTCCATGACAATATATAATATTCAGCCATAGTTGTAATACACATCAGCTGACATGTCGTAAAAGATTGGTGGTTGGTGATGTGGATAAAAGAAGCAAAACATAAGAGGAAGCTTGGGATAGCCAATGAAATCTTTTTCCTTGAAGGTTGGTTGAGTGTGATTTTCAATAACAACTTGATTGGTAAGGATAACTGATGTCACTTTTTCATAAACCCATCGATTACGAATTATGACTCCATCCGAGGCTATGACAGTCACTGGTGCTTCGTAAAATTGAAAGTATGAAACCAGTTTCAATTCTTCAGCTCACTTGATTCAATGTAGGTCAATCTCCAAGTGCTCAATGTGACGGGATCGGATAGCAAAGGTTGTTCCAGGAACCCAACGACTTGTATTTGGTGGATCAAAATTGATGTGAGGTGCAAAAACCTTGTCAAGAATGCGGAACACATTCTCACAAAACTGAAATACTGGTGATTGGCAAGTAGTGTGATATATTGCCTTAAAGATAGCTAAACAGCTAGCGTCCATAAACTTGTGCTACAAAACAAATAGGGTAACAATGTCAAGCAAGTATTCATGCAATCAAGTTCAAGAATAGTACAGACGGATAAGAAACCAAACTTTAAACCTAAGGCTCTGATACCAATTGTGAAGTCCCCAACCCCAATAATGATTGGAGAGACTTGATAGATGGCCTTCCTTTATTATCCTTTCCCGTTGACAACACCCTACTCCATCTCCACAAAGTAGATATATGAGCAACAGAAGAGAGGAAGTCCTCTATCCATCCTTTACGTGGTTATAAGGGTCATATTCCACAAGCCAGGTCGATCAATCTAGGATTCTAATGAATTTGTTTCCTAACATAAAGATGTAATTCCATTGACATATTTAGAATTCATAAAAAACACCTTTTTTCCCACGTTTAAGAGGCACGGCCGCCATCCATAAACCATGAATATGATATGAGACTTAGTCTAACTAATTGGTAATCGTGTAAAAAAGTACCTGACGAATTGGGTCCATAGCTTTCAGAAGTACGTAGAATTGAGACGTCTCGACTCTTGGCACAATGAGTTTCTAATTTCACTTCTCTTGATAAGAGGGAGTGGAGAGTTTCTCGACTAATCCAGACCACCTATCCTTGAGTGGTAACCTGAGCGAGCCGCCGCCACTGTCCACCCCACACTCACACTTTTGTGCTTGTTTAATATTTACTATCACACAGTTTCACATACACAAACATTATTCTTTCTTAATTCCAGGAACAAGTTCTTTCATCTAGCCCTTCAAAAATCACCACGAGAGTTATTTCTCAAACATGGTCTAATGAAGATAGTCCTATAATTCAACAAAAATGAATCTTTCAATTATTCTTAAGAGTTTGCCGCTACCCGTGGACTTTCTTTGTCTAACCAATAGAACCTTTTCAAAGGATTTTTATTTGCTAACCGCAAAATGCACATACTTTGCAAGTTTCTAACCGCCGCAAGGGAAAATCTCGCTAACCGCAAGGCATCTTGCTATGTGCAAGTGACAAAAAAGAGAGCTGATAACCTCACCTTATTCTCTGCTGCGGAATCACCTCGCTAACCGCGAGTTCCATCTGGAAACAAGATATTCTTTCAGCAATTGTTTTCTTTAAGTGATTTCTCAAACATGATTACCCAACTTCTAATATCAAACAGAGATAGTTTATCAAACAGTGAGACAGTAAATCAAACAATTCCTTCTTTACTCTATGAAATCATCTGCTTGTTTCTTGTGATATAATCACATTTCTTTGACAGATAAAGAAAATTTCTAGACTTGACTTACCGGTCATCATGTATAACGATGTAGGATTATAAATTCATCTTACTGGATTAGCAACACGTTCAACTACCTCTCCTAGTTGACGTTCCACTTGAGCCACGCTTGGAGTAGTTGATGCCTTTCTCTGCACCTTTCTTGGAGGTGGAGCAACATGAGCATCCTTTGAGTTTCAAGTCACTCGGTGAGGGGCCCTCGTATCGCGAAAGAAAAAGGAGAAAGTGAGAAAGAGAACTCAAGAATTTGAGGGACAGCACGATGATGGTAGAGAAAGAAATTGGAGACGGAGATGGCTTGAGGGTAAAAGCTTGAGGGAGCGAAGGTAACTCTCATGTGAAGGTAAGAGAGCTCCTGCTTCTGAGAGTGTGTGTCCTCAAAGTGAAGGGAGAGGGGTCTTTATATAGGCTCTCAAGGCCAGCTAAGAATAGAGGGAAGCAAGGAGAGATAAGCTTGCGCACGTTCACGGTTGCCAAAAATAAATAAATTATTATTATTTTTCTCACACGGATTCCAATGCGTGATTTTGAACCTCTTAGATGAAACTTGACTTCCAAGAAAAGAGCTCTAAACTAATCTCCTCCTCTCTTTCTTTCCTAAAAGTACTCCTCCTACTCCTTCTCCTCTAAAATTACTCCTCCTTACCTAAAATTGCTCTCCCTTTCCTAAAATTACTCTCTCTTTTCAAAAGAGTCAAATCTTATCTTTAGATACAATCTTGAGGCTTAAATGTCCCATCACTCTTATTGTTTTCAAGTGAATAAGGGTCAAAATTAATAGTTCTAAAGTCTGATTTTTTATCCGATCGTTCCATTAGAATGCTCTTTGACTTAATAAAATGCAAACCTCAAAAATTTGCAATGTAAATGAAATACTTTTATTGAAAAATGTTGGGTACATTACACTCACTCTTTTTGGATTAGCTTCTCTGCTATTGTGATTGCTTTGTATATATGACATTGTAATCCTATAGGTACCATGAACTATGCACAATCCACACTTGCACACTGTGATCTCCAAGTCACTTATATATTTATACATAGATACACAATTCACTTTCACATCATCATCACTAGTTCATATTTTCACATTGTATAGGGGTTTGGGTTTTTCCCTTGACCTTTAGCTTTAGCAATCAATTACCAAAATGAAGGATGCCTTCACCATAAATAGTTTATCCCATGTACTCTCTCTTGATGAGACTTGTAATCTTTTCCTATAATATCAAGTGTCAAATTTCTACCATTCCATGCAATTGTTCAACTTTATTTTGTACATTGTTTTTTTATAAATATTTGAATTGTTGGGTATGTTAAATTTAAGTTGACCACCACGGCACATAGCTCCTCTAGTGGTGCCTACATGCAGAGAACCTTGAACATGCAACCATCGGGCGATTGAGAGGCATGTATCGGTGATTCTTTTGCAAAACGCGGCAACGAGGGGGACATACGGGGTCAACCAGGCCACAAATGACCACGGCGGCGCCCAACGGGGTCGAACGGGGCAATAAAAGATCTTGTGCTAGATCTGCTCCCTGTGCGCTCTGGCGCGCAAAGGGGGTTTTTTTTCCCCTTCCGACCACGTTGACCGCCATCGTGGTCCTTTCTGGTCTGGTTGACCTTGTATGCCCCCCCCCCCCCCCCCTCCCCTCCCCCCCCCTCCCCCGGTCGCCTCATTTCTCAAAAGAATCATTGAGACGTGCCCCCCGATCGCCCAATGGCTGTATGTTTGAGGCTTGTGCATGTGTTGCAGAAATGAAATTTATTGTGGACAATATGAATTAAAAATAAAAGTACTGAATGTTGACATAAATTGTTGACAAAAATAATTATTCTGTATTGATTTGGATATTACATCATGGTAAACTAGTTTTTCTATGAATTACATATGTGGGTATGTGGCGAATGGCCAACTTGACTCTAAGGGATTTTACAATTTCATCTGGGTTTGTCAACCCTTGACCCAGGCTCAGGGTGCAGTAGGAGAGGATCGAGCCTAGGTGCTTGCTTGTAAAGGCATACAATGTTGCCTTTCGGTCCACTAATATACATTTGTGAGCATTTAGAGTGAGAGAATGTTGAGCGAGTATGGCACTTGATGCTTTGCACTTTAACAGCTCTACAAAACCATTCTTGGAGAACTCTATGCGAGAAACTCTAAGAACTGATGGCCGCAGGTGGCTTAGGTAGTGCCAAAGCAAGCTATTCCTACCCATGGACATGTTGCACGAGCCTCTAGTATGCATTCCGACTTATCAACATGGTATGCCGTTTGCAAAGCATTTTAATTGACTTTAACACTTGTAGTAAGGAATGCTAGACAATCTACCAGGTTAATATTTGTTTACCTCAGTTTGTTTATCCTTCTCTTGAAGTTTTTTTTTGGTGAATTTGGTGCTAGGTTGATCATCTCTACCAATCGCGATCAGTGGTTTGTGTAGATGAAATGCACTTTTCGGTACGCTTTTGTAGAAAGAGGCACATGATTTGATTTTCACAAGTGTACTTGCTACTATCTGCACCAACTTCTATTCTTTTCATTGAGGGGGAAAGAGAGGCTTGCTGGGAGATCCTGGTCTTCAAAGTCATTTTAAAAATTGACTTTCTCTTCGTTTCCGCTGGGATCCTTCATGCCCGCATAGACGGATAACACTGCGAGCAACTCATCTTCTCTGAGTCCTAATGTTTCGGCAATGTCTTCAAGCAACAAAAAGTGATGATCATCCACCACCACCGCATGCAAAGTGAGAATTTGGAGGTCTGGGGCCTCTTCCAACACCTCATCTCACTCTATCATTCGATCTTCCTCCTCAATGGATCTGGGATCTTGCAAGGGAATGAATTCCATAGATGCTTCAGTCTGCTCATCAATCTCTTTGATTACTTTGTTTGATTCCTCCACAATGTTCACAAGTAGTCTTTGGTTGACCTTCTCCTTTGATTCCCCCTTATTCATGTCCTCAAGCACAAGTAAGACGAGAACCATGTCCCAAGAAATGAATTGGGTGCCTATGCACCCCATGCCCAAATCTATTAGATCATCTTCATCCTTTGTCCTGTAGTCTTGTTCCGTGAGGCCTTTAATAGACCTCAACAAGTGAAACACAATTTTTTGTTGGTTGCATAGAGATGCTTCATAAAATCCACTGGCAGCCACGCCGTGTCGGATCCCTCAAAGATTATGGCATATTCTTCCATGTGCTGCACCATGTAGTCAAGAAAGCTTTTGAATGCCTTTGCATGAAGGTTGACAGTGGCCTGCATGTCAATTATCCCCTCGAACATACATAGTAGTTCATGTGCTCAATCTGCAAGTCCTACCTTTTCTAATTGGGTGAGAAGTGCATCAATAGACGTTTCCATGGATTCGTTTGCAAAGAAGATGGAAAGAGAGCTTGGAGCTAGAGTTTTGTGAATGTGAAAAATGAAGTTTAAAACCTACAAAGTCACTTTTATATCCAAAGTCACTTTTTAAAAAGCACTTAAAATTAACATCAATATAACTTAAAACTATAATTTTAAACAAAATCATGTGACAAAGCATTGAAAGACACCAAAAATGAAAAAATTTGTTCTCCACATCAAAGAAATTGCAAGTTTCAATCGAAAACTTGAACAAGTTGAGAATAAATAAGTATGCATCGAAGCGATATTCAAAACACCGTATGTATTAATGGGAGAAAATCCCTATTAGTTACAAGCTTTTTTTTTAAAGCATCACAAAAACAAAACATTCTCACACAGAAAGCTCTTCTCTTTTTTGGAGCAAACAACGTTTTCATTGATGACAAAGAGATATTGCTTGGGCAAGGTATATTTGAGATTAAGATACTCGTGAAGGTGTCTAAGGCGCAAGTCATTGTTCACTGTAATGTGGTGCACTCCATCATTGTGGAGGTGTATTTGCAAGTGAACTGATTCTCTAGCAGCAACGTCAGAGTCTAGTGCCTCCCATTCTCCCATTGTCAGCTTCCATCTTCTATAGGAAAAGACCATCCACAAGCTTTGCTTCGCAATATGGTATCTGAACACCACATTGTCAACAACTACAAAGCACTTAGTTCTATCTCCCAGGTGGTTGACCACATTAGTTTCCCAACCAGCTTCTGCAAGAAATTCATTGATCGCACTTCCCCCTTTGCAATTCCACATTGTTTGTGTCTTGTGAACACTCTGAAGTTTAAATATAAACACAAACACATGAAGAGACATAAACCATGTTATTGTAGCTTTGTGCGAACCATAGGTGTACTTCATTGCTGGTTGCACATCCACCTTGATTCTCCTTTTTGGTTGCTCCGACCAAGACACTCTTTGGCATAGGCCATTCCAAACTCTCCAAGGTTCGCAAGTGAACCGGAGAAAGATTACCATATCCATTTCTCCGAGTTGTGACATAAGTATTATTATTAAAAAAAATTCGCGTGAGACAATCTCAGAGGATTGACAGCTAGCAGAGGGAAACTTACCAAGCCCAGTGTGGATGGCTTCAAAAGTTCTTGTGAAGGACTCTATTGGCTCCCACTCTACAAAATCGGATGGAAAAACATTTGCAAAGATGATCAAGCATGGAAATCTTACAGTCATCATAAGCAACACACAAGGCAAAAATACTAAATAGACAAACAAAAAACTTGAAAGAGGAGTAAAATTACAAATTGCAGGAAACCTTGATGGAGCTACTGTTGTCTCTAGCTTCAGTTGTGAAGCAACATACAAATACTGCACCTTCGCAAGCCTCTTTCCGTCTTGTGTTTTCTTCAGCTCCATGATTCTTTCCTTCTTCCAATGGTGTGCTCAAGAAGCCATGTGTCTCCTTGAGATCTTGTGTGCACCTCTTGAGTTGGGTTTCATTATCACCCACATCATTTGTTTTAACTCCATCATCACCCAATGTCCATTGTCCTCTTGTACATTGCTGCATGAAATGGAGTCAATGACACTCATAGGTTATCCAGTACCTCATGATTCCATGGGGAATAGTGGCACAACCTGCAGACAAACACTTATGATTAGACATTTCACATCCATGCTCTTATCTCTATAAAGAGCAAGATTCTTGATGGTACACAAAGGTGTAGGATTCCACTTACAACTATATTGCTCCACCTCCTTGTTGGCTTAATCGGGTAGATAATGTTGCAAAGCTTGTGAGGGAAGTAGAGGAAATAAAGATGGATGATCTAGCAGAATGATATGTTGTAGATCTTCAGCTTTAGCTAGAGGTGTTTAGTGAGGCCCATGGAGAAATGGAGAACTTCAGTTAGAGGAGAATGCAGTCCTCAAGAATGTAGTAAGCTTGAGGAGGGAAAGGAGGTTCAAACTTCTGTTGCAGAGCTTTTGGGAGGGAAAGCTGAAAGAGAGGAAAGAGAAGCAACTTGCAAGGTGAAGTGAGACATGGTACATTAGAGAGAGAGAGAGAGAGAGAGAGAGGTAATGATCAACACGCTTTTGGAGGGACCCCCTTTTAGGAGAAAGGGGGGGAGAAACTGGCAACTCACTAGAGAGAGAAAGGATTGGTTTTTACTCAAATATTTAGAGAAAAGTGTAGCTTTTTGAGTTTAAAAGAGATTTTCTCTTTATATTTCATAAAAGAGTACAAGTTTGACCACTTAGTTTTAGGCTCTACCATACCCACCACTTCAGTCCCCACATGGCATCACCCATTTATCCCTTCCATAATCTCCTTTTTAATCCCATAGAAAATAAAGAGGGCCCCCTTAGACCCCATTCCCTTCCTAATGTGTAGTTCTCGTCTCTTGCTTGAGGCCAAATTTATTATCCTTGCCATGGAGCTAAATTCCATTACAAACCTTCCATCCACAACTATATTGTCAAGTTCAAAAGTTGTTTCTCTACATGTTTGGCTGCAAAGGAGTTTGTAGACTCTAAGCGTCATTACTTGAAAATTGCACAACAAGGATGTGGTGCAAGTCACATCTATGTGGACCTTTGGGTGCATGGTTTCCTCTACCATATTGATCCAACCATCAATGTGTATCCAACATTAAGTAGCCTTTCTTCATTCTTACAATATGTAGGTAGAGGGGAGCAAGGTCTTCTTGGATACTACAAGCAATTGTCGACTATTGGAGTTGAAAGTGGATAATGGTATTTGCATTAATATCAAATCTTTCCCATACTGCTAGTGGATTGCACAAAAGGATCATTCATACAGAGGAGGAAGTGGAAACTCTTAAACTACAGGTGGAAGAGAAGGATGCTAATATTGCAAAGCTTGCAGATAAGATCCTACATCTTCGAAGGTCTACACCATTAGGTGCAAGAGAATGTAAGAGGATATTCGATGCCATAGATTCTTTAGCCCCAAAGGTGGTGCTTTAAACATAAGGGTTACAGCTCTCAATTACAAGATGCATTTTGCTACACTCCAATCTGTGCTTTAAGTTGCTTCTGTGGTAATGTTTTTCTCCATGCTTGTAGGAATTTTATCCAAGAGCTATGTGATGTCCATGGCCACGAGGATCACATCCATTTGTTGAGTTTTTTTCTCAAGAAATTAAATTTCATAGATCTTTTACGAACACCAAATGCAAAAATTTTAAACAATGCTATCACAAAGGTGATGCAAAAAATTTCAAATCTTCTGAGCGATGTTGATGTACTGAAAGCTTGTGATGAACTGGGAATTAGTACTAAGAGATACATTGCCTTACATGGTCTCCTAAAGGATGCTTTAAGGGAAAGAGAAATTACTAAGAATGTTATTCTTATACCACTTAAGGTCAATCTTGCTAAGAAATCCTCAAACAAGGATGCGTACTTTTGAATAGGAGGATTCTTACACATAGAGAAGATAATGCCTTCATCCATCTTTACCAAGAAATCAAAATGAGTAAGAAAACATTTTAATGCAAGCATAGGTGCAGACAAGGTGGACAAGGGATTTTTTTACTCAATGTCAAATAATATTTTGGTTGATTTGAGAAGGCTTCAAATGAAAACGATACATCTTCATAGTGTAGCACCTAATGATGAGGCTGTAGTAATGCATAGTCTTTTTATTCCAAATTATGGCTTTTCGTATGTTATTTTGGACATTTTGTAGTTCTAGGTTAAAATTTTGTGTTTGTGCACAAGCTAAATGAGTGTCAGATTGTGAAGAAACAAAGACAAGAAATGATGAGTATTGCTCTCATGAACGATGGATTATTTCACAAAACAACGTATAGCTATGAACAAGCACTACAAGAGGCTCTTCATATTAGCGACGCTCACACAGCGACGCTCAAAAAAAAAATTTCCCGGCGTCGCTATGAGCGTCGCAAATTTACAAAGAAATTTGCGACGCTTATAGCGATGCTCATAGCGACGCCAGCTGGGGTAAAAAAAATAACCGAGCGCGCCCAAAAACTCAGATCTCAGATCTGAGTTTTTCGGCGCCCTCAAGCAAAGAGCAGGTAACGCTCTCCCTCACTCTCTCTCTCTCTCTCTCTCTTTTTCTTTTACACACACACACACACACACACACACGAGGAGAGGAAGGAGAGCCAGGTATGCTCCTTCCCTCTCCTCATTCTCATGTTCCCTTCCCCTCTTTCTCTCTCCCTCTCTCTCTCTCTCACACACACACATACACACACACACATAGTGTTTTTGAGAGAGAGAGAGAGAGAGAGAGAGAGAGAGAGAGAGAGCGAGAGAGAGTGCAAAAACGCACACACATACATAAACAAAGAATGCACACACACATTGAGAGAGAAAAAGAGAGAGAGAGAGCATGCATAAACAAAAAACGCACGCATTGAGAGAGGAAAAGATAGAGAGAACATGCATAAACAAAAAACGCACACATTGAGAGAGGAAAAGAGAAAGAAAACATGCATACGATCCAAAAAAACGCACACACATTGAGAGAGAAAGAAAGAGAAACTAAGGGAGCGTCGTAGGAAACTAATTAAAATTAAAAGACCTAAAGATCTAGCCGACGAGGAGTTGAACTGAAGACCTATTATTCAAGAGAGAAATGGCATAATCAATCTATCATACTTGGCATGGGTGATAGAAAGGTTATACCATTTATCTCTTTTTATTGGCACACACATCCACACACGCGCACACACGCAGGAAGAAGAGAGTTATAACGTCGTAGGAAACTATCTTAAAAGACGTTAAAGATTAGGTTATATGTAGACTTACATTAAATTAGATTTAGGTTTATTTTTAACTAGATTTACGTTTATTTAAGCTAGATTTAGATTTACGTTATATTAGATTAGATGCGGGTCTCCATAGACTGCGATGCCTGCATGAAGCGGGTGAAGACAGCCCTCAATGGAATATAGGGTATTGCTGCCTTCACTCATGGTGGGCTCCGTCGATCCAAAAGTACTGGTGAAATGTCTTCAAAAGATAGGGAAGAAGGTGGATCTTCAGGGCGGCAAGAGTCACTACATCCCCGACACAATGACCATCTAGACAACCTCTAGTCATTAGACTTACGTTAAATTAGATTTAGCTTTATTTTTAGTTAGATTTACGTTTATTTAGATTTACGCTTATTTACGTTAGATCGAGTCCACGCAAGAATTACTTACGGTTTAGGGTTTAGAGTTAGACGAACAGTGAAAAGATGTTAAGATGAAGTGAAGTGCTACAGCTAGAGAAGAGGCAAAGGGATTTTGTCCACTACATGCAGTATCATGTAGACGTGGGTGTCTAGATTTCTTGTACCCACAAATATAGGTATTGACCAATAAAGACGAGATTATAACCCGGTGGTTCTGATCTCCGTGCACCTCTAGACCGAGGTGTGCGGGGATTGGACATGACTAGAGAATGTGAGGTAAAGAGAGAGAGAGAGAGAGAGAGAGAGAGAGAGAGAGAGAGAGAGAGAGAGAGAGAGAGAGATAAGACGAAGAATGCCAATAGAATATTAAATTTGTTGTCCAGGTTATAAGTTTTTTATCCTCATTATGAGTAGCGACGAGGATGTGGGACCGTCCAACCGAAACACCTATCTCTCAACGAGGGTCTTATGTCCTTGTAATCAATGCAAGCATGCTGTGCGACGCACAAGACGTGTTTCTTTGCAGCACGTTCGCGAATTTGGCGAGTTCAATCCATCTATTATAGATCGAGTTGTTGCCAATTATAACTCGTCGGACTCTGACGCTGGCCAACAAGCAGCAATCTTGCAACCCAATAGACGTATTCGCAGGCGCTTTGGTCAAGCAGCATATGTGAGGCCACAAGATGTAGCCTCTGACAGCTCGGGGGATGATCATGCAGAGCACATTCCCAACGAGGCAATGTTTGAGCCCGAGATTGATGAAATGATCGAGACGATCATGGATTCAGAAAGGCTTATCTATGATGATATGAAAAGTGAAGCCGATACATCATTGTATAATGGAGCACGTATGTCTAGATTGAAAGCACTCCTGGTTCTTCTCAACATGCAGGCAAAGTTTGGATGGAGTGACACTAGCGTCACAACGCTTTTCAGGTGATCTATTACAATTAGTTTACTTTAATAGAACTCTAAATGTATAATGATCTGATAGATTTTTACACGACTGTATCATATTTTTATGTTGTGTAGATTGCTGAAAGAGCACATTCTACCAGCTGACAATGTGATGCCAGATTCCCGAGATGAAGCAAGAAAGATTTTGCGAAACTTGGGGATGGATTACAATTCTATCCACGCTTGTCCTAATGACTGCATTCTTTTCAGAGGGGAATACACAGACATGGAGAAGTGTCCGAAATGTGATTCCGAAAGATATCGAGTAGATCTCCACGGGACAAAAATTCCACAAAAGGTTTTGCGACATTTTCCTTTGCTTCCTCGCATCAAGCATTTCTTCGAATGTAAGTCCATGGCCGCCCTAGCATCATGGCATGAGGAGAATAAATCTTCGGATGGTGTGCTACGAATTCCTGCAGATTGCGCAGCCTGGAAACATATAGATGGAACATGGTCGGATTTTGCCAGGGAAGCTCGAAATTTGCGCTTAGGCCTGGCTATGGATGGCGTAAATCCATTTGGTCAAAGATCAACATCTTACAGTGTATGGCCCGTTGTCATCGTCAACTACAACATTCCCCCGTGGTTGACTACGAAGAAGGGGCACCTATGGCTAAGCTTGATTGTGCCAGGGCGATATAAAGTGGGGAATATGGATGTGTATCTTCGTCCACTATTGGAAGAGCTACAACAATTGTGGATTGGCATAGAGGTGGTGGATATGAGCCGACACACAGGACGACGGAATGCTTTGATCAGAGGTATTCTAATGTGGACCATGCATGACTATCCCGGGCTAACAGAATGCTCAGGTGATCTATTGACACTCCTCTCTCAGACACTGTAAATCTTGTTTTTCCCCATAGTTGATCTATTATCATGTGTATACATGCAGGGCTTCAAACAAGCGGATACAGAGCATGTGTCACATGTGGACCTAGACTGAATGCACGTAGGGTACCCTCACTGAAGAAGCAAATCTACGAAGGTCATCAAGCGTATCTTCCGGAGAATCATGTGTTACGCGACGGCTTTTTGGGAAGAGAGCCACCAAGGATGTCTGCACAAGCATGGTTAGAGCAGAAGGAGATGTGCGATGACGGATTGCCTCCAGGGATGAAGAGACTATCTCTATGGTATGAGTTACCATACTGGCCCCGACTCGTGATCAATCACTTGCTCGATCCAATGCACATATTCAAGAATGTGGGTAATCTACTATGGGACCATTTGACCGGCAAGAAAGATACTTTGGGAGCCAGAGTTGACCTTAGAAATGTGGATCGTATGGAGCAATATTGGCCGCAAACAGCGTCTGATGGATCGATAAAACTTCCTAAAGCACCATGGATTTTCACAGGAGCCCAAGAACGCAAAGTAAAAGAGGCCATTCGATCTTTGCGGACCCCCACTGGCGTAATGCACTCGCTCCGAACGTGTTTTACTAAAGAAGGAAAGCTTACCGGTTTGAAGTCACACGATTGGCATAAAATGTGTCAGGTACGTTCATAGTGGACTTTAATATCATTACAGAGGATATGTGTTTAAACGGAGAGCTCTATATAGATATAGGAAGTTATGCTGAGTTATGCGAGGATGAGAGAGAGATCTCTTAAAGCCACAAATATTGTATTTGAACAATTTTGCTCCGTGCTGTAAAAGCTCTAGCTCTCTAAGTAGCTTCCATGGTGTGTAACGCTCTTTTCTACTCGCGCTCACATCTTTTGATTGAAAATTCTGAGTTTTCGACTTGCCTCTTCTATCACTCGATTCATTGCGTCATTGTATTTATATGCGTCATTACGTCATTGTATTTAATGGTCTTTGCGTCATTGTCTACTCTATTCATTCAATATTAAGTTTAAATATTCGTGTGTTTAATGCAGGTATGGATGATGAGGAGTTTCTTTCTTCTTTGTCACCGCAGCAGAGACAGTGGTACGTGGAGCGTCATCGCTCTGGCGCATCATCGCGCGTTCCTACACCATCCGCATCTCCCTCTCTTTCGGAGCATTCGGCGCGCTCCGAAGCTTCGGCGTCGACGAGACGAGCGTCACACTCGTCTAGACACCGGCGCTCTAGTGGTGGCGGTGGCGGTTGTTGTGGGGATTCCGCCACCGATGCCTCCACACCGCCTCGTGTTCGACGAGGCTCTTTACCCTCCCCTTCTTTGCCCGCCCCCACACCAGCCACAGCATCGCCGTCTACGCCAGGTTTTGCACGGCTGACTGTTCCTAGAAGCTACACACCTCTACCTACTCCGCCAGGAGCCACCCCACTCGACACTCCTCGCTTCGGCGCCCAGACGCCGATGGAGACACCTGACGTCCGTACCCCCATCGACACGCCACTAGAGACCCCTGCCGGGACACCCAGGTTCACGCGTCACCGGCCAGAGGGCTTGCCTTACTCCGTCGACATCAACGGCGGCATCATCATGGATGATGACGGCAAGAAGGTGATCTCGCGCATGCGTGGTCTTTGCTCTCAGCTGTTTAGACACTATATACTAAACAAATGGAGTGAAGTACCAAGTGATTTAAAAAACAGAGTCATCAGCATACTTCATGATGAGTTTCCCGTTCCAACACGGGATCAGCGCTTCAATGAAGACCTGATGAAGATTCGAATGCGCGAATACTGCAAACACAAGCGTTCCGAAGTGCAAAAAGCAATCAAGAATGGGTGGAATCGGCCAGATTGGCTGGCCAAAGAAGATTGGAAGAATGCGAAGAAAGCAGCGCGCGAGAATCCCGACAAGTGGAAGCAACAAAAGGATGCAGCCAGAGCGCGAGTAGAGGCAGGGAGCTCGCACCACTTGGGGAGCGGTGGATGGGCATCATTTGAGGCCGATTTTGTAAGTCTTTTCACATTGCTCTTTATGCATGTTCGATAGTTTAGGGTTTATGAGTTTTTTAGTTCTAACATAATGAAATCTTTGTATGTTTTGACAGTGGTCGATGACAGGACGTGATCCCACACCGTACGAGCGCGAGTACGTAGGCAGGAAGGGCTTAAACGCCCTGATGGACATTCTCAGTTCTCGCGGCGGCATGGTTAGTATTAGGGTTTACTCTTTTTTATTTTTTGTATTGTTTTATAAATGTCGTTATATGTTTATATTTACTGAAAACTGTCTTATTGTCTTTTTTTGCAGAATCCGACAGATACGCCGCTTGGACGCGATGAGACGTCTGATTAGACGACGTCAGTTTAGCCATAGCTAGATAGCATTAGTTTAGGGTTTCTCATAGCTTATGTATCATGAGACAGATTTTATACGTCTTTTTGAACCATGTATATTATTACATTTGTCACCGCAATTCCTTTTGCCAATCAATTCTTTATGCCTATGATGTTGTACAATTGTCATTATTACATTTGCCAATCAATTCAGTTTGTCTATGATGTGTACAATTGTCAATTTTGCAAACAATGCGTCTTGTGGGTGACTATTTTGGGTCTATTATCTACCCTTGCACTTTTTTTAAAAAGTGAATCAAATACAATATGGTTGATGGGTGGCAGGGCATTCAATGCCCTGCCACCAAAAAAATATTCTCTCAGGCGTCGCTATAAGCGTCGCTATTTATGGCTCTGTAGCGTCGCTATATGCGTCGCTATACTCTTCTGTGAGAGCGTCGCTATCTGCGTCGCTATAGGCGTCGCTATATAGCGACGCTCATAGCGACGCCTATAGCGACGCAGATAGCGACGCTCTCGTAGCGACGCTTTTAGCGACGGTTATAGCGACGCCGGGGGTTATAAAAACCCAGTGTATTTCCGTCGCTAAGAGCGTCACAAGAGCACACAACCTCTTGTAGTGAAGGATTGTGCACCATCTTTTAGTGTGCAATTGGAGAAAGAAATTTGGTGGCTTGGTGCTATTGAGGTTCCCAAGGAAACCCATGGAGTTCTTTCTTGGATTTCTGAACGCATTCCGTGAATGACAGATGTCATTAAGGCATAGCTAGTTGGGGAAAAACTCCAAGTAGATGGCATAGGGGATTTTGAAGGTTACTGGCACTTAGGTGGGATTTTGAAAAACAATCAAGTTCATTCTAGGGTGCAAACCTTGCAGTCTAGTGCTTTGTATCCTTGTCCATTATGCATTAAGGGCTATAAGGGGAATGCACGCAGAATCACAATAGCCAACAAAATAGAGGAAGAGGAAAACTCACAAACTACATGTGTGTGGGAGCATTCGGTGCTACAATATCCTATGCTGAAGGAGCCCAGTCGTGCCACAAAAGAGAGTGAATGGAACCCTATAATTAACCTCCCTCTCAAAAATGTGTAATTTTTCACACAATGCTTTTCTACTCATCTTTGATTGTTTATTATTAAAGCTTCATATTGATTATGCCTTTACAATGAAGCCCGCCGAGAGGTCGCTTGATGCTATCTCAAAAGTGGAAGGGCTCTTAAATTCAATATTTTTCATGGAACTAACACCTCCATTATTTCACAGAAGAACAATGCAATCACTTAGGAAGTGGCCCAACCAATGTCCATGAGTGGCCTAAAGGCAAGAAACTTTTTGAAGAGGGTCCTGCCCAAGAAAAGTAGTGCACATGGCAAAACATCAACATCTGAATGTGGATGGGAGTTGTGGAAGAGTATCTGCAAGTATACAATGGCTCTTTTCTCATGCTTTTAGAGACTCTTTTTCATCATGTGAACCCACCCTTATATGGACACCCTATATATAGAGGGAATCCCCCCCCCCCATCACAAACACAAGACACTCCCTCCCTCACCAAATGCCACAAGCTCTAAGAAGCCCCCCAAGTGCACTTTATAGATGTCAAGAACAAACAAACTAGAAAGAAGAATCCAAAGACCAATGAGGTGCGGACAAGGCAGAAGATGTGTGCAAATCAACAAACCGAACAGCTAGCTGCCCCAAAGCGCATAGAGATGGACATGTCCAAGCATCCACCGTGGGACGGGAAGGACATCCAAGAAAATAATTGGGTGGGAGGAAAGACATTGATAGGAGGGATGTGAGTGATGCCATCCAACCCATGTTGCCAAAATGAGTCCGGCAAACTAGGTAGGGGAATGGGTCCCATGCCTTGTGATTGTTGAGATGTCAAGCTCTACATCTTGAGCTGGCATCCACTACGGGTCTTGGCCGCTTATGGCATTTACTCACTGGCACCTTAGGTGATCGACACGGAGGATCTCTACCAATGATTCTATAGCTGGAATACACTTATAGTGCCAACCTAGTACGCTTCTAGCAAGTTCACACTTAGTGACCGCATGTATATATGTGCTACTTTTCAGCTTTACCACTTAGTCATTTTGTAATCTCTTTTCTTAGCGAAGAAGAAGAAGAAGCTTTCAATCTGTGTGTGTTTTGTGCTTGTCTTGTGTAGCTCTCTTGCATCCTCATTCTTTACATGGTATCAGAGCGTGGTGCAGGCAAGAGAGGCTAAGAGAGCAAGAGTATCACAATCTCTTCGTTCGCAATCTTCGTTTTTCGTACAATTTTCTGAACAAGTCTCCAAAGTGCAGTATACAGAGATTTATTATACAAGTATAGTGGTTGTATGTATGCTTGATTGTGGACACTCGTTGAGTGTAGAAAGTGTTATAAGTACCACGATAGCAGGTTCAGCAGATTTGCAGGTTTTTGTAGATTGCAGCTATTTTGTCTTAGTGCTTCAAGATGTCTGACGGTTTCAGTCAGATTTTCTTTGAGAAGCTTGAGAAGAATAAATACCCTGCATGGAAGTTCAGAATAACTAATTTCCTAAAAGGAAAAGGTTATTGGGACTATGTAGAAGGAGACAATGAAAAGGAACCAGAGATTCTTGAGGAAAATGCTATGGCAGAGCAAAGAAAAGCTTTGAGGGACTGGCAACAAGGCCAGAGAAAAGTGATGTATTGGCTTTCTATGATCATCATAGATGGCATGATGGGATGTCTACAGGATGCTGAAACCCCCGCCATTACATGGAAAAACTTAGGCAGAGTGTTTGAGGTGAACACCAAGGCCAGGAAGCTTCAACTAAAGTCGGAGCTAAATCAGGTTAAGAGGAACAACCTCTCCCCGTCAATGATTATGCCTTGAAGATCAAGAGTATCATTGAGGCTCTTGGATCTATTAAAGTCTCAGTGGAAGATGATGACATTGTCCGTGCATGCTTGGATGGTCTAGGAGATGAGTATGTACATTTCAGGTCTTCCATGAACACAAGAGAGGACATACCCGTGTTCCAAGATTTAATTTCTATGCTTATTCTTGAAGAGAAGAACCTTGGTCTTGACACATCTTCTTCTCATGGCAGAAATAAGTCTAAACAAGCCTTCTATTCTAACTCCAACAGAGGTAGAGGTCTTGGTCGAGGCCCAAGTGGTTGCAGGGGCCAATCTCAATAAATTCAATCAGATCAAAACAATAAAGGTGGCAGGGGAAACCAGTCTCAAGGCAAGGGGAGTCAAAGAGGTTGTGGTGCACGATCAAGCAAGCAGCAACATACTGCAGATAGTAGAGAATGTTGGACTTGTGGTGAAAAAGGCCACATGTCACGTGACTGTCCAAATGGAAAAGCAAGTGGAAAGAGAGAATAGGGAAACTATGCATCTACTAGCAGAGATGCAGATGACAGTAGAAGCGAGTGCATGTTTGTTATGCAGCATGTAATGAATACAATGACTGCAGAGAATTCCACCCAAGATGGTGTTTGGTATGTGGATTCAGGTGCCTCTAATCACATGACGTCTCGTGGAGAGTGGTTTAGAGATATGCACAAATCAGATGTGTCAGGCTATGTGCAGATAGAAGATGACATAGCTCACCCCATTGCTCATGTAGGGGACATACCTCTAAATACAAAGAGTGGGAAATCAAAGTACTTAGACGGTGTACTTCATGTCCCAAACATTACAAAGAATCTTGTTTCTGTTGGACAAATGGTTGAGCAGGGTTTGCAAGTTCGCTTCAATCCGAATGGCTATTATGTAGAAGATTTCCAGAATGGTTGTAAGCTGATCACAAAGGGAAAACGTGTGGGCAGAATTGTTTACGCTAAATGTAGACATGCTTGAGGTAAAAGCTGCATTATTTGCACAGGGCACAGGTGTTGTGGCTGATGTTGACATTTGACACAAATGCATTGGCCATTCCAATGAGCAGAGATTGCGCAGCATGCAATCAAAACAAATTGTAAAAGGTTTGCCCAAATTCAAGGTGGATGGTATGCATAAAGTGTGTGCAGCATGCCAGTTTGGAAAACAGTCAAAGGGATCATTTGCACATGAGCGCAATATATGTAAAAAGCCACTTCAGGTGGTGCACACAGATGTTTGGGGTCCAACCGATACTGCAAGTATACATGGTTGCAGGTATTATGTCTCTTTCATTGATGACCATACAAGGAAAGTATGGGTCTACTTCATGCGTAACAAAAGTGAAGTGTTTGGTCACTTTCAGGACTTCAAAGTCATGATTAAAAAGGAGAGAAATATGCAAATCAAGACATTGAGGTCAGATGAAGGGGGAGAGTACTTCTCCAATGATTTTTTAGATTTTCTACGAATGCATGGTATATGCAGGCAGTTTAGATGCAGATATACTCCACAGTAGAATGGGGTCACATAAAGGAAAAACAGGCACATTGCAGAGGTTGCACGTGCATTGATGAATGAGAAGAATAGGCCTCATCATTTCTGGGCTGAAGCTGTAAATACAGGTGTGTACATTATGAAGAGGACACCTATAGCTGCGATGCATGATGTAACACCTGAGGAAAAGTTTACAAGTACAAAGCCTGATTTGGCACACTTGAAAGTGTTTGAATGCATAGCTTACGTGCATGTACCAGATGAGTTGCGTAGGAAATTGGATCCTAAAGCAGAGAAATGTATTCTTGTGGGATATTCCCTTGAACAAAAGGGTTATAGGTGCTACAATCCTACTACACGAGAATTACGAATGAGCAGAGATGTAGTCTTTGATGAGATGAGCAGTTGGTACAGTACTACACATGACACTATTGGGGCTGATGTAAAAGATGATGTGGTTGTACAAAATGTGAGGGCACAGTCAGAGGTTTTGAGTGGACCACAAGAGTCCTCTTCTCGTGGCTCTGTTGAGAAGCCATGGAATGGTAGACTACATACGCAGGTCACTCCACCAGCAGGTACAGGGAATGTATCACAAAAAGGAAAGTAAAAGGTTGATGAAACTCCCTTTATGGCTAATGCATCATCAGGTTTCTCACATATAGACATGGATTCAGATGGATTTGAACAATGTCTTGATGAGGAATTTGGAATTCCCGCTGTCAGGACACCTGGTGTAAGGAAAGTACAAGAAGATGCTAGAGGGAAAAGGAGTGACCCATGACCGCGCAGATCTAACAGAGCTAGAAATCCAGTTCAAAAATTTACTTATGATGGGTATCGAGCGCATCACCAAGACTACATGGCTAAGGTGATACAGGATGTGGAGCCCACATGTTTTGAGGATGCAGTTGGAAATGTGCATTGGGATGATGCAATGATGGGTATCTAGTGCATCACCAAGCCTACATGGCTAAGGTGATACAGGATGTGGAGCCCACATGATTTGAGGATGCAATTGGAAATGTGCATTGGGATGATGCTGCATTGGAAGCAAACACCACATGGGAGTTGGTGCCATTGCCAAGTTGCAAGAAAGGTATTGGCTATAAATGGGTGTATAAAACCAAGCATAAGGCTGATGGTAACATTGAGCGTCACAAGGCAAGGCTGGTAACAAAGAGTTATGCACAGACGTATGGCATAGACTATGAGGAGACCTTTGCTCCAGTGGCAAAGATGACGACTGTGAGAGATGTCATAGCATTCGTTGCATCTAGAGGAGGGATTATGCATCAAATGGATGTAAAGAATTCCTTCTTGAATGGTGAGTTGCAAGAGGAAGTTTATATGGATCAGCCACCCGGTTATGTCGATCCAGGTTACCCAGATTATGTATGCAGGCTTCTCAAATCTTTGTATGGTTTGAGGCAGGGCTCTAGAGCATGGTATGATAGGATTGCCAAGTATCTTGTCAGTATTGGTTTTAGGAGATCTCATGCTGATCATTCACTCTATGTACGTGAGAGTGATATGGGGATTGTGGTCATTACCATATATGTAGATAACCTTATTATTGTGGGTGACAATGCTATGGAGATTGACCATGTGAAGGGTCTTCTCAAACAGGAGTTTGAAATGAAAGATTTGGGCGAGTTGGCTACTTTCTTGTCATTGAGGTGATCAGGACTCGTGAGGGTATATGTCTGTCACAGAGACAGTATGCTTTGGACATGTTGTCAAAGTAGGGTATGGTTGTTTGTAAGCCAATTTCTATTCCCTTGGATGTGAATGTAAAATTGAGTGCAAAGAAGGGTGATGTTGTTGAGGATGTCAAGATGTACAGGAAGATTGTGGGTAGTCTAATCTACTTAACTATCACGAGGCCAAACTTGAGCTACACAAGGCTTGGAGAGTCAGTTCATGCAGCTTTCGAGGAAGCCACATTTGGATGGAGTACGACGCACACTTAGGTATGTGCAAGGGACTCTTGACTACGCATTGTTCTATGCAACAGATGCGCCATTAGCATTGTATGGGTATACAGATGCAGATTGGGCAGGTAGCATTGTTGATAGGAGATCTACAAGTGGCTTCATGTTCTCTTTTGGGAGTGTTGTTGTTACTTGGAGCAGCAAAAAGTAGCCTACAATTGCTTTATCGAGCACAGAGGCCGAGTACAGAGGTGCAGGAGTTGCGGCATGCGAGGTAGCTTGGCTACGCACATTACTTGAGGACTTCGGAGTGCAGGTGGACCAGGAGATTGTCATCCATTATGACAACCTCAGCAGCATGCAGTTGGCTAGGAACCCATTGTTCCATGCCAGGACCAAGCACATAGAGGTCCATTACCGCTATGCTCGAGAGCGAGTGTTGGCAGGCGACATCGACTTGGTCTATGTTAGCACAGAGGAGCAAATAGCGGATATCTTTACCAAGGCCCTCAGAGCTGAGCAGCTTCGACGTTTCCGGACTATGCTTGGACTCTGTGACATGCAGAGCTCGAGGGGGAGTGTTGAGATGTCGAGCTGTACATATTGAGCTGGCATCCACTAGGGCCTTGGCCGCTTATGGCATTTACTCACTAGCACATTAGGTGACCGACACGGAGGATCTCTGCTAGTGATTCTACAGCTAGACTACACTTATAGTGCCAGCCTAGTACGCTTCTAGCAAGTTCACACTTAGTGACCGCATGTACATATGTGCTACTTGTCAGCTTTAGCACTTCGTCATTTTGTACTCTGGTTTCTTAGCGAAGAAGAAGAAGAATCTTTCAATCTCTATGTGTTTTGTGCTTGTCTTGTGAAGCTCTCTTGCATCCTCATTCTTTACAGTGATCAACCCAAAAATGAGGAGCAAAGTAGTGATTATGAAGATTATGATCCGGATGAAGATGCCCCCAAGCCACCTCCCAGATGCCCCCAAATCTATAAAGAGCACATCCACAAGGAGCTTAGAGTCCCCCACAACACTGACCTCAAAGAGCACGCTGCACTTCTAAAGTGGTCACTCAAATCCGGCATTACCTAAAGATAGCGGACCTTCTTATCAAGAAAGCAACATTTACATGGACATGTAAGGAGGTTCTACAAAGCTATAGCACATAGCTTTGGATGTATTTTTTTGCCCTCGAATCAATTCGGGAGAATGTAGAGTCTTATTTGGTCAGTCTCTTTGAGGACACACCTTATGTGGTGTCCATGCTAAGCCTGTAACAATCATGGCCAAGGACATGCAACTAGCATGTTGCCTAAGGTATGAGTGATACTTTTTGACATCAAACCTTTTTTTGTAACTATTCGTTGTATTGGAAAAAAGTTTTCTTTGGAACCCTTGTACTGGATTCAAGTTTTCTTTGGAACTCAGTGTATTTGCACTTTGCAATAAATACAATCACATCTCTTATTGTCACTCTATGTAAACTTGAAACAAATTTTTTTGTTTGTGTAATTTAGCTCACATTGCAGGAACACTTGAAGGCATATCACTCAATGAAGTTAAACTTAATGTCTATATTTGTCTACATTTCTTTTAGTTAAATGGTTGAAGGTGAGATGACAATGAGCTGCACAAAAGGTTCTCTAGATGGCATGGATATTTTAGATGATTTCAAATTAGGCTAAAACATTTTTCTGTTGACTGGCTTCAAATTGTCCATTAGGTACACGAAGTGCTTTACAATTACTAGAATATGGCTAATTGGGCCAAATTGGATGTGTCCACAAGCTAGTGAGTATTGGCTAGACAACAGCCTTGCAGGGTATTTTCTCGCTGCCTTGTGGATACATCAAATTTGGCCCAACTAGCCATATTCTAGCAAATATAGGGCACTTGTTGTTCCTATTGGTAATTTTCATGCCAATCTTAGGACAAACTTTTATCAATGTACAAAATAAACATCCAAATAGTAATTAAAAATCACTAATGTGATGAAGCTTTTGTTAAGTATGGAGCTTAATTTAACCCTTGTAAAATTTTTGTGGTAAAAATGCACATTTGTAAGGCCCCCATTATGAGGAGAAGCCATCCTGCGTGAGGAAAAATCACTCGTGTGAAGAAAAAATCACTCGCCAAAACCATAATCACTTGGTGCAAACCAAAATTTTCACGATCATCGAAATATTCCTTTCCATCGGAATATTATGTCCGGACGGTGACCGCAACATGGTCGGAAAACGACTAGTTGGTTGGCTGGGTGGACGGTGGTCGGACGACGATCAGTTCGTTGGCCGGTTGGTCGGTGGTCAGTACTCATAGGCCGGTGGCCGGTGGTTGGAAGTCAATGGCCGCCGCTGGCCGGTGGCCAAATTCAAAAGCAGATTGTCTTCTCAAGGGAGGCCACACACATGGGCAAATTGGAGGGTCCGATTTGGACTTATCTACACAAGGGCAGCTACACATGGCTTCCACTCATGAGAGAGGGTAGTCCTTTTGGCCTGTAAAAGGAGGCCATTTCTACACACATTTCAGAGTGTGAAGTTGATACAACAAGGTGGGTTTAAGGTGGTGAGAGTGAAGCGAGGAGGGAGCTCTATTAGGGGTTTAATCCCTTTGAAACCTACTTCTTCTTTGAAGTACTAAATCCATTGGGTGGCTTCTTTCCCGTGGATGTAGCCCACATTGGGTGAACCACGTATATCATGTGTACTCTCTCTCTCTCTCTCTCTCTCTCTCTCTCTACTCTATTATCTCTTGTGTGTGAAAATTATCTCTCTCCATTAAGTAATCTACTCAATTATCTACTTAACTACATCATATTTCCTAACAGCTTTAACAAATTTCATGATCACTAAACATGATCAAAACAATAAATTGAATGCAAAAGATAATGAACAAGAGATGTAATGGAATGGCCTATGAACATTCAGAACAGCAAAATTAAGAGACCTATAGTGAGCATTTTTATGAGAATACTTTGAGAACATAGAGGGTGAACCTAATTAGCGGTAGCAACAAAACCATTATACTTAATTAACTTGGCATGTATCTCCCATCTTGAAATCTTGAATGCCCAGCTTAGTGGCCAAGTTGATTGATATAAAGTTGTGACTAGAGCCAGGGTCAAATAGAATCAAGGCATCATGCTCCTCTACCTTTCCCCAAGCATAGAAGAGAGGTGAGCCTTTGAAATGAGAATCCTCTTTTGGAGCTTTGATCGTGGAATCTCTAGGAGTCTCATTGCGGGCGTTTCTTTTGAGTCAAGAACGATAGCCATTTCCTTGCTCCCCACACTTAAAACATTCGTGGTCCTTACAAAAATCTTCTAGATATTCAAGAGAGAGTTTATTTTTACCTTTGTAAACTCCCTTCTGCATGGACCGATTGTTATTGTTGTTGTTGGAATTTCTTGAGAAGAGTTTTGGGCATTGTTATTCCCCTTTGTATCATTTAATTTTTTTTTTCCATGGGCTTGGCATTCCTTCTAGCCCCTTGTTGGAAATTGATGCACGAAGAAACCATAGTGTGGTGGATTACTTTGGTGATAGAATGACACCGTAGAGAATTGACATGCTCGTCCATTTCTTCATGTAATCCTGCACAAAATTGTTACTTTTTCACAGAAAAGTATATCTTATGAAAGACATTAGCCTTAAGATGTAAATCCCAAAACTTGTCCAAATATTTGTGGATAGACTCGTTGGAGAGAAACTTCAAACTACGCCATTCAATAAGCACTGTGTTCTTTGCATCGCTTGCAAGGAATTGCTTCATGATGGAAACTTGTAGAGTTTTCCATGTCTTTGGGGATTTGTCGTTTCCACAAAGGCTAGCCCACTATTGACGATCAGATTTCTAGAAGTGCATAGGTACATGATGTAGCTTGGAGGAGTCTATGAATCCCTTGTCTCCAAATGCTGCATTGAATTGTCGGATGAGGGAAAATACTTTGTTTGTAGCAAAGAGGTACTCTTACATTCCTCTTTGAATCTATTGAGCTTTTAAGACCTTCTCCACGCACGGTAGGATTTGTGATTTCCTCTCCTCTTGTATTCTCTGGGAGAATACCTATTGCTTTTGTCGGAAGATGAGGAAGGTGAAGAAGAAGGAGAAGATGGTAACCTCTTTCGTTCCTTTTTATTCCCTTGTTTCCTCTCTTCCCTTTTGTATATAGTGACAAGGAGAAGGAGTATGAGTTGACCATTTCCTCTTGGGAGGAGTTGGCGACCATCTAGACCGCCGTCTTAGTGGAGCTACATCTTTAGAGGAACTTAGGGATTCGCTTCTTTCTTGGTTATTTGGATTCCTCCTCTCTTATGGGAGAAAGTATTCTTCTAGGAGTCTCATTAAGAGGTCTCCTAAGCTCTCTCTCAACTTGGAGAGGAAAGGAAATCCCATAAGCACAAAGTCAACCATGATAATTAAACTTATGTAAAAACTACTTTGTACTTTGGTACCTTCAAAAACCTAAGTCACTACTCTTATTTACCTTTGAAACTTAGTTCTCAAGCATCCACACCCATGTCCTATGAACATTTTGGACAAAAAATTAAGAGAATTATAGTGAGCATTTTTATGCGACTACTTTGAGAACATAGAGGGTGAACTTAATTACTAGTAGTAGCAAAACCATTATACAAAACAATACGTTTTCAAGAGAGAGAATTAGAGAACATGACAAGATTTGCGAACTCGATTGATGTGGAGCCGGTCCCCCCTCCAATAGGATTTTGTATTATAGGTTCTCCCATAAAGAGGGACTTGGTAAAATACAATCTTTATGTTCCTTGTGACCTAGGTGATGCAATGAAGATGGAAATCGTCATGCATCACAAGCATAACATAAACTTTTTAAAAGCATTAACCTGTTACCATATACATGTGGTAGTGATGTGTGTGAACACACTAGGACCTCCGGGGCATTGTTTCCCTCTTTAGGAGGTTTTTTCCCCCGTGCATTGTATATACGCCCGTCACTCTAGGGCTATCTATCTTTCCATTGATCACAACGTAATACACTCTCTGTTGTGTGCCTTGAGCTTCCTTCATCTTCTCCAAGCTGTGTGTGTCTTTCTGCAACCCTAATTCCAACAATTGGTATCAGAGCAGGTTGCGTCCTCCCAGGCTTAGTCGCCAGCATCTCCAGCAAACGCCTGCACACTTTCTTCGATTTCAGTGAGCTTTAGCGAGCATTCGTAGGTCGACAAATACTTAGGGTAATCTCGTAGAGCTTGGTCTGCTCAGATTTTTGATTTGGGCTCATTTCGCCCTCTGTTTCCACTACAGGTAGGTCTGCACAGGCAATTTTGTCATTTTGTGTAGAATTTTTTGTCAGGGCCATTTTTTGCATAGCAGGTGCCTTACAGTCTTCTACGGTTTGTGCTATATAGAACGTGTTGTTCCGCTCCATTTCTCCTATTTTCGGGCAGTTTTCACATCAGGTGCAGCATTTACCATGGCTGCTGACAACAACACATATGTATTCAAGATGTTTGCTGTTGCTGAGGATAGGTTGGATGGAGACAACTACCCTATGTGGGCTTATATGATGCAAAATATTCTTGTGTCAAAGGGCGTCTCGAACATTGTGTAGGGCATTGATGTACGTCCTAGTTCTGAGGATGTAGGCGATGTTGAGGATGTTGCAGGTCTTGCTACAAGGATTGTTGTTGTTGTTAGAGTTGTTTTGCCTACGGTAGAACAAGCTCGTTGGGATGTTAAGGATGCACACACTCATGCATTCACTGCATTGTCTGTGAAGCGCACCATTGTTCCTCACATCCGTTCACCAAAATCTGCAAAACAGGCTTGGGATATTCTAGCAGGTCTTTATGCAAGTCGTAATGAGGCTAAAATTGCTTTGCTGCGTAAAGAGCTGGAGTCGAAGATTATGCCTGAGGAAGATGATATGGACACTTTCCTTGCTAGTGTCAAGGATATCAATGAGCAACTTATTTCTACAGGTGAAGTCATTTCAGACAGTTTCCTTGTGTAGATTGTTCTTGATGCCTTACCAGATTCTTAGTAGACTTTTGCTAGTACTTGGAGACTTATGACCCAAGGAAATCCAGAAGTTGTCAAGTTTGATGCATTATGCACATAGCTGTTGCAAGAGTCACTTTCCAGAAAAAACAAGACTAGACAGCGTGCAGCTGAACAGGCTTTTATTGCTTCTCAAAGGAAGGGCGGTAACATCAATGCATCCACTTCTTATGGTTCTGCTGCGAGTGGCAAAACTTTTGTTCCTAATGCTTCTGCTGCTGGCAACAATTCGTCTGGAAATTCTCGTGATAAGGGCAAAAAGAAGATGTGCTGCCATTATTGTAAAGCTAATGATCACTTGATGAAGTCGTGTCCTAAGTTGAAGGCCAAAGAGGCTAAGAAGAAAGAGGGTGGTTCCACTACAAATGCTGGTTCCACTACAAATGCAGCCATTGTTGAGTCTTCTGTGAAAGGAGACTGTAATGCTGACGTTGATGCAGAATGGGCTTTTAGCGCAGAGTGCACTTACCATCCTACTGTCCATGATGCATGCTTGTCAGCTGTTGCAGATTCACATGTGTGGTATTTTGACAGTGGTGCTACAAAGCACATTACCTCACATCGTGAATTGTTTACCTCTCTCGAGTGTGTCCCTCATGGGAGTTCAGTCACTTGTGCCAGCAATGCCTCTTATCCAGTTCAGGGAGTTGGAAAGATTGTTCTTATTACTGCTAATGGCAGTTCTTTCACACTTGTTGATGCACTTTATGCACTTGGGATCAACAAGAATCTCTTGTCTGTATCCGCACTTGCTAGACTTGGACTTGTAGTCAAATTTGTGGATGACAGATGTACAGTTCATGATCTCAATTTTGGTGATCAAATTGTTGCATCTGGCCTTTTGTGCCGTGGGCTATATAAGCTCACTTTGTATGACAAGTGTGGAAAAAATTCTGCAAATGCTGTTGCAGATTCAAGGGCTATTTTAGATGCAAAACTTTGGCATGCACGTTTTGGTCATCTGAATGTTGTCAGTTTGCTACGTTTGCAGAAATCTGATATGGTTGCTTCTTTGCCGCCTCTTGAAGCACCTGTGAAACGTGTTTGTGAAGGTTGTATTTTGGGTAAGATGCAGCGTTCTAAGTTTCCAAAGGATGGTTCAGTTCGGCGCACATCCAGGTTGCAGCTTGTGCATAGTGATGTTTGTGGGCCCATGCAAACTACGTCCTTGGGCAATTACCTTTCTTCGTGACTTTCATTGATGATTACTCAAGGCATGCATGGGTATTTTCTCTTAAAGAAAAGTCCGAAGTTTTTATGTGCTTCAAACAATTTTTGGCTATGGCTGAAAATGTCTCAAAACGTACCATGGGCACCCTCCGATTCGATCGAGGGGGGGAGTGTATGTGTCATGAATTTAATGCATTTTTGGCTAGTCCTGGGATACAACACCAATGCAGAGTGCCTTATACACCTCAGCAATATGGTGTTGGTGAGAGGAAAAACAGGTCATTAACAAAAATGGCACGATGTATGGTCAAAATTCAAGCTTTGCTGCATTCTTTTTGGCTTGAGACCATCATGTGTGCCACTTATGTACTTAACAGGTGTCCTACGAAAGATTTGCAGTCTATTACTCCATATGAAGTATGGCATGATAGAAAGCCATCTATTGATCACATGCATGTTTTTGACTGTTTGGCATATGCTTTGGTGCCACAAGTACAGCGCAGAAGATGATAAGGCTGTCAAATGTATTTTTGTTGGCTATAGTGCTGAAAGCAAAGGTTACACGTTGTATCATCCACAAACAAAACGTATTCTGGTTGTTCCAAATGTAGTGTTTGTGGAAGATTGTGTTCAGCCCTTGCTGTCATGTACTAGAGGAACTAATGTAAGCTCATAGGACATTTATGAAACTTTCTTGCCTCTTTTTAGTGGTGGAAATACGAATGTAATTTCTAATGAGGCAAATATACAACCTATGGGGGTTTCTGAAAATGTTACAGATCATCCTATTACTAATGCATATGTACATGATGTACTTGATGAGGAAAGGGCTGAAATTGAGCAGGCAAGAGGTATGCCAAAATGGCTAGTGCACACTTTGGGTGGCAATAAATAGGATGCACCTTTGTCTAGTTGTACTTGTTCAGGCTCTCACCATGCATCTTATGCATCAGATTGTTATGCTTTGGCTGTGTCTGGTTTACATGATGTTGAGGAGCCTCTATCTTTTGATGAAGCACAGAATTCAAAAAATTGGATGCTTGCCATGCAATCAGAATATGATGCATTTATAGAAAATGACACATGGACTTTATGTGATTTGCCTCCTGGCAAAAAGGCCATTGGTACGAAGTGGGTTTACAAGTTGAAATGAAAACCGGATGGGAGATCGATCGCCATAAGGCTCAACTTGTTGCAAAGGGTTATACACAACAAAAAGGCATAGATTATGAAGAAACGTTTGCTCCCACTTTTCATATGACTACTCTGTGTTTTCTATGTGCATTGGCAGCTCATTTTGGTTGGGATGTACATCAATCAGACATTGTTACTGCTTTCTTCAATGGTGACATATTCGAGGAAGTTTATGTAACACAGCCTCGCGGTTTTGTCATAAAAAGACAAGAGGACAAAGTGTGCAAATGTAAGAAGGCTTTGGATGGGTTGAAGCAATCTCCTCGAGCTTGGTATGAGAAAGTTGACACTCATTTGGTTAAACGAGGCTTTCGTAACAGTGCAACAGAAAGCACATTGTATGTGAAGCATGAGGGTGATGTACTTCTCATTGTGGTTCTTTATGTTGATGATTTGCTGATCACTGGACCAAATGAGATACATATTGCTGAATTTAAGGATGATTTGAATGCTACTTTCAAGATGAAAGATTTGGGGCTGTTGCATCATTACTTGGGTATACAGTTTAAGCAGTGTCATGGTGGTATTGCCTTGTGTCAAAAAAGTTACATAGAGACATTGCTACGTAAGTCTGAACTTGAGGATTGAAAACCTATTGCCACTCCCATGGAAACGGGTTTGAATTTGAGTCTACATGATGCTGGCGATCCTGCTGATGTCACTCTTTACCAAATTGTTGTTGGCTGCCTCATTTATGTATCCAACACAAGGCCATATATTCAGTTTGCAGTCTCACAAGTCAGCAGATTTATGCATAGCCTAGGGTCAAAGCATTGGTAGTCTGTCATCAAGAGGATTTTCTACTACCTTAGTGGCACTTTATACCCTGGCTTTTTTTATCCCAAGGGGGGATCATTGCCGCCAGACTTACATGCTTTTTCGGACTCAGACTGGGCTGGTTGTTTTGACACGGGAGTGTCCACAAGTGGTTTTTGTTTCATGCTTGGCAGTTCATGTATATCATGGTTGAGCATGAAGCAACCTATTGTGGACACTTCGAGTTGTGAGGCTGTAGTCTTCACAGCTATGGTTGAGTGTGTATGGCTCAGACGCCTTATGGCTGATTTGGGTGTTGGACAGGACACTACCAACACTATATACACTGACAATCAAAACGCATTGGCAGTTGCGAGAAACCCAGTTTTTCATGCTCGTACAAAGGACATTGAGGTGCATTACCACTATGTCAGGGAGAGGCTCTCAGCAGGAGAGATCAACTTGTCTTATGTGCCAACACAGGAAAAACTTGCAGATATTTTCACAAAGGCATTATCTCGTGAGAAGCTTCAAGCTTTCCGCAAAGCTTTGGGCTTACTCCCCTTTGTGGAGTGATCATGTCCTCAGGGAATTGCACTTCCCTTTACTCATGTGCCAGCTCTCGTTCACTCCATCACTCTAGGGGTGATTTGTTACCATATACATGTGGTAGTGATGTGTGCGAACACACTAGGACCGTCGGGGCATTTTTTTCCTCTTCAGGAGGTTTTTTCCCCCATGCATTGTATATACGCCCATCACTCTTATCTTTCAATTGCACACTAAGTAATACACTCTTGGCTGTGTGCCTTGAGCTTCCTTCATCTTCTCCAAGCTCTGTGTGTCTCTCTGCAACCCTAATTCCAACATAACCATCCTAGCCTCAAACACCATCGAAGGAGATATACGATGGAATGAGGGCAGGGAAGAGGAATAAAAAGTAACAAACAAGAAAGGGATAGTTCCTCACTTATCATCACTCTTGTGGCATATCATAGCATAATAATGATGATGAAGAAGATGGAAAGCTTAAGCATTGGAGCATGACTCTTGGCTGGATTTGCATTTCATAGACAACAGTGTTGGTGTAGGATCTCAACTTCTCAACAAGCTTGAAGAAGGAGATGGAGATCTTGCACTTTGCACTTCAGGCAATGAGTGTGTGTGTGTGGGAGAGTATGCCCTCCAAGCCAATCCCTAGCTTCCTTGGTCGATCCCTCATTGTAGCTCAAGCTTCAAATTGATTGGACCCCTACAAGCTTAGAAAATCACATGAAGAGTGCATATCAAGAAACCATTCTAGCCTTAGGACAAGTGTCCCCCTTTCCCCTTTGAGAGAGAGGACTTGATAGATTCATAAACAATTAATTTAATTAGTAAAAATATCATTGGACCCCTTGAGAGGCCAACCAATAGTCTTTAGGCACACAATAAGGGCAACATAGAGAGGAACTTCACATGTGTCATTGTTGCTTCTTTAGACTAGTCTTTCCTTATGTGATGGTGTGTGTGTTCTCTCTCATGCCCCTACAATGAGGGCTCACCCCCCTTGAGTAGAAACCTAGTTTGAACCTTAACACCTTAGTCATTAAGCACCTCAAGCACCTTAAACACCTCAAGCACGACAAGAACCTCAAGCACCTTAAGAACCTTAGTCAGCAATCACGATAAGCACCCCAAGCACCTTAGTCAACAAGAACGACAAGCACCTCAAGCACCTTAGTCAGCAAGCACCACAACCACCTCAAGCACCTTAGTGAGCAAGCATGACAAGCACCTCAAGCTTGGGCCGGGCTCCCACCTCAAGCACAACCTTAGCTTTCCTAAGGTCAAAGTAATTTCAACACTAACCTTTGGAGGTTTTTAATGAATTCAACCCTAAGGTCTTTCAACTCCATTAGCTAGCCTTGCTCTTTGTCAAACCATCTCTCATTTGAACCCCTTTAACCTTGGCCCCGTGTTGAGATAGATCCATAAGCACATGTCTATATTCTAACCCTTGTTCCCATTTATTCTCCCACATTAAATAACCCGTTTAATATGCACTTTGCAATCTCTCTACACCATTATGCAACATTGGTTAGGATGGATGTAAGCCCAGAGGAAGCTATAGCTTCGGCACTGTCAACCCCCAGGGCTTGACTAAGTTCTTTGCGTGTCATGACCTTGCCGCACGGAAACCAATGCCAAAAGTGGAAATTGCAAGTGATTTTTTCACTAGAATAAGTACATGGGTTGTTTGAGGGATGGTGGCTGGGCATGTTGGAATTAGGGTTGCATTAAACACACACAGCTTAGAGAAGATGAAGGAAGTTCAAGGCACACAGCAAAGAGTGTATTAATTAGTGTGAAATGGAAACATACATAGTCCTAGAATATTAGGCATACATACAATGCATGGGGAGAAAACCTCCTAGTGAGGGAAACAATGACCCGATGGTCCTAAGTGTGTCCACACACATCACTACCACATGTATATGGTAGCAAATCCCCTCTAGAGTGATGCGGTGAATGAGAGATGTCACATGAGTAATGGGAAGTGCCATGCCCTAAGGACATGATCAATCCACAAAAGGGAGTAAGCCCAAATCTTTGCAACAAGCTTTAAACTTCTCACGAGACAATTCCTTTGTGAAAATATCTTCAAGGTTGACCTGTGTTGGCACATAAGCCAAGTTGATCTCTTCTGCTAAGAGACTCTCCTTGACATAGTGGTAATGCACATCAATGTGCATTGTGTGAGCATGAAAAAAAAGGTTCCTTGCATTTTCCAATGTGTTGTGACTGTCAATGTAGATAGTGGTGGCTATTGGAATTACGGTTGCAGAGAAACACACACAACTTGGAGAAGATGTAGGAAGCTCAAGGCACACAATAGTGACTGTGTTACTTGGTGTGCAATAATAAGATGGATATCCGTAGAGTGATGGGTGTACATACAATGCACAGGGGAAAAAACCTCCTAAGAGGGAAAAAATGCCCCATTGGTCCTAGTGTGTTCACACACATCACTACCACATGTATATGGTAACAAATGCCCCCTGGAGTGATGCAGTGTGAACGAGATCTGGCACATGAGTAAAGGGAAGTTCCATGCCCTAAGGACATGATCAGTCCACAAAGGGGAGTAAGCCCAAAGCTTTGCAGAAAGCTTTGAGCTTTTGATGAGACAATGCCTTTGTGAAAAGATCTGCAAGGTTGTCCTGTGTTGGCACAAAATCCAAGCTGATCTTTCCTGCTGAGAGCGTCTCTCTGACATAGCGATAATGCACCTTGATGTGCTTTGTAATGGAATTCGACTATTTAACTTGAGAGTAGCGGAAATTAATGAGAGTACTTTCGAGAAATGACTTTGTGAGCATAGCGGGTGAACATAGTTGAAGATATCAACATAATCATAGCAATTAGTTAATTTGGCATGAACAATACTTTTGCAAGAGAGAGAATTTAGAGAACATGACAACAATTGAGGACCGGATTATGTGGAGCCGGTACCCCCTCCAATAGGCATTTGTATTATGATTTCTCTCAATAAGAGAGACTTGTTACAATACAATCTTTGTGTTCCTTGTGACCTAGGGGATGCAATGAAGATGGAAAGATTCATGAATCACAAGCATAACATAAACTTGAAGAACGATTTAAATATCCCGAGTCTCAGTCCCAAGACCTCAAACACCTTCGAAGATGGAGAGAGCTAGCAGGGAGTGAGGGTAGGGAAGAGAAAGAAGAAACATTTCATAGGAGAAAGAATTAGTTCCTCACTTATCATAACTCTTGTTGCTAGCATACATAATAGCATAGTAATGAAGAAGAAGGAGATGGAAAGCTTAAGCATTGAAGCATGGCTCTCATAGCCAAGAGTATTGGTGTAGGCTCTCAACCTCTACTTGCTTGGAGAAGAAGAGGGAGCTCTTGCACTTTGCATAGCACACAATGAGAGTTTTTGTGAGTGTGTGTGGGTTAGTATACCCCCTAAGAAACCCCCTAGATTGCTTGGGTCGACCCCCCCTTGTAGCTCATGCTTGAAGCTCATTGGACGCCTCCAGGTTTAGCCAATCACAAGTAGGAGGCATTACAAGCAGCAAGGGTAGCCTTGAGACAAGTGTCCCCCTTTCCCCTGTGAGAGAGAGGGTAGATAAATGCTAAATCAATTAATTAAATCTCATAATTTATTATTGGACCCCTTGGGTGGCCAACCAATAGGCTTCATGCACACCATGAAGGAAACATGAGGAGGAACTTGACAAGTGTCCCTCTTGCTTTCTTTGTACCATTCATGCCTTGTGTGAGTGTGTGGGTGTTTTGTCTCATCCCCCCTCATGTAGGGCTCTCCCCCTCCTTGTAGGGATTGAATATTTGACTTTTTGACATCTCAAGCCCCTCATACATAGGCCCAGTTCCCACCACAAGCTTGGCCGTTAAGCACTTTAAGCTTGGGCTAGGTTCTCACGTTAAGTGCAACCCTAGCATCTCAAGCATGTCAAGCACCTCAAGCATCTCAATGATTAACCACCTCAAGAATCTCAAGCAACTCAAGCACCTTAGTCATCAAGCATGACACAAGCAGGACAAGCATCTCGATCTGGGCCGGGTTCCTGTGCCTCAAGCTCAGCCCTAGCTTATTTAAGGTCAAAGGACTTTTACACACATTATTGGAGGTCTTCAATGAAGATAACCCTAAGGTCTTATGCTCCATTGGCTAGCCTTGCTCTTTGATAGACCATCTCTCATTTGGGCCCCTTTACCATTGGCCCCGTGTTGAGATAGATATATAAGCACATGTCCATATCTTAACACTTGTTCCCGTTTATTCTCCCACATCAAGTGATCAATTTAATATGAGAAAATCATCTGGGTTGGTTAGATATTAAATATTAGATTTTATGACATTAACTCTCTCTTGAAATCATAGTCGTCCTCGACTATGAGGTAGAAAAAATAAGGCCTTAGTCATTAATCAATTTTACTTAGCGGGTAGAGGATCCCTTTTTACCCTACGACATCTTTCCAAGATGGATGACTAATCCATTTTGTGCTTGGGAGACATAGCTACCGCAAGCATGTCTGCTCTTTAGTCCATTTCATTCTCCCAAAGTAGAGTGACAAATTCTACTTGGTGTTTGAGAGACGTTTTCATAAAAAACATGATTCTAAGCATGCATACTAGTTAAATTTGTGCACAATTAAAACTGAGTCATTTAAAAGAAATTTGTACATTTGCTTACTCTAATGTAGCATTGTAAGCATTGACAAGGTTCATACTATCCTTAAGCTGTATTCCTTGCATCCATCTAGCATCTTGAAAAGGATAATTTTTGAACTTAATAAGATACCATAATCTTACCATGTCGTAGTACCTTGTCTTCATGCCGAAGGACAGCTTCGGGTTGTAGTACCTCTTCTTGGTCTTCAATTTTGGGAGGGTCTTCAATAATTGGTTCAGTTGGTGGCTCTCCTTTGTAGGACTTAAGTAGGCTTACATGAAAGGCATTGTGTATGAGCCAATGGTTGGGCAACTTGAGTTGATAAGCCGTCTCATTGATGGGCTTCAAGATTTGGAAAGGACCATAGTATCTTTTTGCTAGTTTAGCATAATACTTTTGATGGCCCGTAGGATTTTTGCCGGTCGTTTGCCTTAATCGAGCCTTAGAAAACTTGAGGAAGACCCAATCATTTTCTTTAAACATTAAGGCTCTTCTGTGCTTATCAGCAGCATCAGATTTTTGCCTTTGTTGAGAGATGGATATAGCCTCCTTAATCTTTTGAAAAGATTCTTGTAGGTCACGGCTATACTCATCGGCGGCGAAGATCTTCCCATGTACTTTGAGTAGCAAGGGAATTTTAGGTCTTCCCTCAATGATCTCAAAAGGTACTTTTCCCGTAGAAGTATGTACAGTATTATTGTAGGCATACTCTACAAGAGGTAGGTACTTTCTCCATTGTGAGCGTTGATCTACTTTGGTAACATAAGTCTTGAGTAGATCGAGTATCGTAAGATTGGCTATCTCACTTTGGCCATCTGTTTGTGGGTGATAGGCCGAAGAGAAATTCAATCTTGTTCCTAGATTCTCAAAGAGACCTTTCCAGAAATTACTGGTCATTCTAGGATCTCTATCTGACACGATGGATGTGGGTAATCCATGGTGCTTGAAAATCTGAGATATGAAGAGAGTTGCCATTTGATGTGCCTTAATAGTATTTTTGATAGGAATAAAATGTGCTTGCTTGCTAAACCTGACGACTATTGTCCATATTCCTGTATTCCCATGGATAGACTTAATCCAAAGATGAAATCCATGGATATACTCTCCCATGGTGAATTTGGGATAGGCAATGGCTGGAGTAATCCTGGTTGCTTCCCTCTATCATACTTGGTCTTTTGCTAAGTTGCATTATTCATTATTCGGGAGACGTATAATACGCGAATAATGGGCGTATTATTCGTTTATCTAAATTATACGGTCGTATTATACGGTGCCACATCAGCAGAAACGGCCAATCATACAACTTCTTGATTTTTCGATCGAAATTATTTTCGAACGAAAGTATTTTCGATCAAAAATTATAACGATCGAATATGTTAGTATATATAGCAACACGCCAAAGGCCTCATACCAACTTTCAAAGTCAGTGTTTTCCATGTGAGTACTCTTACCAAACGATCAAAAAACGTAATTTGTAAAAAAATAAAACAATTTGAATGCAATAAAAATTAAAATTCAATAGAATTTTAAGTTTTGTGATTCAAATATATGAATTTGTTTTGAAAAACTTAGTAAAAGTTGAAAGTTTGTATTTTGTGAAGAGTTTAATGTCTCACCTGATACAAACTGTAATTATAAGAATCACTTGTCAATGTGTTCAATTAATTGACACTTGAAAGTGACTAATTAAAAAAAAGTAAGATATTATCGTTGTGTGTAGAGTGTACTCTCACATGAGATAATTAGTTTAAAAATATAATTACATAAAAATTAATTTTATGTAATTTAAAGTTCAATTTTGATGTGTAGAGATTTTCTCTCACTTCAAAATGAATATAATGAAACAAAATTATATTTTTACGTTTTGTGTAGAGCTATTCACACTGCTATTCTCTCACTAGAGTAAAAATTTAGGAAAAACATGTCCAAAAATAATGATATTCTCTTATCTTTATTTGGACTGCGAAATCTACCGTACTGTGTGAGAGCATACATATGCTCGCATTGTAGATCGATAATCGCTTGAAAATCTATGGTAAAGTGTAAGAACTTTTGGTTCGCACTTTACATAGATACGATAATTAACAAGTATTATAAGTGATTATCGTTTTGACATTTAAAAATGTCACTTATATCTCTTGTATGTATAGTAATTTATAATGATAATCATTTTAATACTTGATTTAATTGTAATTATTGATTATCGTAATGTGTTAAAGATACAAGCTTGCACTTTAGATAAATCGATGCAATTTATATGTAATCCAATGGTATTGTTTTTTATTATTGTATTTTTGTTCAATCATTGTTTTTAATTATTTTAATTTCGTTCAATCATTGTTAGTTAAATTAATTTAATGTTTTAATTGATTTTGATTATGAAAATGATCATTGACTTTGTTTTTACTAGCAAACTATTTTTGCGCATCATGGTGAAAGGACAAGAGTGGAGTTATGTGCATGAGTTGAAAGCTGGGAGAAATACATCTCGACTTAAATGTAAATCTTATGGCCACGAGTTCAGTGGTAATGCAACTAGAATTAAAGAGCATTTGTTTAAAGTCTCTGGCAATGTTGAAAAGTGCGGGGCACCACCAAAATATATTCATGAAAAATTTTCCATGTATTCTCGCAAAGTAAAGTTGAATCTTGTAGCTAAACATAAAGGTGATGTTTCTAAAGATATTCATGCGAATATTGAACCATCTGTATGCAATGAGGCAAGAGAAGAGGTGTGTACCACTCAAGTAAATGATCAAAGTTCTCAATTGAACCCTCTTCATGGACATGCTTCTACATCAGGAGGAGTTCCTAGCACAAGCAAATCCGGCAGAGCGTCATCCAATGGATAGACAATGCCTGAAGCATTAGGTAAATAATGGTTGCTTGAGTTGCATTTAAAATGGACACAAGAATTTGTTGTGTGTGGCATATCGTTCAATGTTATGCGCAATCCAATATTTCAAGATGCTTTGATGAGTACAGCCAAAAAAGGATTTGTGCTTCCTGACTATAACAAGATGCGAACTGAATATCTTGATAAAGTCAAAGACAGTACTGAAGCCATTCTCAAACGCACAATCCTAGAGTTTGTTCCAGCATATGTATGCACCATAGCATTGGATGGATGGACTAACTGTCAGAAAAAACCTTTAATCAATGTAATGCTTATTAACCCTAGAGGGTCTATATTCGTGGAAGCAATTGACAGCTCATTGAAATAGAAGACTATCACCTACCTAGCAAGGGTGTATGAGCGTGCAATTGCAAAGGCAGGTGGACCAAAGAATGTGACTGCTATTGTCACAGATAATGCGGCCAACTACAAAGGAGCAGAAAGAGCTATTCAAGTCAAGTATCCGGAGATTTCTTGGGTACCATGTGTAGCTCACACTTTAAATTTTCTTTTAAAAGATATTGGTAAAATAGCATGTGTGAAGCAAATTTTATTGGATGCAAATCATGTGGTGAAATTCATTAGAGAGCATCAATTTTCGTATGCTCTTTTTCGAACCAAGTCACCAAATAAAGCTCTACAAATATTTTGCGCAACAAGGTTTACTACGGCATACTATGCTCTTGCTACTTTGCAAGAGTTGAAGCCTGCATTGATGGAAACCTTAGTAGACAGAAGATGGGATGGATGGCTCAGCAAGTATCCAAGTTATCAGGAAGCAGCTGGTCGATGTGCACAAATAGTAAACTCGCCAGTCTTTTGGCTTAATGTAGAAAGAATAGTAACTGTGTCTAAGCCATTTGTATATCTTTTGAGAGAAGTTGACACAGATTCTTTTATTTTTGGTCGGGTCTACTGGTATATGTCAGAGGCTATACGCAAGCTAAGAGAAAATGTCAGTTTTGGTGCAAAGGATAAAGCTACCATGATTACAATTGTTAACAAGCGTTGGGTGCAGTTGCATACGCCATTGCATGGTGTGGCTTTTGTATTGGATCCTAAGTTTCAAATGCATCAGCAATCTGCCAACAAAGAAGTTATGTCCGACTGCAAAACAGTGTGCTCCAAACTCTTAGGGCACGAAGATGGAAAACCAGCTTTTCATCAGCGAGTAGATTATGCCAACAGAACTGGTATGTTTCAGGATCCGTGGCATATAGATGCCATTGGCAAAACAAGTGCACCTTTATGGTGGAAGGAGTATGGTGGAGAGAAAGTGGAGTTGCAACACATTGCAGTTAGAGTTTTATCAGTAGCTGCATCAAGTGGAAGTTGTGAACGAAATTGGTCAGCATTCGACTTTGTGCACACGAAAAAGAGAAACAGACTTCATACTAAACGGGCTGCTGATTTGGTGTATGTTTTTTGCAATATGAGACTTATTTATAAGCCTCAAAACATTGCAACTAGAGCCGCTCAAAAGCAATATGGAGTCTTCCAAACGCATGAAGCTATTTCTGCAGAATTTGATGATGAAGATGATATGGAATGGGAGATAGTTTCAGAATGCTCAGATATGGACGAAGTAGATGATATGGTTGCAGTTTTTGAAGATGGAGATGATTTGTGAGAGTACCATTGTAATACTTAACAAGTTTTTGCATATGATGAAAGAAAGTGGTATCTCGTTGTCGTTCACATCAAAACCTCTCTTTCTCTCTCTCATACGCACATATTTACTCACACAAAAATATAAATTGCCAATAATATCTTGTCGAATAACAATTACATAAACTCGATGTAGGTTTGAAATTACAACAAGGTTCTGGGAAATTACTCAATCGAAAAGAGTTTGATATAATTTTGAGATTACAAAAAGCTTATGAGTGACTTATGAGTTTGATAGATTTTCTATAAGCTGGTCTATGGTAAAATCTGTAATTCCTAGCTCAGGGGATGGTTGAGCACCATCTTTATGTGAAGTGGTAGTATCATCTGGCAAAGGTCCATACAATGATTCATATCGTTGAAAATTTGCTTGTGCATCACTTAACTCTATTTCAAGCTCAAGAATACGGCCACGAAGCATGTCTGGTGTTTCTCCTTGGCTGGCAAGGTCTTGTCCTTGGATGGCTAAATCAGTCAGTGTTTCTAACTCTTCAGGAAGTAAAACAATAGGATGCTTGAGAGGAGGCATTGGATTATTTGCATTGCGTGCTACCACCTTTTCTGCAATGCGTCCACGTCCAACGCCAGAGGTGTCTGGAAGATCTGACCAATCCACTCTCTTCAGCAAAACATATGGAACATAGCATTGTTGGATAAATTAAATTGCTACTTGGTTGTTGTTTGGTAGGCATCTCTCTTGTCGTATAAACCTTTGCAGCAATACACGTGCGAGTCCTTTATGTTGCAAATCAGGGAGCTTTAACGGAGCTGTATCTTTTGCATTGCCACTTATTTGAAATAATTGATGGCGTACAAAGTGATTAGGTCAAATCTTTTTGCACTCTTTAAGGATTAGTGGTTCACCCTACAGCTCAGATTCATCTTCTTCAATGTTCGCAATAGTAGAAAGATCTGCTTGTCCACATCTAACTTGTTCTTCTTTAAAAATTGCCTGAGCTTCAGCGTGGTTGAGTTCTTCTTCCATATCTGCATATTAGGTGAACATGTCATTACTTTTAAATACCCATTCAATTAATTTGACATTGGACAGTATATCAAATGACAAACATAGATATTTTGTTCAATTAAACATACAATTAAATCTGACACCAAAAGTAAAACAATGATGAAATCATGAGACTTGTGTTTTCATTAATCATCAGCTGGTCGTAAGCCAGATGTCACTACAATGTTGTAACCCACTCTATGGGCACTATTTAGACATACGGAGAGGTCAAAAGCGTTAGGCCGGGTTTTGGGGTTTAGGCACTTGCCGGTTTCAAGATGATCAAGTACATTACTCAAAAAATGTCTCTTGCTTTGTTCTTGGGGTTATGGTAAGCACTTCAAAATGCGTTTACATGTATGACACATGGAATAAATATCCATAGCTTTGGTCAAGGAGGGAGGATTACCATATATACATTCGGGGGCTGCCCATGGATAATCTCTCTTATATTGTTTTCTAGTTTCTATCTGCATATCGCGTAGAGGAGGAAAACCGGCTGTGGTATTTGTTTTGGTGCATGAACCCCAATCCACAATGCCGGCATAAACACCTTTTTCGCCAAAATGCAAAATCATATTTCGAGAGTGTAGATCATTGTGGAGGTATTTATGCAAATGTATATACTTTAGAGTTTGGAGGAGAGCATTGATGATCTGCAAAATATTCTCCTAGAATAGCTCTACTGTTCCTGCAGTGAGTACATAATCGCGGATGACAGGTTGGCTGCCGTCTGGAGTGCATTCTTTGATCCATTACTCCACATGGCCGCCATTCCAAAATCGTGAAATGAGCATTGGTCGCTCCACGTGGCGCACCATGGCAAGAGGGTAGATAATACCTCGATGTGAAATATCCAAAATTGCTGCTTCGTCTTTGACCTGTTGCTCCATGGTGGGCCCATGTAAGTGTACTTTGAACACTTTTGCAGCATACACTTGATCTTTGAAAGCGGGATGGGTGACACCCACACGCTTCACATGTGCCCATCTTCCCTCTCCTAGCTGTGGAGCTTGGATATTCAAGACGGCTGTGTCGGGTAAAAGGTGTAAAATAGGTGGTAGTTGAGAGAGGTCTAATGTAGCAACGGATGACATTGCAGGCTTTGTTCTAAGAATGATTTCTGGTTCAACAGCAGCTTCAGAAGAGCTCGCTTCCACTCTTGCACGCTTTGCTTCTCTTTCTAACTTTTCCTTGCTCTTGAACTCCGTGTAAAGCTGTTGCACAAGATGTATGCGCTCAGCTATGTTTGGCAAGGAAGTAATTGCAGGATTTTGTAGTTCTTGAAAGGTTTTGATGATCTGTCCAATGGTTTTTTTGACCATGTTTACTAAAGCACCTGATGTCAAGAGGGCTATGTAAAAAATAGCTGGTGCAAAATCTTCCTGGAGCTGCTCAAACACAGACTTGGTTAGAGTCTTTGTAAGCTGATAAAAATGCTCCGGAGCGACAGGGTTTAAACAACTCCTAATCTCTGCCTCTAACGAGTAATGGAAGTGTCTCACAATCACTTCGGAGACGAACTTTCGTTGATGTTTCACTAGCTTCGTGTCTGCCATATCTGTATGACAAAATTATAAATTAAGAATCTTACGAAATGATTGTACACCATAGTAACATAGTTATTGTATAATGAGTGTTAACCCTATATATATATATATTAAATGATGATTCAAATTTATTAAACAATACTAAATTATTGCGAATTAAAGAGAAAATATTATGATTACAAACCACATTGTGCGAATCAACCATGAAAATTAATTTAGAGAGAGAGAGAGAGAGAAACAGGCCAGGAGTGTGAGATGCTCTCAGCACAAGAACTGGACCCTGCTATGTGCAGAAGTGTGACATGATGAAAGAAATTACATCTAAAGGGTTGGAAAATTGTATATGTGAACAACTCAGCTAGTGTGAGATATTCTCAGCACAATTCCTCGATGCTGTTGTAAAATAGATTGATAGTTTTTATCAATCTAATCCCTGATAAAGTGTGTGGAACTCACAACACAACTATCAGCGAATAAATCAACAATTGCATATGTAAGTTACCTATCGTATGTGTTTACGTCCAAAACAACACCAAGTCATTTAATGATGAAAAATGATGTTCTTTTGAAATATGAAACACACAAGTAACCAGTATGTCACATTAAGATGAAGAGGGCATGAAAATATGCATCTCTTCACTCTTAATATAACGAGTGGTAACGCTTGTGTTTCTATGTAGCACATATGACAGAAAAACTTAATCTAAAATTGTAAATTTTATAAGCTATTTCTAATGGAGTGTGTGGCACGCACAACACAACCATCAGCAAACATCTCAACAATCTCAAATGTAAATCAATTGTTGTATATATCTACGTTCAGAGTAACACCAAGTCATCTGCTGATGAACAATGATGTTTCTACAGAAATAGAAGCACAAAAATAACGAAAGTCGTATTAAGATGAAGAGGGCATAAAGTATGCATCTCTACACTCTTAAAATGACGAACGTTAATTTTTGTGCTTCTATGTAGAATAATCAATAATGATTACTTTAAGATTGTAAATTTTATAGGCCACTCTGAAGTGAGAGGTGTAGCATCATGCCTACTACACTCCACAAGTCAACCTCTAATCCTAACTCATCTCTATGGTGAGAGATATACTACTACACCATACGAGTGAGAATCTAAATTTACCCTAAGCCTTCCCTGGAGTGAGTTATATAACTACACACCATGGGAAAGGAAACTATATTCTATACACCTCTGGAGTGAGCCATATGGCTACACACCACGAAGTGGTCTACGACCTGCAAGCCAACTTTGTGGTGAGAGCCGAAACTACTGCACCACACAAGTCTGGCACAACACAAAAAAAAAGTTAATATTTATTGAAAATTTAAAAAATATACTTGAAAACCACTGTAAATCGAAGTCGATGTCTCTATCTGGCAAACTCTCAGAAGCTCCAAGCTCTCCAAACTCCAAGAAAGTCCACAATGCTTTTCGATCGAATACGGCGATGATTGTATATATATAATTTTTTCGATCGATATAGTTCTCGATTGAAATACTTTTCGATCAAAAAATATATCGATCGAAAAATGTTTTATACGGCTATTCGGTAATTGTTTGGAGATACGACGTATATTGACGATTTATACGTATAATTTTTGTTATACGGACGTATAAATGCAACGCAGGTCTTTTGGCATACTACACATTTTGAAACATACTCTTGTATGTCCACTTTCATGGTAGGCCAATAGAAGTACGTCTCTACTCCTCGAAGAGTAGGTTGAATACCTCTATGCCCCGCATATGGAGGAGCATGTGATTCATACATAACTTTCTCACGAAGGGAATGGGTAACACATAGCCTATTTCCGTGGAGAAGATAACCATCCTGCAAGGTGAATGGTTCCTCTTTGTTCCCCAAAGCAAGGGCTAACATTATGTCTCTAAAATTAGGGTCAGTAGCATACTCATCTATCATAGAGGATAGATCATTGTGAGTAGCTATAGTCACCGCATTAACTTTGGGTCGTCGTGAAAGTGCATCGGCCACTTGATTGTGCTTACCAGCAGCAGCTATGTGAGCAATATGGAAATTAAATTGTGAAAGAAAATTTTCCCACCTCATTCGTTTGTCGGAAAGCTTGGTTTGCGTCATGAAATACTTGAGACTTTGGTGGTCGGCTCGTAGGATAAATGGAGTCCCCAGTAGGTAGTGCTTCCATGTGTCTAGGGCATGTAGAACAGCTAAAAGCTCTTTCTCATAAATTCTCAAGACTCGTTCATCAATATTGAGCCTTCGGCTCTCATATGCTATGGCATGCCCAAGGAAATCACCACAAGCATCACATTGGACCTCAAATGGCTTTGAGAGATCCGGAAGTACGAGGACTGGTTGGGAAGTAAGCTTCTCTTTGATCTTTTCAAAAGCATTTTTCTCCTTGGCAGTCCATACATACTTGATGTTCTTCTTAGTTAAGTCGTGTAGTGGTCCTGCTACTTGAGAAAATTTTGCTATGAAGCGTCTATAGTATGCGCACATACGAATAAAGCTTATTAGCTCATGTAGATTTCTTGGGGTAGGCCATGATTTTATTACCTCTAACTTTGATGGATCCATACGGATACCATCGTGAGAGATAATATGACCTAGGTATTGAATCTCTTGAAGGAAGAATTCGCTTTTCTTTTGGTGAGAAAAAGCTTGTTCTCCCTCAATGCTTGAAAAATCACTTGGAGATGTTGCTTATGTTCCTCCAAAGACTTGGAGTAGATGATGATATCATCAAAGAACACTCGAGTGAATTTGCGATAAGGTCTTAAAATTTTCTCCATCAGACGATTGAACGTAGCTGGTGCATTAGTCAAGCCAAAAGGCATGACTAGATATTCATAAAGACCAAATGTTGTGAGAAATGTGGTCTTTAGGATATCTTCATCCACTATCCTTATTTGATGATAGGCACTCTTAAGGTCAATCCTACTAAATTAGGTAGAGCCTTGTAGCTTATCAAACAGATATTCTACCCGAGGTACGGGAAATCTGTTTTTGATAGTGATATGATTTAGTGCTCGATAGTCCACACACATACGGTATGTACCATCTTTGTTTTGCACTAAAACGACTGGAGAACAAAAGGGAGAGGAACTAGGCCTCACCATCCCTTTGTCTACCAGCTCTTGTACTTGCCTCATGATCTCCTCTTGTTGAGATTGTGAGACTCGATAAGGAGGCTTGTTAGGTGGTGAGCTTCCAGGAAGGAGCTCAATGCGATGGTCATCATCCCCTCGTTTTGGACATAAGTCCATAGGCATATCATCAATGAACACATCTTGGAATCCTTTTAGAAAATTAGACAAGTCTAACTCTTCTTGATTCCTACCATTTACATTTGATGAAACATTAGTATCTTTTAGAGACTCTTTGACAAAATTCATGTACGTAGAAACTGAGCTCTTCATTGACTTATCAAAAGCAAGAGGATTTACAAGTGGAATACTGTGACCACGCTCACTAGCATCTATATACATGTTCTTTCCCCTTTAGGTGAAGTAGATTCTCCTTTCAGGGAACTTCATGTTGACAGCCATGCAATCAAACCATGGTGCCCCTAGGATAACATCCTCATGTTGGAGAGGAGAGATGAAGAAGTCTTCTTTGTCAACATATCTTTGGACATGAAGCCTCAACTTCCCAATCAAGGGAGTAACGGAGGCTTGTTGTCCGTTGAAAGCTGCATCAGCCACTACTATATCTCCTATCTCAAAAGCTTGAATGCCCAACTTGGTGGCCAACTCCGTTGATATGAAGTTGAGAGTAGAGCCAGGGTCAAACAAGATGAAGGAATCATGCTCTCTTACCATTCCCTAAGGATAGGAAAGTGATGCTCCTTTGCAACAATGAGAATCCTCTTTTGTAGCTTCGATGGTGGAAGGCCTAGGAGTCTCATTGCGAGTATTCTTCTTGGGGCAAGAATGATAGCCATGTATTTGCTCCCCACACTTGAAACACTTATGGTCCTTGAGAAAAGCTTCAAGCTCTTCAGGAGAGAGTTTATTTTTACCTTTGTAAACTCCCTTCTCCTTGGACCGATTGTTGTTGTTGGGAGTGACTTGGGAAGTATTTTGAACATTGGTTTTTCCCTTTGCATCATTTTTGTCTTTGTTTTCCATGGGCTTGACATTACGTCTAGCCCCTTGATGTAAATTGATGCGTGAAGCAACCATGGTGTGATGGATTACGTCACTAATAGTACCAAGCCATTGAGAGTTGATGTATTCGGCCATCTCTTCAGGTAATCCCCCATAGAATTGCTGCCTTTGATCAGCAAAGTCTATCTTTTGAAAGATAGTAGCTTTGAGATGTAAATCCCAAAACTTGTCTACGTACTTGTGGATAGACTCATGAGAGAGAAGCTTCAAGCTGCGCCATTTGGTAAGAACTTTTTCCTTTGCATCACTTGCAAGGAATTACTTCATGATGGAAACTCGTAGAGTTTTCCATGTCTTTGGGGCTTCACCATTGCCACGAAGGCTAGCCCATCATTGACGAGCTGATTTTTGGAAGTGCATAGCTACATGGAGTAGCTTGGAGGACTCTGTGAAGCCCTCATCTCCAAAGGCCGCATCAAATTGCTGGGTGGATGAAGGCCAACACTTTTGTCGGTAGCACCAAAGGTGCCATCATAGGTGAGAAAAGAGATACTCTTTCCTCCCTCCTTGAACTTCTTTAGCTTTTGTGACCTTCTCCATGCAAGAAATGATTTGCAATGTCCTCGCCTCTTGTATTCTCTAGGAGAATAGCCATAACTTTTGTCGGAAGAGGAGGAAGGTGAACAAGAAGGTAGCCCTTTTATTCCTTTGTTTCCTCTCTTGCCTTTCAGAGTGATAAGGATAAGGACTATGTGTTGATCTTTTACTCTTGGGAGGAGTGGGTGATCGTCTAGACTGCCGTCTTCATGGATCCACATCTTCAAAGGAACTTAAACTTTCATTGGTTTCTCGCTCTTTGGATTCCTCCTCTCGAATGGGAGAGAGTCTTCTTTTGGGGGTCGCTTCAAGAGGCCTACCAAGCTCTCTCTCCTCTTGGAGAGGAAGGGAAATTCCATAAGAACGAATTTGTTGAGTAACTTCGGCTTGCAAAGTAGGGTTGCCCATAGCTTGATGTAACCTAGTGAGACGAGATAATTCACAAACATGGGAGCATCATCATTAGCACCTTCATGTGCAAATTCAAAGCTATCAATGTTCATTCTACTCTATTGATTATTGTCAGCCATGTTAACAAAATTTATGTATGTACTTAGTGTATGCTTTGGCAATTCAAAACCTTAGTTTCCACTCCTCTTAGCCTTTGAAACTCGGCTCTTAAGTATCTACACCCACGGCTTGAAGTGGTTAATTATAGAGAGTAGAGGAGTAGGTCTAATATAGCAGAGTTGCCGAGGGCTAGCTTCTTTCGAACTTCTTATGGCTCAATAATGGTGAAGCCATAGGAAAGTCTAAAAAGACTCCATTATTAAGTCCAAATCTCCCGAGCTGTGCACCATCCCCCACATAGTGGGCTCAACAAAATCGATAATAGATCCCAATTCCACTTACCCTAATATAATTAACAACATCAACCATTTATAGGCTACTTAAGGACCTCTCTTCTTAAGTAGGAAAAGAGAAACGAAATGCTCTGATACCAATGTAATGTAATTGGCCTATTTAACTTGAGAGTAGCGGAAATTAATGAGAGTACTTTTGAGAAATGAATTTGTGAGCATAGTGGGTGAACATAGTTGAAGATAGCAACATAATCATAGAAATTAGTTAACTTGGCATGAACAATACTTTTGCAAGAGACAGAATTTAGAAAACATGACAACAATCGACGACCGAATTATGTGGATCCGGTCCCCCCTCCAATAGTAATTTGTATTATGATTTCTCCCATTAAGAGAGACTTGTTACAATACAATCTTTGTGTTCCTTGTGACCTAGGGGATGCAATGAAGATGGAAAGCTTCATGCACCACAAGCATAACATAAACTTGAAGAAAGCTTTAACTATCGCAAGCCTCAGTCCCAAGACCTCAAACACCTTCGAAGGTGGAGAGAGCTATCAGAGAATGAAGGTAGGGAAGAGGAAGAAGAAACATTTCATAGGAGAAAGAATTAGTTCCTCACTTATCATAGCTCTTGTTGCTAGCATACATAATAGCATAGTAATGAAGAAGAAGGAGATGGAAAGCTTAAGCATGGAATCATGGCTCTTGGTTGGATTTGCACTCCATAGCCAAGAGTGTTGGTGTAGGCTCTCAACCTCTACTTGCTTGGAGAAGGAGAGGGAGCTCTTCCACTTCGCATAGCACACAATGAGAGTGTTTGTGAGTGTGTGTGGGTGAGTATACCCCCTAAGAAACCCCCTAGATTTCTTGGGTTGACCCCCCCTTGTAGCTCATGCTTGAAGCTCATTGGACCCCTCCAGGCCTAGCCAATCACCAGCAGGAGGCATTACAAGCAGCAAGTGTAGCCTTGAGACAAGTGTCCCCCTTTACCCTTTGAGAGAGAGGGTAGATAAATGCTAAATAGATTAATTAAATATCCTAATTTATTATTGGACTCCTTGGGTGGCCAACCAATAGGCTTCAGGCACACCATAAGGACAACATGAGGAGGAACTTGATAAGTGTCCCTCTTGCTTTCTTTGTACCATGCATGCCTTGTGTGAGTGTGTGGGTGTTCTGTCTCATCCCCCCTCATGTAGAGCTCGCCCCCTCCTTGTAGGGATTGAATATTTGACTTTTTGACACCTCAAGACCCTCATACATAGGCCCAGTTCCCACCACAAGCTTGGCAAGGACTTTAAGCTTCGGCTAGGTTCTCACCTTAAGTGCAACCCTAGCATCTCAAGCACCTCGAGAACATGAATAATCAAGCACCTCAAGCATGACAAGCAGGACAAGCATCTCGAGCTCGGTCGGGTTCCCACGCCTCAAGCTCAGCCCCAGCTTACCTAAGGTCAAAGGACTTTTACACACATTATTGGAGGTCTTCAATGAAGCTAACCCTAAGGTCTTCTGCTACATGGGCTAGCCTTGCTCTTTGATTGACCATATCTCATTTGGGCCCCTTTACCATTGGCCCCGTGTTAAGATAGATCTATAAGCACATGTCTATATCTTAACACTTGTTCCCGTTTATTCTCCCACATTAAGTGATCAATTTAATATGAGAAAATCATTTAGGTTGGTTAGATATTAGATATTATATTTTATTACATGCTTTGTGCGATCATGAAAAACTCGGTTCCTTGCAACTGCCAATGCGCTTTCACTGTAAGTGTAGATAGTGTTGACAGTGTTGTGTCCAACACCCAAATCACTCATAAGGCGTCTGAGCCATACACACTCAATCGTAGCTGTGAAGACTGCCCTGTACTGAGCCTCACAACTTGAAGTGGCCACAATAGGTTGCTTCTTTCTCAACCATGATATCCATAAACTACCAAGCATGAAACAAAAACCACTTGTGTAGACTCGCGTGTCAAAACAACCAGTCCAATATGAGTCCAAGAAACCATGTAAATTTGGCAGCAATTATCGCCCCTTGGGATAAAACAAGCCAAGATGTAAAGTGCCACTAAGGTCATGAAAAATCCTCTTGACAGCCTGCCAATGCTTAGACGCTGGGCTATACATAAATCTGCTGACCTATGAGACTGCAAACTGAACCTCGTGTTGCATACATAAATGAGGCAGCCAACAGCAGTTTGGTGAAGAGTGACATTATCAAGATCACTAGCATCATGTAGACTCAACTTCAAACGTGTTTCCATGGGAGTGGCAATAGGTTTGCAATCCTCAGGTCCAAACTTACATAGCAATGTCTCTATGTAACTTTTCTGACACAAGGCAATACCACCATCACATTGCTTAAACTGTATACCCAAGTAATGATGCAATAGCCCCAAATCTTTCACCTTGAAAGTAGCATTCAAATCAGCCTTAAATTCAGCAATATGTCTCTCGTTTGGTCCAATGATCATCAAATCATCGACATAAAGAACCACAATGAGAAGTACATCACCATCATGCTTTACATACAATGTTCTTTCTGCTGGACTGTTACGAAAGCCTTTTTTGACCAAATGAGTGTGAGCTTTCTCATACCAAGCACAAGGAGATTGCTTCAACCCATACAAAGACTTCTTACATCTGCACACTTTGTCCTCTTATCCTTTCTTGACAAAACCGTGAGGCTGCGTTACATAAACTTCCTCAAATATGTCACCATTCAAGAGAGCAGTAACAATGTCTGATTGATGTAAATCCCAACCAAAATGAGCTGCTAATGCACATAGATAATGCACAGTAGTCATATGACAAGTTAGAGAAAAAGTCTCTTCATAATCTATGCCTTTTTGATGTGCATAACCCTTTGTAAGAAGTCGAGCCTTATGGTGATCGATCTCACCATCCGGCTTGCGTTTCAACTTGTAAACCCACTTTGTACCAATGGCCTTTTTGCCAGAAGTAAAATCACATAAAGTCCATGTGTCATTTTCTATAAGTGCGTCATATTCTGATTGCATGGCAGCCATCCAATTTTTTAATGATGTGCTTCATCAAAAGACAGAGGCTCGTCAACATCATGTAAGCTAGACACAGCCAAAGCATAACAATCTGATGCATAAGATGCATGGCGAGAGCCTGAACGAGTACGAGTAGACAAAGGTGCATTCAATTTACTGTCATGCAAAGTGTGCACTAGCCATTTTTGCATACCTCTAGCGTGCTCATTTTCAGCCCTTTCCTCGTCAAGTACATCATGTACATCTGCATTAGTAATAGGCTGATCTATAACATTTTTTGAAACCCGCATAGGCTGTACATTTGCCTCATTGGAATGTATATTCGTATTTCCACCACTAAAAAGAGGCAACAAAGTATCAAAAATGTCATGTGATCTTACATTAATGTCTCTAGTACATGATAGCAAGGGCTGAACAGAAATTTTCACAACAAACGCTACATCCCGTGAAACAAAAATATGCTTTTTTTGCGGATGATACAACCTGTAACGTTTTCTTTCAGCACTGTAACCAAAAAAAATACATTGATAGCCTTCTCATCCATTTTTTGTGTTGTGTTTGTAGCACCAAAGAATATGCCAAATAGCCAAAAACACGCATGTGCTCAATAGAAGGCTTTCTACCATGCCATGCTTCATGTGGAGTAATAGACTGCAAAGCTTTTGTAGGACACCTGTTAAGTACATAAGTGGCACACATGATGGCCTCAAGCCAAAAACATTAATGCGGAAAAGCTTGACTTTTGACCATACATTGTGCCATTTCCGTAAGTGACCTATTTTTCCTCTCAGCAACACCAATCTACTGAGGTGTATAAGGCACTCTACATTGGTGTTTTATCCCACGACTAGCCAAAAATGCATTAAACTCATGAGACATATACTCTCCCCCTCGATCGAAACAAAGAGTACATTTTGAGACATTTTCAGCCATAGCCAGAAATTGTTTGAAGCACATAAAAACTTTGGACTTCTCTTTAAGCGGAAATACCCATGCATGCCTAGAGTAATCATCAATGAAAGTCACGAAGTATAGGTAATTTCACAAGGACGGAGTTTGCATGAGCCCACAAACATCACTATGCACAAGCCGCAACTTGCATGTGGCCCTAACTGAACCTTCCTTTGGAAACTTAGAATGCTGCATTTTACCCAAAATACAGCCTTCACAAACATGTTTGAGAGGTGCTTCAAGAGGCGGGAAAGAAGCAACCATATCAGATTTTTGCAAACGCAACAAACTAGAAAAATTCAGATGACCAAAACGTGCATGCCAAGTTTTGCATCTGAAATAGCCCTTGAATCTGCAACTTCATTTGCAAAGTTTGTACACGCTTGTCATACCAAAGTGTGCTTATAAAGCCCATGCCACAAAAGCTCAGATGCAACGATTTCATCACCAAAACTGCAATCATGAACTGTACATTTGTCATCCACAAATTTGACAACAAGTCCAAGTCTAGCAAGTGCAGATACAGACAAAAGATTTTTCTTGATCCCAGGTACATAAAGTGCATCAACAAGTGTGAAAGAGTTGCCATTTATAGAGGAGTAAGCACAATCTTTCCAACTCCTTGAACCGGATAAGAGGCATTGTTGGCACAAGTGACTGATTCCCCATGAGGGACAAACTCGAGAGACGTGAACAAATCCCAATGTGAGGTAATGTGCTTTTTAGCACCACTATCGTAATACCACACATATGAATCTACAGCAACTAACATGCATGCATCATGTACAATAGGATTGTAAATGCACTCTGCACTTAAAGTCCATTTTGCATCAACATCAGCATTACAGTCACCTTTTATAGAAGACTCAACAATGGTTGCATTTGGAGTGGAACTAGCATTTGCAATGGAACCACCCTCTTTCTTCTTAGCCTCTTTGGCCTTTAACTTAGGACACTTCTTGATCAAGTGATCATTAGATTTACAATAATGGAAATCATCTTCTTTTTTCTCTTATCACCAGAATTGCCAGACGATGTGCTGCCAGCAGAAGCATTGGCAACAGAAGTTTTGCCACTCGTAGAAAAACCATAAGAAGTGGCTGCATTGCTGTTACCACCCTTTCTTTGAGAAGCAATAAAAGCATGTTCATCTACACGTTGTCTAGTCCTGTTTTTTCTAGAAAGTGACTCTTGCAATAGCAATGTGCATAATGCATCAAACTTGACAACTTTTGGATTTCCTTGGATCATAAGTCTTCAAGTACTAGCAAAAGTCTTGTAAGAATCTGGTAATGACTTCACCTACAGAAATAAGTTGCTCATTGATATCCTTGACACTAGCAAGGAAAGTTTCCATATCATCTTCCTCATGCATAATCTTCGACTCCAGGTCTTTATGAAGCAAAGAAATTTTAGCCTCATTGCGACTTGCATAAAGACCATCCAATATATCCCAATCCTGTTTTGCAGATTTTGTTGAACGAATGTGAGGAACAATCGTGCACTTCACAAACAACACAATCAACGCATGAGCCTATGCATCCTTTACATCCCAACGAGATTGTTTTGCCGTAGGCAAAACAACTCTAATAGCAGCAATCCTTGCAACAAGGCCTGCAACATCCTTACATCACCTGCATCCTCAGAACCAGGACGTACATCAATGCCCTGCACAATATTCTAGATGCCCTTTGGCACAAGAACATGTTGCATCATGCAAGACCACATAGGGTAATTGTCCCCATCCAACCTGTCCTCGGTAGCAAACATTTTGAACACATCTGTGTTGTTGTCAGCCATGGTAAATGATGCACATGATGTGAAACCTGCCCGAAAAGAGGAGAAACAAAGCGGGAACAGCACGTCCTATATAGCACAATTGTAGAAGAGTGTAAGGCACCTGTTATGTAGAAAATGACACTAACAAAAATTCTGCACAAAATGACAAAATATCTTGTGCAATACTGCGTGTAGTGGAAACGGAGGCCAGAATGAGCTCAAATTAAAAATCTAAGGAGACTAAGCTCTACTAGCTTTCCGAAAATGTTTGTCGACCTCCGGACACTTGCCAAACCTCACTGTAATCGAAGAAAGTGAGCAGGCATACGCTGGAGCAGTTGGCGACTAAGCTCGGGAGGACGTAACCTGCTCTAATACCAATTGTTGGAATCAGGGTTGCAAAGAAACACACATAGCTTGAAGTGCAATGGAAAGATAGGTAACCCTAGAGTGATGGGCGTATCTACAATGCACGAGGGAAAAACTCTCCTAAAGAGGGAAAAATGCCCCGGTGGTCCTAGTGTGTTAACACACATCACTACCACATGTATATGGTCACACTGGCACTATCCTCTCGAACACCCAAATCAACCCATAAAGTGTTTGATCCATACATGATATACATGAACTACCAAGCATGAAACAAAAACTACTTTTGGACACTCGCGTGTTGAAATAACCAGCCCAATCCGAGTCCAAAAAAGCATGGAAGTCTAGCGAAAATGATCCCCCCTTGGGATAAAACAAGCCAAGATGTAAAGTGCCACTCAAGTAGCGGAAAATCCTCTTGACAACCTGCCAATGCTTACACCCTAGGCTATGCATAAATTTGTTGACCTATGAGAGTACAAACTGAATATCCAACCTCGTGTTGCATACATAAATGAGGCATCCAATAGCATCTTGGTAAAGAGTGACATCTGCACGATCATCATCATCATGAAGACTCAACTATTCTTCCATATTGTTTAATTCTAACACCATATGCTCATTGAGATAAAATCCATGAATAGTACATACACTAGTCCCACCATGTATATATTTATTTGTTCATCAACGATCCTCCTCCATGTATGTGCAAAGATAACTTGGATGATTTGTATCATGATATGACAAAGTAGGGACTCTTAGATGCGTTGTGCAAATTCAATAAAGGAGGGTTCCACTAGAAGTGTTTTGCAAGCACTAATAACAAGCTTTTTGGTGAGATTTTTGGCGCCTATCTCCACTCGAACTTTCAAGAAGTGAGCAACAGACAAAATGTAGCTCACAAGTTGAATAACTACCTCAATTTGCATAAGTTCTTAAGCTACTATTAGTGAGATATAAGTTTTATGGTGGACCCCAGTCTGCCCACTTTTTCTAACAAGTCACTCCTAGTCTTCTCTCACTTCTTTTCACACTTCAACACACACACTCATTCCTCTCCATCCCTCACTCAGACCTACACCCTCCATGGTTTCTCTCACCCTCATTACCATTACCCTCACCTCTCATGCCCATATCTCTTTTTTAAAGCTCTACCTACATACATTATCTCCATATCCCTCTCTATTTCTCCTATACTACAATTTTATTTCATCTTTTCAAAAATGCATAAAAATTAACCAACCTAACCATTCTTAGAACTCTACAAAGTGGGGGTTTTTTATCAACAAAAAACTTTTATATTCAAGAGGTGTTCAACTATGGAAGTGGTATGAAGAAAAGAAGATGAAGAAGACCGAAAATCAATTTCGACAATCTACACACGGGTGAGTCCAAGATATCTCAATAATTCATCCATCTCATTCACCCCTCTTTCCTTAGCCCTTCAAATCATTATATCCATTGTAACTATATTACTGACTTCTTCTAGTGATTATTGACATTAACTGCTAATGATTTCTTGTAAATTGCACCCACTCTACTCTAGCTTGGAGTAGGCAGCCTCACACAAAAACCACTCACCTCTCTAGAATCTTCTCTATTTCAAATCAATAATTCTCTCACCTTGAGCCCACATCCATGTGACTCAAGAGACAAGAGAGTCCCACTCTCATAAGAATATATAAAAAAATTCATAAACATGGTTTTCCATGTAAATATTGATCAGGAGATAATCCTAATAAGGGCTCTCCTCACCTATAAATAGAGTCCTCTTCTCTTTGTAAAAGTATGATCTCTACACTATTGCTTGCTATTTTGAGAATACCATTCTCCATCTTAGTTTTAGGGGGAGAGAGTGAGATCTCTATACACCATTACTTGTGGTCTATATGAAAGATTCTTGAGCTAGTTGTAGCATTGAAAGGGAGTGAGTGATTCATAACATCCTTGTAAACATGTTTTCTATGTAAACATCCTTGTAGATTGTTTTGTGTCAGACAAGGTGAAGACAAGCTACAAAATGAATATTTTTTTGAGGCACCAAACATGAAACCACTTTCATTGAAAAATATGTCTTTTGATGGTATATGAATATCCCATCATCCAACGGGAGGGCTAATGATGATAGCCGCTTTTTGGCTCTTCCTAATTGACATAGTGAGCTATCTCACACTATCAAACTACTCAAACAGTGTGGTTGTCTTCACCCTTTCACTATTCATAGGCGTGTGCAAGTTAAGGGACTTTTCTCATATCTCCCTAAAACCCCCAACTAGCTAGTCATTGGGCTAGTTGAGCCAAAAAAAACAAAAAACTAAGATAAAATATTATGGCCTTTTTGTGTTTAAATAGCCCTAGGACCATAGGATCTCTATTTGCAATAGAGAGAAACATATAGCCCTTGAGCTTATGGATTGGCACCCTCTGGTCCTAGGTCCATAGGATTTCTCATTGGAATAGACGTTAAAAAAACATGGCCCTAATTCCATAGGTTCTCACATCATACTAAAGAGCTCTCTATGGCCCTAGGGTGGAGTAGGTGTCAATATAGAAGCTTACAAAGAGCCTTTGGGCCCTTTAGCCTATACATTGGTACTCTATGGCCCTAAGTCCATACGGCCTCACATCATACTAGAGAGAAATCGTGAGGGTGAAAATGTGGGAGTGATTTGTATAAAAGAAAAATATGAGATTAGAGGATGTACACACTGGATGAAAAAATACTTATGGTGCAAGAGGATGAAAGAAGGCGTACATAGGTTTAATAAAACACGCACCTAAGTATAAATATTTAAATAAAATACAAAAATAATTATAATAAAAAATATCTATATTTAGGCCCTCTATACAATGAAATATAGGGATATGATAGTGCATATCGTTTTACCCTTGAATGGCCCAAATGCTCTTTGAGAGCTTCTACATTGACCTCTAGGCCATCTTCTAGCCTTAAGGCCATATATTCCTCTCATTTATGATGTGAGGTCCATAGGGTACCAATGTATAAGCTAAAAGCTCACGGGCCCAAAGACTCTTTGAGAGCTTCTACATTGACACATAGTCCACCCTATGGACCTTTAGTATGATGTGATATCCTATGGACTTAGGTCCATAAGGTGTCAATGTATAAGCTCAAGTGAGAGATGACCTGAACGACCTCATTCTGATGGCATGTTAATTCACTTCTAATGAAGCTCGATTTAGATTTAGTTCATCCTCATAGTAAAATAACTTACACTCATCCTTAAAATATGATATAAAACGATTATAAATCAGCTTTTCACACTCTCATTTTGCAATTTTGCAGCAAAAACCTTTTGTGGTTCTCCTAGCTTATTTTCTTCTCAAAATAATTTTAAACCTTAAACACAATCTATGGAATATATGTCCCTATTGTATATGACCCCTATGAATATATTCTTCCATAAATTTAGTTTAGAATAAACGCACTATGACCTATGATCGTCAACAAGATAGCTAGGCCAAAGAAGAAAGTTTTTGAGACAAAAAGTCTTGAAGTGAATTCTAATAACCACCTTAAGGATTATAGGACACCGGGTGTCATGTGATATTTTATAATAAGTATCCATGAGACCCAAGTGGTTTGCACACATGGGGTGGTTTAAGTGCCTTGCTTGAAATTCTATGTCAGTACCGTATGACCCTAAGGTCGTAGGGTAGCCCAAATGATCTTGGGTGGCTTATGTGTCCTTCCAAAGATTCTATGTTGTAAAACTATGGCCCTAAGGACATAGAATATCCAAACTGCTTATGTGCCCTTCTAGAGATTCTATGTCATCACCCTATGTCCCTATGGGGGATTCCATGGCCCGATGGAAAGGCTGGCACATTTTCAGACATTTTTTGGATGAGCATAAAGTCACTAAGTCGTGCCGAAAAGCTTGTCCACCAGCCTTATGTATATATATGTGCATAGCCCTGCAAGTCTTGGAAGTGACCATGTAAAAATCCTTGTACAAAGGTGTGATTTTTCTAAACTTTATTGTTGATGTTTAGGGTTGTTTGAGACTCCAAAATATGGTTTTTAATGATTATTTTCAGACGTGATTTATAGCTCATGAATCGTACTTATACATCATGAGTTATGAGCACCCGAAGCAAGCGGTCTCAACTTAGAAGGTGATTGCGGATGCATGCAAATTGGGGGTCTAAGATTAGAAATGATGAAGTGTGTTACAGTGCACATTCAATGAGCAGAGCAGAAAGTTATGCCACATGTAAAGTTGTCCGAGGAAGTTCTTATGCTTGGGGAGAGAGCTCAAATGTTTTGGGCTTGGGAGGAATGAGAAGGAGGTTGCCATGTGGCGGGTGTGAGGTCCCTGCCCCTTTTTGAGAGGAGCGGTGTACCTTTGATAGGTCTCCAATCCTGAAAAAGTAAAACCAACGGATATTTCCTTAGCTACTACGTAGCCACGGGCATGAACCGTTAGTGAAGGATTGGTCCTATCTCGCTATGGCGGAGCGTGACCACCTTAACCCTGTCTAAAAACTATCTATAATCAATTATACCTAAAAGTATAAATCTTAGAGTGAAAAACCTGTGCGATTTTTTTCCCATGTTTCAGAAGCACAACCACCAAGGTTTGTTTCTTTTAGGATTTATCACTTTAAAAAAAATAATTTCTAGCGTTGGAAAGTTACCCGACTCATCGGGTCCACCTGTCCATAGAATGATACCGTCGGGGTATCATTCTCTCACTTTATTTATAATATTGGTTCGTTAAAAACAACCCTTCAAACAATATTACAAACAATAGTCAAACAAGAAGTCATCCAATTTTAAACCAACAACCCTTGGATTAGGTTCACTTAAGAATATCTACTCGCTATTATGTCCGATCGGTATATAAATTATTTATAAAAACCCTTGTTCTCATGAGCGTCCCATACCGCTCGACAAGTACTCCTTGTGCTAATTTGGACGTACTCCCACCACAGCAACAACGGTGCCAATCTGGGCATCATCCTCACGCCACGGAAAAACAAAACTGCAGTATCTAGCTGGGCTAATCTGGGTGTACTCCCACCACAGCATCAGCGGTGCCATCTTGGCCGTCATCTCACGCCTCGGAAACAACAGCCCCATAATACCAGCGCTAATAAGTAGAGAGACTTGAGAGAAACCCTACCGAGGGTTTTGGACAAACATTCTTTCCTATAGGAAACCAGTTTAACCAGTCAATCTTTCCTACTTCTCAAACATATACCGAGTTCCTTGGGGTTAAGCCCCATGGTTTTGGTCAGTGTTTTCTTTTCATAAGGTAAATAATATATTTCTATGGTCTCGCATATGCAATGATGCATAACTTGTAACTGTAATACTAACCTGTACCATAGCTCCGATTGATCCGATTGGTGGAGACATAACATGTTCCGCAGGAGTTCCACCGTTACTTGTACCAGCTTCATGATCATTAGTGCCTCGGGTTCGAGCACACTTTGGAGCCATTTTTTTGTACTACACTTATGTCATATAGTTAGAACTTTACATTGGTCAATTTCCCTAGTAATCTCCTTGTTTCCAAAGAGAGTTTGTAATTTGAACCCTCGCCAACTCGGATTCACACTTAGTGTTGTTGTTCTATATATAATTTCTATACATCAAATATTTTTTAATCTTAATTAATAAAAAATTAAGTGTGTAAACTACGAGTGAAAGTTTAGGACTGCATTACTTTTATGCATGACATTTCTAATCCAATTCTAACTTCCATTCCTATACTTTAACTAAATCAATTTTTAGTATTATTCAAAATTCTACTTAATCTATTTGACAAAAAAATTGTTGAATGAGAATTTCATCATGTATAATAGGAATATGTTGAGTTCTCTTATGTATTAACTTTCAATTAACTATGCATAAGTTAATAGTGAAGATGTACTAACTAGAGAGAGTAGGTATACTTAGAGAGATTAGAGTAAGAGAAAACATACACACACATCTTTTCTAAAACATATTGAATCTCACCAATCTATTAGAGATATTAGAGTAAGAGATAGCACACACAAACACATATCCTTCTTAAAACTAATTGAATCTTACTAATCTATTAGAGAAATTAGAGTAAGAGATAGAAAACACACATCATTCTTAATGTTAATTGAATCTTACTAATCTATTAGAGAGATTAGAGTTAGAGCACACACACACACACACACACATATCCTTCTTAAAACTAATTAAATCTTACGAATCTATTAGAGAAATTAGAGTAAGAGATAGCAAACACACATCATTCTTAAAGTTAATTGAATCTTACTAATCTATTAGAGAAATTAGAGTAACAGATAGCACACACACACACACACATATCCTTCTTAAAACTAATTGAATCTTACTAATCTATTAGAGAAATGCGAGTAAGATATAGCAAACACACATCATTCTTAAAGTTAATTGAATCTTACTAATCTATTAGAGAAATTAGAGTAACAGATAGCAAACACACATCATTCCTAAAGTTAATTGAATTTTAATTAATGCGTACCTTACTAATCCACTAGAGTTTTTGCTCTCTTAGTGGTTTGTGGACGTCTTCTTTGTAAGAGAAGTGGTAGCACTTTGGAGCGCTATAGAGGCAATTTCTATGTTTTTAAAGTGTGAGCATGGATGCTCTATTTATAGCAGAAAAGAAAACATCCAACTTTTTTTAAAAATAATTTATTTTATTTTTTCCAAAAATCATACCCGCATTTTTGGTACCCTTGTGGTACCCATCAGCTTGACCAATTTGTCATTATCATCAAAAGATAAGGCCACACAGCCCCCCCTCATTAAGATTAGTCAAGACTAGCCTCTCCTTTTCATGTGACAGTGTGTCCCACTTTGTCCCCTCCTATGTGAGTCCATGTGCCTTCATTTGTCATCCATGTGTATTCTTTTGTCTTTATAATTATTTTATTTATTTCCTTAACATTAGAATGGTAACCTAATAGGACATAAAAGTGTCCTTTCAGCGTTTTGGAAAAAAATTCCAAAACTATAGTAGATCCACTCATTTTGAAAAATCCTTTCATGAGCTTATATTTCAATAATTACTACATATGGAAAAAATGAGAAACTTGTAATTTTTCTCATCACTTGGTCACTACAAGCCTCCAAAGTTGATGGACCAGTGCATTTTGCCCAAAACAACAATTTCTTACGGTTGATTGCATATAAATAAGAGTGGAGATTTTTGTAGGACGTGAGATAAAATGTCCCGTTAACTTCAACGGGTTGGTGACCAAAATATATGGTTGCTTTTACCTCACTAATTTTTTTTTGGGGAAAAAAAGGTATAAAAGTTGCATTTTTGTCATTCTGCGGACCTATCATCAAAGTTTTTATAGTCACGCTCAATACAGATACTATATACATGTTTTCTTGGTTCCGTTTGGGCCTTTGGATTCAAAAGGATCCATGGAGCATGTCAAATGGATGATGGATCTCTTACAATTGGAACCTTGGGGGCAATGATAAAGTGCTAAATACAGCAAAACATGAAAAAACCGGGTTTAGCATTATGACCTCTAGAAACCCATAGAAACTACTCAATATCTAGCCAAGTTTGTAGTGACCATATCTATGATTAGATATGGTCACTACGTACAAAATACACACAATTGGCCTAAGAAACTAGCAATATTGAGAAAGTGAGACTTGCTACTCTAAAATGTATCGTATTCTTCAGCAATAAAAAAACTCAACCATCATCATATACTATGCTATATAGCATATTGGGTCCCCCAAAACTCAAGGAAGATTACCTTTATGCTATACATTACACTTACACAATCAAAATTGAATTTGGATATCAAGAAAGCCACCGGAAAAATCATAAAAGTGCTAATTTTGGCAAAAAAATAGGATTATGCAATTCTTATAAGCTGGTCATAACCTTCAATTTTAGCACTTAGCTCTCCCTACAAGCATCAAAACATGTTGAGAACTATGAAGGCCTAACCTCTAGCCATCTAAACCTCACAAACAAACATGAAGTTTAGAGTGGTATAGTTGCCAAAATTTGAAAAAAAGCAAAAACAGGACCCGTTTTTTCACACAGTTTAGGTTCAAAAATGTTGTGCAAGAGTAAGGTTAATGGTGGTGAGATCGATACTCCAAAAAAAATGCTAAGTTTTTTTCAGCTCATAAGGCAACTTTGTGGATATATAGCACCTAGAAATTCATTTTCATACTCTTCAAATAATTCAAGAAAAATGGTCACTTAACAGGACACAAAAGTGTCCAAGGACATAAAAGTGTCATGTTACCATTCTAGTGTTGATAATCTACTTTACATTTTTAAGTAAAACTTTACATTCTTATATTAACTTTACAGTAGTAAAAGAAAAATAAGTCTTACAATAAGTTAATTAGTGATTCATATAGCTAAACATGTCAAAATTTTGTAGCGTAAATTTTAAATTCTAGGTTTTCTTAGCCTACGATTCATAATTTGAACTCGAATATCTTAAATAATGAGTGATGGTTTAAAAAATTCAAATGCGTAATAGAACTTATGTGAAATTCAAAAGCAGAGACCTTACAATCTCCCCAACTTAGAATTTGAGATGCCCGCATCTCAAGAATAGTGAAAGGTAATCCTTAACACTAGAATGGTAACATGACACTTTTATGTCCTTGGACACTTTTGTGTCTTGTTAAATAACTGACCATTTTGCTTAAATTATTTGAAGAGTATGAAAATTAATTTCTAGGTGCTATATATCCACAAAGTTGCGCTGAAAAAAACTTAGTTTTTTTGAGTATCGATCTCACCATTAACCTTACTCTTGCACAACATTTTTGAACCTAAACTGTGTGAAAAAACGGGTCCTGTTTTTGGCTTTTTTTCAATTTTTGGCAACTATACCACTCTAAACTTCATGTTTGTGAGGTTTAGATGGCTAGAGGTTAGGCCTTCACAGTTCTCAACATGTTTTCATGCTTGTAGAGAGAGCTAAGTGTTAAAACTGAAAGTTATGACCAATTTACAAGAATTGCATCTTGTTTTTTAGCCAAAATTAGCACTTTTATGATTTTTTTGGTGGCGTTCTTGATATCCAAATTCAATTTGATTGTTTAAGTGTAATGTATAACATGAAGCTAATCTTCCTTGAGTTTTGGGGGACCTAATATGCTATATAGCATAGTAAATAATGATGGTTGAGTTTTTTGATTGACCATATCTATTCATAGACTACAAACGTGGCTAGATATTGAGTAGTTTCTATGGGTTTCTAGAGGTCATAATGCTAAACCCATTTTTTTCATGTTTGCTGTATTTAGCTGTTTATCATTGCCCGTAAGGTTCCAATTGTAAGAGATCCATTATCCTTTTGACATGCGCCATGGCTCTTTTTGAATCGAGATGCCCAAAGGGAACTAAGAAAACATGTATATAGTATCTGTATTGAGCGTGACTATAGAAACTTTGATGATAGGTCCGCAGAATGGCAAAAATGAAACTTTTTTGTACCTATTTTTTTTGCCCAAAAAAAATTATTGAGGTAAAAGAAACCATATGTTTTGATCACCAACCCATTGAAGTTAACGGCGAATTTTATCTCATGTCCTACAAAAATCTCCACTCTTATTTATATGCAATCAACCGTAAGAAATTGCTGTTTTGGGCAAAATGCACTGGTCCATCATCTTTGGAGGCTTGTAGTGACCAAGGGATGAGAAAAATTACAAGTTTCTCATTTTTTCCATATGTAGTAGTTATTGAACTATAAGCTCATGAAAGGATTTTTCAAAATGAGTGGATCTACTATGGTTTTGGAAATTTTTCCCAAAACCATGAAAGGACACTTTTATGTCCTGTTAGGTTACCATTCTAGTGTTAAGAAGGGATGTCTCATCTTCCCAAGTAGCATATTCTATAGGGAAATCCTTCCATAAGATAAGATGTTCTTTGATGGATCTATTCCTAAGATTTCTCTCCCGAGTTTCTAGGATAGTATCAGGTTGGAGTTGTAGAACATCTTGAGCAGGTAAAATGATTTGCTCATCATCAAGGACATGGTCAGGGTTATATACATAAGGTTTTAACACACTTACATGAAATACATCATGCACTTTGAGAGAGAAGGAAATTTTAGTCTATACGCTTGATCACTTACAACCTTGATTATTTTGTAAGGTCCACAATATCGGTAGCTAAGCTTATTATACCTTCCAAGAGACAGATTTCTCTTTTTGGGCTTTACTCGTAAGAAAACTTTGTCACCTTCTTTGAAAATCCGATCACATCTTTTTTGGTCGGCGTACTTCTTTTGTTGATCTTCAGCCGCTTGAATATCCCTTCAAATAGCTTTGGTTTGAGCTTCCATTTCTTCAAGCATTTTCTTTGAGGCTTCTATCCTTATAGTGGGGTCAGAAAAGTTAAGAGGTGATAAACATTCTTGACCAGAAAGAGCATTAAAAGGTGTCATTCCAATACTTCTATGAGTAGAGTAATTGTATGCATCCTCTACCAATGGTAGGTATTGAATCCACTTGCGAGGTTCTCTATTGCAGTAGGCTCTGAGGATGTCTTCAATTACTTGATTAACTCCTTCAGTTTGGCCCCCATCGGTTTGAGGATGATAAGCAGTACTAAAACATAAATGGGTTCCAATAGCTTGAAACAATGATACCCAAAACTTTGAAGTAAACTTGGTATCACGATCGCTCACAATCCTCTTGGGTAAACCATGAATTATGAAAACCTCCTTCACAAACAGACGAGCAATATTTGAAGCTGTAAAGGTTGTCTTGACTGGGATTAAGTGAGCCACTTTAGTAAGCAAGTCTACTATGACCATGATTGAATCATAGCCAGCTTGAACAGAAGGAAACCCGGTGATAAAGTCCATGCTAATACATTCCAATTTCATTCAGGGAATATCTAAAGGATGTAATTTACCTGGCATCTTTAGTCTCTCTGCCTTAATCCTTTGACAAGACAAACACTGCTTGACATAGCGAAGGACATCACCCTTCATACCCTGCCAATAGTAACTTCTGCAAATTGCATTGATGGTTTTGGCATAACCTGGATGTCCTGAAGTTGGGACATCATGTGCTTCATATAGGATAGCATTCCTTAGGGTAGAATCCTTAGGTATGCATCCTATAGTAAATTTTCCCATCTTTCAAGGAGTAATGTAGAGGTTTAGGCTGATTTTATGATACCCTCTCTTCACGTAGGATACTAGCAAGCATCTGGTAATCTACATCTCTGAGAGAAGCATCCGAGAAATTTTCTAAAATAGGGTTGTTAGCCATGGAAACTGCCCCCAAAAAATATTTATGGCTTAGGGCATCTGCCACAACATTATCCTTACCTGTTCTAAATTTAATATCAAAATCATATTTGTGCATGAGCTCTATCCATCTCCTTTGTCTCATGTTAAGGTAAGGTTGGGTAAAAATCCACTTAAGGCTATTGTGATCTGTTACCAATTGGAATTTGCGTCCCAATAGATAATGTCTCCATAGCTTGAGAGCGTGAATAACTGCTAGAAATTCTAAATCATGTGTAGCATAATTCACTTCATGAATCCTAAGCTTTCGAGAAGTATAAGCTACAGGCCGTCCTTCTTGAGTAAGGACTCCTCCTAATGCAAGGTTACTAGCATCTGTGATCAGCTCGAATTCTTGGGTGAAGTCTGGAAGTTTTAAGAGAGGTTCTGAATCAAGATACTCCTTAAGCTGTTTGAAGCAAGATTCATGTTTTCCTTCCCAAAGTATCGTAGCTCCTTTCTTTAGCAAGTCGGTTAGTGGTGCAGCTTTAAGAGCATAGTCCTTTACAAAGATCCTGTACCACCCTGTGATACCTAAGAACCCTCTGACTTCGGTTTGTGAAGTGGGTTGAGGCATGTTAACCCTCACGGCACACGGACACCCATCACCTACGATGGACGCGTATTATGTATTTGGTAGAGTCAGGTACCGGGCTTGTCGGACCAATAGGGAAAGGTAGAGTGATCGTCGATGAGAGGCGCACTTTAACTTGGACATTCAAGGGATTAGTTGGTTAAGCATGGGCGCCCAAGTGTGAATGGGGTGAGCTCCTATAAAAGCCAACTAAACCTAATTTTTACTCATTCTCTCATTTGTGCAATTGAAGAGTGCTCTTGCTCCATCTCCATCTTCTTCTTCTTCACCTCCTTGTGTGTGTGTGTGTGTGAGAGAGAGAGAGGGAGAGTGTGTGTGCGATCGAGCATTACGAAGGCACGACGGCGGCGAAGCGGTTGAGCGCGGCACGACTGCAGCTTCTTCTTCATCGCGGCGAGGAATCCACCACGAAGGCGAGCGTAGAGCGGTGAGTGACACACCCTTTGTTTTCTTGAGCTTGCTAGTTTAGGCTTGTTGTGTGCTTGGAGCCGTTTGTGCCTCGCATACGGTGTATTGGCAAGTCCCTTGTTTCGACAGTGCGGCAAGGAGCGCACATTTTTGGCGCCGTTGCCGGGGATATGCCCTACACTAAGCTCGGTTAGCACTTTACGCTTCCTTGTGGTGCAATTTCTATCATAGGAAAGGCAGGGAAGGAGTGTGTGGAAGATTTCTGTTTTTTGCGTTTTCTGCAATTGCTGTCAAGTTTCAATTTCTGCTATTGTCTGCGTTTTTTCAATTTCTGCAATTTTCTGCATTTCTGTCAATTTGCTGCAATTTCTGCGTTTTTTCTGCATTTTTTTCAATTTCTGTATTTTCTGCATCAAAAAAAAAAAAAAAGGGAAAAAAAAAAGTTTTTTGAGAAAAAAAAAAATTTTGGAAAAAAAAAATTTAAAGGAAAAAAATTCGGAAATTAAAAAACGCGAGTGAGCGGGCGGCGAAATTTTTCGAAAATAAAAAACGTGACTCTTAAAACGGACGGGTTGGTTTGTATAAAAGATAGATCGGGATCGGGATCATTTTCCCAAGCCCAAGCCCAAGCCCAGGCCCCAGGCCTCAGTCCTATGATATATACTAGACTCACTCTTATATATATACCCTACTCCCTCAAGAGGGAATGAGAGCATGTGGGACAAGTCCTCCACTCTCTTCCTTTCTCTTCCCACTTGCACCCTTAGACTTTCTAGTTTAGGCTTAGTTCCTTACTGGAAATTGACAGTTTTAGGGATTCCGAGGGCATAGAGTGACCAAACGGAGGGCTGTAAAGCACGGCACGACCCTCTGACCGATACGCTCGTTTTGAGCTATCACACGGCCCATTCCACGACACGCTCTAAAAAATCTAGCAAAAAAACAAACAAAAAACACGCTAAAAACTAGTCACAAGGCCTCCTAGAGCAGCTTTTTGACACCTTAGGGTATCAAAAGCACATGCACTTACGCTCTGGGCGGGTGCTAGAACACGAGCATATTGAGGGTGCCTCTGTTCATACGGACACCCATTACCCATCCACGATAAGCTCTATACCCTCAGCGGGGACACAAGGTAGCACCACCCAAGACCCTAAAATAGCCGCTAGTGATTCCTCCTCCGACTCAGAAATCATGGAAGCATACCCTACCCAAAACACTGAGAGAGAAGGCCATGCACCTCCCGAAGCTCCATAGCCTAGTACTAGTATGTTTAGCCTTTTCATGGAAACATTAGGTAGAGCTACTCGCTCGGAACCTGATGCAAATGAAGCACACGAAGGGGGTGGGGAAGTGGACTCTCCTTTCACATCGCACGTGGACCCCACACCCCCAAAGAGTGTCCATGTGGATATCCTACCAACTTCTTACCAAGAAGGCTCTGTTGAGCTGCCTCCTTCAGAAGTTCCCTCTAGAGTACCGTTGGTGACAAGTAAAACCATGGGGAGCAACATTGCTTCTACCTCACAAGAAACCGTTAACACGTTGACTCTAGAAGGATTGTTCATTAATGATCATTGGACATACGACCTCCACACTGAGGTGTTGACGGATCTACACTCTAGCCACGCCTACCATGTAGGATGGATAGAGATTGTACAATCCACCTCTAGTGCCACGAGCATCGAAGATCAACAGAAAATGATCTGTAATGTTATCCATGGAATTATTCAATCAGAAAGGCAAAACCGAGGGGTAAATATACTCTCAACTGGCCCCATGAGATTTCTGGATACGAGCAAGGCTCAACAGCCTACTCTATCACAAATGGAGACTCCTCTAATGAGTCCCATGGACCCATCTTACGTCATTTCACCTGGGGTCTCTATGCAATCTGAGCCTCCGAGCGAAAACTTTAGCTTCCCTAACTTGGCTCAACCCTCTATCAAGGAAAACACAGTGCTCACTCCAGGGATAAGCCTGACAGAGAATGTATCGATGACATCTACGATTAGCGCAGTGCCACTACCTAGTGTCGTAGTACCTAATATGGGGCCTCCACCATATGTGCCTCTAGCCCCTTATGCACACATGGCCCCCACACCTCCAATTGTACCACTTGCTTATGCTCCTCGAGTGCCGCTCCCTAGCTCTTATCCGAGTGGACCTATGCCCGGTTATGTTCCATATCCTGCATCATCCACACATATGCCAAGACCGGTACCCGTTCCTCTCCCACATATGATTCCAAGAGTACCTCCACCGGCCCTACCTCCTCACATAGGTGACTTGGCAGCGTTTGCTCAAACCATAGGTCGCTCTATCGCGGAAAATATGCGTCATGCATCTGATAGAGAGCCTAGAAGTAAGGCAGTACAAATTGCCAAACTCACGCAAAAATTCAATGGGGACGAAGATGCTAGGAAACACATTGAAGTGTTTGAACAAGTATGTGATTCCTTAGGGGAATGCAACGAACTACATAAGTGCAATGCCTTAAGCTTGACATTAAGTGGGAAGGCTGGAGATTGGTATAGGACCCTAAGGGTGGACGAGAAAACAATCTACCCTACCCTTCGAAGGTTGTTTCTAAAGGAGTACATACGAGAAGGTGTGCTTTGGGGTGTAGCATTTCAGCTACAGAAGGCCGAACGTAAGGAAGGAGAGTCAGTAAAGGACTTCATTAGTCGTCTAAAGCACTTAAACTCTCGCTGCCCTGTCAATGAGCGCTTCAACAATAACCAACTGCTTGATCGATTCATTCGAGGGTTGAGGAATGAAGGAATCTATAATGGACTAGTGATTAGAGGTATCACAACCTGGGAAGATGTCACTGCCAATGCAATCCAACTAGAGGACAACTTGATGATAGCAGGCATGAGGGTGTCTACTGACACGAGATCCACTAGCTCACAAGCCATTGAGTATGAACCCATGACTGCAAAGCCCATTGCCAATGAGCCAAAGGTATTTGAGACATTCTTGACAGACCTCACCAAGGCAATCCAAGAGTCTCTTAAGGATAATCGACCCCCTCAAAATAGTCACATGTATCCAAGAAGGGAGCAACAATGGTGTTCCATTTGCTTAGGTCCACATAGCACTAGTGAGTGCCCTACGTTTAGAGTAAAATTTAATGGAACTTGCAACGCATGTGGTAGGTATGGTCACCAAGCTAAGGATTGTTTAATGATCAAACGTATGATGGCAAATAGACCACCTGTAGCCTGGACGGATGCGCCTCGAGCTCCTGTATTGATGCCTACTCCACCTGTTGAGCAACTACCGCAACACATGGTCCCTAGATCTCAAAATGTTGTACAAGCTACACCGTTACCACCTCCTGTGCTAGGACCGTAGCCCCCGCATCCAAGAGTCGCCCCTATGAACCAAGTGGGTTGCGAGCCATCTAATGCTTATGCAGATGGTTGTGAGGAGGAAATAGACACTAGTATTGCCTACGGACTTGATACATTGGAAGAATGTCCTATATACTACATGGAAGATTGTTGGGGACAAGTCAAGCCGGTTTATCAAATTGCTGCTCTCGCATCCAGAGGTCAAAATATCAACACCCAGGCTAGGAGGCCACCTCTTCAATGCTACGAGTGTGGGGGACCACATCGAGTAGCGGAGTGCCCTATTAGGCTGCAAAAGAATGCTGCACAGATGCAAATGAATCAAGGGAGCACGTCTGCAATGCCAATACTCACATGTAATCGTTGTGGCATAGATCACTTGATTGCCCAATGCCCCTATAACCCAAATGCGCCTAAAATCACACCCCTAAATTTGGTCGAAATTGCTAGTGTGACATCGCCAATACCACCTGTCGCACCCGCTTATGCGATTACATGGTCCATGCTTCAAGGGCCAGGACATATCCTCGAAGAGAGAGATACCGCATCAATTATCCAAGCAAAGAAAAAGAAGACACGAAGGAAGAAGTCGCAGAATACGGAAAATTCAAAGCCAAGTTCCAAAACAAACATAGGAACAGGAGATGACCCCTTGTATATGAATGACCTCGAGGATGATTCAGATTCAGTCGAGACAATGGAGACTAGAACCAATACCACAAAGGGAAAGACCGACAAAGAAAACCGTAACATGGAACCAAATGAAAACCGAATGAGAGAAAACCATAAAGAGCCTCTGAAAACACCACAAGTGTTTCCAAATCCAATCCAAGACCCCCAAGATAAACCGCGAGGGCAAAAAGGGAAGAATCGTTAAAAGAAGATTGGGACGTACCCAAACCCAGTAGATGAGATTGAGCAGGTGAAACATCTAAGAGGTTTAGTGGAGGAGACTCAAAGGAAACTAGAACCAGAACCCATGCAGGTCAAAATTCATGACACAGTGTTTCCCACGCAAGTTCATCCACCCCACATGAACCATAGACCGTTAGCCATATCTAGTATCATACAAGAAGGGAGTGAGGACAGGACATCAGAAAGTGAGCATACACCCTTCTTGTTGGAAAGGATGTTTAACGAAGGAATACCTGATCCCATTGAGGAATATGAGATTCCATCCTCACCAGTTCCTAGTCAAGGACCTACACCCTGCAAAACGCCAATGAATGTTGCCAAACTAGTGGACTTCATGTCTTCTGAGGTCCGAACCACGATCATAGCAAAGCTGTATGGAGATCCTGAGTTATTCCTTGCACTTCGAGCATTCCTTAACGGAGAGCTACGAACGGGATTACCGCAGTTTGCGCAACCAAATAGGCCTGACTCGATTATGATTGATGAGGAAAATCATGTGCAATCACTTGACTTAGATGGACCCGAGTCTGTGATCGAGGTACCCATTAACGAATTAGGCCAGTATTTTGAAGGCGACGAGTCTAATGCGACCCTACCCATCACTACCAAGGGATTAACTATAAAGGGAATTCTTGATGGTGGTGCGGGAGTTAGCATCGTTACAAAAGATTGTTGGGAATCCATGGGAAAACCCCGCCTCAGTGTTACTAACATTGTGGTAAAGATGGCAAATGGTACCATAGCCAAACCTATGGGGATGCTCAAGGATCTTAAGATCAAAGTTCTAGGACACAAGGTACAACATACGTTCATTGTAATGGATTTGTCTAAACACCTTATGTCATATGAAATGATTTTAGGACGACCATTCATGAGGGAAGCACAAATGGTTCACGATTGGTCTAAAAATCATGTCTATTTGCAATTCCAAGACTCTGTCCTTAGAGTGGATTTGGTGACTGGTAAGGTACACCCCTTAGGAGGTAAAACCATTATTGATCATCGCTCTGACACCACAGTTCACTCGGCCCCACTACAATATTGTTACACTTGTAAGAAGGATACAAACATTGGCCAAGATTCTCCTTATATGGATATCCTACCTGGGATGACTGAGTCGGACAATGTAGACTGGGTCCACCTAGCATCAACCATAGACACTTGGGGAAATAGGGGGATGACCTGGGTAACACCTGAGGGGGATGAAATGCCTATACCCTTAAATATGCTACAAGCAATGCATATCGCTTTCGACAAGACTCATCCTAAGGTAACAAAGAAAACATACAAGTGGGTCCCTAAAACCTCTGTAGCGACCATAGCTAGTGCTAAAAAACAGAAGCCTTGTAAGAAACGTACCACTCGCTCCAAGAAAAGTAAGAAAATGTTGCGATGGATCCCTAAACGACTATTGGAAGCCCAAGGCTACTATCAAGGAAATGATCAAATCTGGGTGCCAAAACGTAGATTGTGCTCTTACCTATCACCTGACCCAAGTGAGCCCAATCCCGTAGCTCCAAAACGAATCAATGATCGGGGAAAGGGAAAGATCACAGAATGCTACACACCTGCTCCCGAGCTAGTTTGGGTACCAAAGAAAGAACGATTTGTTCCACCTAGCTCAGGAAGGGGGGAGTCCCATGAAGATTCTAGCTCCTCATGTAATACATCCATAGAGGTAAAAGATTCTACACAGTCTCCATCTATAGTAGTGGACCTCAATGAAGCTACAAAAGAATCCACACCTCCCAGTGTTCAAGAATCACCTGATGAACCACTTCAAGTTCGATCCTGGGAGAGTACCTTACCACCCTTACAACTTGACGAGGCACCTAGGGTAATAGAAAACTACTGGAAAAAATCCTCACCTATTACCAACTGGAACAATTGGTTTCAAAGGGTGACAAGCTCATTTCAAATGGTATGATCTACCCAAGGAAGGGGGGAGTGTTTGCTGACAGTCATCATTCATTTGTTTCCCTCTCAACCTTTTTCCCTGACCTCTCAATCTCCGATCTTAGGGAATGTATATAGCCTTATACTCACAAAAAAACAAAAATAGTAAAGAGCAAGAGCGCCTAGCAATGAGAGAGCACCCTATCAGATCTTACATATAAGTCCAAATTCACCGTGTCAATTCAAGCAACACACAAAAACAACTCTTATGTTTTAAAGGCCTAACCAAATCTATCTATCTTGTCAGAAATGGCTACTTCACCAGAGGCATGCACTTCTATTTTTGATGAAAGGTACCCCTTGTCTTTTCAACAAGTGTTCTACGTATGCTACCCTATACTTTCTTGCGAATGGGATTTGATAGAGAGCCTTGCATGTGAGAGAAATTTTGAGGAGTTAGAATGGCTGATACGTCTATGGCTAACTAGTGATACCTACCCAGTGGCGAATGTGTCTCCAATGGCACATGCTTATTCTTTTGCACAAGATGAGTATCCACGCATCACGAGGTTCTTGATTAGCATGCTTGCACAAGAGGATGATGAAGAGGAACTAATAGAGACCGAGGAAGACTATGGCCTCACGGACAACGATTTTATTTATCTAGATGATGAGGATAGAGGCCTAGCCTTAGGGTGGCCACCCGGTTTATATAATATCCTCTTTCCTTGATTCTAAAAGGGGTGACAGATAGGTAGGTTAGGGGTCTAGATTGTGTTTTGAGTTTGTTTTTTAGGAGTTTTAATTTTTCCCACGGATGTGCCTCCTGGAGGTATTCCTTTTGTTTCCTAGTGTGTACAGGAGCGTGTTGCTATTGATAGGATTTGGACCTTCATGGAACCTTTCTCTCGTTCACACTTCAAATCAAGTGCGACCATCAACACAAACAGGTGTTTCTTGTCCATTAGCATTGCCCTTATCTTTTTTGCATCCATGTTTGTCTGCTTTGATTGTGATTGGTAGCATACTATTCAGCGCATTGGCTTAGTATCCAACATTTAATTCAATGCAATCTTTTGTCATAATCACTTGTTTAGGGGTAAAAATCAAGCAGTCCGACTAAGCTAGTTTGACCAAGCTAGGTATTAAAGATCTTCTCTTAATACCATGGGGAATGCCTTCCTAATAAGCAATGGTTACTTAGGTTCTTAATCCGATTTAGGCAGCATTGTATGAAATGTACTAGGGCTTTCTAGTGGGCTTAACCCTATCGACCTTTAGCTTAAGTATTATAAAGGGAGTTTACTAATGTGATGAGCCTGGGGAGTGTAACAGTGTTATATGACCCCCCAAAGTTACAAAATTAAAATGATGAAAATGAACAAACAAAAAATCAAAGTGCCACAATGTAAAATTTTAAGCGGGAAGAGAAATCTCAGCTTGATTTGGTACTTCACTCACATGTATTGCCTATGGTACTAGAGCCCTAGAGGTTCCCAGCGTGGGCGCTTTTCCTTGAAAAGCAAAAAACCCAAGGCATACAAAATAAGCACCCACTTCAAAATTGAATCAGTGTGAAAAGACCTTGGGGGGTCAAAGAAAAAGTAATCAGTCAGGCGATGATTTCATGAGAAATTCCTTTTATGGTAGCTTAACTACAAGGTTTTCTAGATATAGCCTCTAGTCAGCCCTCGAACATGAATACTTGGCTCTCGCGATTAAACAACTTAATTGACCACAAAAAATTAAGAAGCTTACCCATGGTATTAATATTCGATCTCTAGTGCCTTTCGACCGTCAAATTAGCGACCCCAGACTTGTTTAATTTTCTACCTTTACATCTGTTTATGCATTTGATTACATTGCAATTTAATGTTCATTGCTATCAACTTGTTTGAAATTCTTTGACCAATCAATGTGTCTACCTAAAACTGCATATGCTTTTTAAGAGAATGCAATTACTGTGCCAATGTTGTTTGATTTTGCAGTGACTGAAGAAGGCTAAGGACATTCATCTCAAATGCTCTTCCACCTCGACGAACCAGCTTCAACTCAATAGCTTCCGAGGACGGAATCTACATCAGGAAGGGGGGCATGTTAACCCTCACGGCACACGGACACCCATCACCTACGATGGACGCGTATTATGTATTTGGTAGAGTCAGGTACCGGGCTTGTCGGACCAATAGGGAAAGGTAGAGTGATCGTCGATGAGAGGCGCACTTTAACTTGGACATTCAAGGGATTAGTTGGTTAAGCATGGGCGCCCAAGTGTGAATGGGGTGAGCTCCTATAAAAGCCAACTAAACCTAATTTTTACTCATTCTCTCATTTGTGCAATTGAAGAGTGCTCTTGCTCCATCTCCATCTTCTTCTTCTTCACCTCCTTGTGTGTGTGTGTGTGTGAGAGAGAGAGAGGGAGAGTGTGTGTGCGATCGAGCATTACGAAGGCACGACGGCGGCGAAGCGGTTGAGCGCGGCACGACTGCAGCTTCTTCTTCATCGCGGCGAGGAATCCACCACGAAGGCGAGCGTAGAGCGGTGAGTGACACACCCTTTGTTTTCTTGAGCTTGCTAGTTTAGGCTTGTTGTGTGCTTGGAGCCGTTTGTGGCTCGCATACGGTGTATTGGCAAGTCCCTTGCTTCGACAGTGCGGCAAGGAGCGCACAAGGCCATTCCACAATATCTTTGACTTTGTTAGGGTCAACAGAGACTCCTTCAGGTGAAATGATAAACCCTAAGTAACAGACCTTAGGGGTAAAGAAGGTACATTTGCTTTTCTTTGCATACAACTTATTTTGGCGTAAAAGCTCTAACACTATCCTAACATGTCCTTCATGCTCTTCCTCTAATTTGGAATAAATTAAGATATCGTCAAAGAATACTAGGACAAAATCGTCCAAGAGTTCTCTAAAGATATCGTGCATCAGACGATTGAAAGTTGCAGGAGCATTCATAAGTCCGAAAGCCATCATTATAAATTCGTAATGACCATAACGAGTGTTGAAATCTGTTTTGGAGATATCAGCCTCCTAAATTCAAATTTGATGATAGCTAGATCGAAGATCGATCTTTGTGAATATTTGGCTCCATGTAATCTGTTCATTATCTCATCAATACAAGGAATTCGATATATTCTTGATGGTAACATGATTTAAGCCCCTATAATCTATGCAAAGTCGAAGAGATCCATCTTTTTTCTTTTGGAAGAGAACAGGTGCACCCCATGGAGATTTACTAGGTCGGATAAACCCTTGCTCAATTAACTGCTTGAGCTTGTCCTTGAGTTCTATAGCCTCTGGAAGTGACATCTTGTACGGCGCTCTTGAGACTGATTCACTACCTAGAAATTTTTTTATTTCATGGTCTACCTCCCTAGGTGGTGGTAGTTCAGAAAGTTCAGTGGGGAAAACATCCAAAAATACTTCTAGCCACATTGATTCAGGGATGGAAGAATATTTTTCTACTTTGTTTAGCTTGACTACAAAAATTTGTTGACCCTTGCGTAGCCCTTTCAAAAGACGATTAGTTTTGACTAGTCGTCCATTCTAGCCTTGAATAGTGACTTCTTGACCTTGGTTGTCCACAAAAGTAGCACTTCCTTGGGCACAATGGATATTGGCATTATGACTAGCTAACCAATCCATTCCAAGAATTCCGTCATAGATTCCTATGGGTAAGGTTCGAAAAGTAGCAGAAGTAGAGTATTCTCCCAACTTGAAATCTATTTTTCCCACAGTGTACTGAGATAACACCTCCTTTCCATTGGCTAATTCAACTCTCATTTTTCTTGTAGGGTGTTGATTCAGTCCTAACCTCCTTAAACATTTAGGTGACAAGAAAGAGTGAGTACTACCGCAATCAATAAGAAGCTCAAATTTTTCACCTTGGCAATTTGCAGGTGTTTGAATGACAGCATATTGTTGTCTTGCTCTTCGGTTATCAATTGCAGCATGTACAGTTGCTCTTTCCTCTTGTTCTTCTCCCAATGTTGGTTCTCCTATGATAGCATTGACTCTAGCAGCCATTCCACGCCCTCGACCTCGTCCTCCATTTCTTCCTCCACGATTTATTATTTGAACTTGTCCTCTAGCTCGATTAGGTGTATTTGTTGTGGAGACTCACCTAGGATATACATTCCTGAAATGTCCTAGCTCGTTGCATTCATAGCATCTAAGATTTGCATTTTGAGCTCCATTTGCTGAAGTTGCAACTATTGGATGAGTTTGGTGAACTGGGTGAATTTGCCTTTGGTTCCACATCATAGGCCGTCCTCTTTTTTGAGCATTCCTTGTATTTCCATTTCGCACTTATGGGGGCTTTTCACAAGCCAAGCTCCCATACCCCTCTTCTCTCGTCCCCACCCCATGAAAACCCCCTCTTAGGGAGGAAGTGATAAAAGGCATTGAAAAAAGTAAGAAAAAAAATAAAGTATGATTATGTAAATATATAAGAAAGGTAAAATAGGCCACCTCATGCCTGCGGGGTTGCCCATCCCCACCTTGCCTCCTTTTTTTTCACTGTTGCCCCGCCGGGTGTCCCTTTTCCTCTCCTCCACTCAAAAGGTCAACCCCCTCTCTCTTCCCCTTGTCCTTTCTCCTTTCTCTCTCCTCTCAAGCTACCCCACCTCTCACCAATAATGCATTATAACTCACCAATAATGCACCCTAACTCACATGCAACTTACCCTATCTTCCAAAATAGTATACCCCACCCCCTCTTTCTCTCTCCTATCATATCCCATGACCCAAATACCCCCCCTCTCTCTAAAGGGTGCAATGTCTCTTGTCTTGTAGCTAAATAACCTCCCCCACACTCACACACACTCAGTTTCACTGAAAAAGGTGCCCACAGACCCATCCCCACCCGATGGTTACCTGATTTTTCTTGTGTTCACACACATCTGCACACAGATTCACCTCTGAACACACTCCCCTCTCTCCCGTCTTGTAATTAATTTATTCTCCATGTAACCTCTCACTGTTTTCATCAACCCATCTATCTCTCTTAGTCTCTCTCTCATGAGACTGTTGTTCTGGCACATATACACACAACCAGACAAGTGGGGCCCACAGTCACATGGCCTATGTAGATAATGATTTCTTCATTTCTAAATTCTAGAATTTCTCCCCCCTCCTCCCCTATATAACGAGGGGTCACCATCACACTAAGGACACACACCATCACCAAAGAGTACACTATGCACTGTGTGTGCCTAGTGCACACACACATACCCACACCATCACCATCACCGCAATCACCATGCTCGTCTTAAGCATGACCTCTACACCCTTGGGCTATGGAAGATGAAGGGAAACTAAATGAAGGATGATGGCCGTAACCCTCGTGCGAGTCTTCGCCATCAACTCCAACCTATCCTCCATGTGCTCTTCCACGCTCTCCCTTCTCATTCCCCTACCCTATGCTCCCCATTTCATCGCCTTATTCTCTAAATAAAGCTTGAGGTTTTGTGAGTATGTTTTCTTGCAATGTTTTGTCCATGTGAGGTGTGCGGAATCGCCACCTAGTCTTGCGTTTGGAGTGAGCTTTTGTATGTGTGAAGGGTGTGCGGATTCGCCATCTTTTTGTGGTGCCTAGGTACTAAGCCGCTATACCCCCTCCCTCACTCTCTCTCTCTCTCTCTCTCTCACTTGATCTCATTCCCTTTCCTCTTCATCATTGCTCCAAAGCATCCATCTCTCTTGGATGAAAACTTTGTTATGGTGGTGTGTTGTTTGCGTCCTAGCCGCTGAAGCTATGTGGTGCCCCCTGTTTGCTTTACCATGACAGGCTCGAGGCGCGCCATTCGGTCCCCGGTGTTTTAGAGGCCGCCGGGGGTTCGGGGTTCGCTTTGCTCCCGTCATTTGGTGCCCTCACTGAGGATCTTTTCATGAAACCCTTCAGTTTATAAGACTGAAACCCCTAAACTATTGTGAATGGATGAATGGCTAGCAGGATTTGCTAATTGGATGATAGAAGAAGAAGAGCTCCAAGCACAACTAGACGAACTCCGCATCTCCATCGAAGCTCGAGTGCCAAGCGTAACGGTAATCGATTTGCAGCGGGAAAGTCAACCAACACGCCAAACCCAGTGGATATACATAGGCCAAGTGCCAAGAAGAAGAAGGAGAAGGTCGAAACCATGTCGGCAACCTACAACCAACCCACAACAACAAAATGGAAGGAGCTCTACACAATAGAGAATCAACACTATTCTACTTTGAGTATCGGGTAACTCACAGTCAGTTTTCAAGTCGCACCTGATGCTGGAGCACAGATAACGGAATCATTGGCTCACACTCTCACTAGAGAAACTAGGGATCTACTGAGTTTGTTTCAGGAAAGAACACCACCCTCTCCCACAAGCTTGGACAGTGACTAAGCACCTCTAAGCTTCACATGAATCAATACAACCTACCTCAAGACGGATCACACATACCAACACGTGTACGCTCAATCAAGGTAATACTAGATTTGAAGGCTCACCACGAGCACGTCATTGACACCATGCTGGGTGGGGAGCGATTCTTTGAGGTTCTGGCATCAAATCAACCATTTGTCCTACCTTTGGTACAAGGCAATGTACTGTTTGAAGTTTTAATCTATGTCCTAGTATAAGAGGGTATACATGCCTCGTTGTAAAGAAGAAAAAAACTTTTGCAAGTTAAGCAGTGCGTCTTTCTAGCTCTCTCTCAGTAATCATGGCAAGTGTAGCATTTCCAACATTTAAAGGAAAGAAGGGGGAGGATTTGGTAACAGACTTCCTAGATGACTTTGAAGTAGCATGTGTAGTGAGCAACAAAGATACAGATGAATCCCGGGTTAGAATCTTTAAGCATATCATGAAGCTAGAAGCTAGATCATGGTACAATGCACTTCAACAAGCAACCAAGGATGACTGGGAACCCTTAAAAACCGCTTTTAAGAGGCGCTTTGGGGGAGGTACCACTTCAGAAAAGTTGTGGGACATGTTGAGAGACTTGAAGCAGGAGGGTCTTTTAGAATATGCCACCTATGAGTCCAAATTTGTGGATTTGTGGGAACTGCCCACTCCACACAGACACACACACACAAACACACACCCAAAAAAACTCAGCTCAAAAGAGGAGAATTTCTGATGTTTAGATACAATTGAGCTTGGGCCAACACCAATGGGGCAAATAGCTCACACAATATAGGTAAAATAAGCCAGATACAATCACAAACTAGAGCAGAAACTTCGCTCATAGGAGAAACTTACACAGAACAACAGCATGAAAAGAGTGAGGAATTTGGCAAAATTGACAGCGCCATCGCGTCCGGAACGGCTCAAAACCCCAGTCTACAATGTCAAAGTGCTCGAATCCGACCTCGGATGAGCAGTTTACGGCCAAAACAGGCTCCAAAAACATCAAAAACACACCTGCGCCTGTTCCTCCTCTCTTCTCCATGTTTTTTCTAGTCTTCTCTCTGTTTTTTCAGTTCCCACACTTAGATTTTTTAGTTGGGCACCCTTGGCCTTTTAGATGACCTCAAACGGACCCGGAACCTCGCAGTGCATAGTTGTCACCTTTTTGCATCATTCGCACACCTGGCACTCATCTTTTTTCCAATAATGCATCTCGCCACCACGTGAAGTGGCCCCAAAAAGTGGTCCTAATGATGACCTTTTTGCATAACTCTCACAAGAAAACACCCACGTTGTGTCCGTCCTCATCCGCGTGCAAATATTGACCTCGTTCGTCCTCCTGACGCCACTAGATGCCATCTGACGCACCTGCTTACCTCATGTCGTCGGCCCGCGGATAGCTTCCTCGAGAAGTTTTACGTGCTACCAACTCCTCCTTAGTGTAGAAAAAACACAGTGGTACTGGTAATAGTGAAAATTGATGCACTATGTACACCCTGTCCTACCTGTACACATGTGGGCCCCACATAACCACCTGGCTTTGGAAACTGGGCAATCCTTTATTCGATGCACCATGCATGTGTATGAACATATGCGCAATCCCTTGCTGAAAAAAACTCCTGACATAATTTGCCCATCCCCTAGCCTGCTAGATCATTCATGATCAGCAGCAACAAAAAGAGATATTCATTCCACCTGGATCCCACACAAAAACACTTGGTATTCCCTGCCTTCAAAACTTAATCAAGCTTCCACCTGGTTCCCAAGGAAAACATGTAGAGATTCCATATATCAATCTTGCATCAAGAAAAGCATCAAATACTTTGGCATAGACCGGCATGTGCAAATATATTCCCTTCTCCATAGCTGAGAGGTCTCCACCGATCATTTGTGTCATCAATTCTTGCTTCTTTGACAATTCAACCTTGGTTTGCATCAGCCCTTCAATCACTTCATAAGGCCCTTCACTTTCATCTTCAACCTCATTCGCAAATGCAACTAAACCAAACTCCTGGATTTCTTTGTCCATCAAAAGAAATGCAACATCAGCATCCTCATCACTGCTGGTAGTGCTATCACTGTCCTCATCTGTCACTGTGGAAGAGTCTTCATCACTAGACTCATCCTCATCTTCATAAAGCTCCTCTAATCGTTTCCTTGTGTCCATATTATAAAGCTTCTTGGTACCTGTCTTTCCATAGAGGCTAATCGTACCATGTTGCCAATCTTGAACAGCTCCCACTGCACGTAACCACGGTCTGCCCAGTATTATAGGATATGCTCCCAACCCTGTTGGCATCACATGAAAATCAACCACTGCCTTTGCATCATATGCCTCCACTTCTAAGCTCTTTACAACACCCAAGCATTTTACTTTTTGATGGTTTGCCAATCTGATCCGAAAACCTGACACCCCAGCCACTGTGAGACCCATCTTCTCAACGCATGAGTGTGTTATGACGCATATTTGGGCTCCGCCATCCACATAACCTTGTCCCAAATTTTTCCTTTTATGCCACACATCTACTATTGGACAAATGTCTGGTAGCTCGTCCATTGCCAAGACCTTCACTGAAACTCTCTCTGGCTCTTTCTCCATTGGGTTAACCATCCTCTTCCACTGTCGCTTTAGCTTAGGCACCATCTCTATAAGTTGCCCAAAAGTAACATCTGCCTTCCTGCTCGTCAGATCCTCCTTCAAGTCATAGCTTAATTGCCCATCCCCTAGTGGAAAATCTGAAACATGAAACTTTCGACGAGCTCTCCTTTTCCTCTTGGCCTTGACATCCTCGCCTTCATGGCTCTTTCCTTTCTTCTTACTAGGACCTGGGGTACTTCTTCCTTCATTTTCCTCTGTGGTCTTCTTCCCAATAGGCATCACTAATGTATCCTCTAGCTTTGATGCCTTCTCCAAGGTGACTACACTTAGCACTTTTGTCTTTCCCTTTTCCTCCTGGGTCAGTCCACTAGTTCCTTCGTCTCCCTTAATTTCGATGCCATAATCATTTGACCTAGTTAACACCTGTCTTGGCAATGGATACATGTCTCCCCCCATCCTTGGTGGCTTATCACATTGCGGGCTGATGTGACCCAACTCTCCACAATTATAACATGTGGGCGTTTGCCTCCAAAACCTACCATTGCTTTGTCCAACACCATTCCTAGGCCTTTCTGCACCTCCTTGCTGATTTGCAAACCTCCCTCGACCTCGATTATTTCCCACTTGACCTAGCATGTTTAGGCTGAGATTCTTCATCAAATGTACCATTTGCCTCATGTCTTGCCTTAGCCCATCATCTTGCACTGCTGTAGTGACCACTGCTGGCATAACCTGAGTAGTAACTACTGGTTCATGATGAACCCCTGACATGCGCCCTTGTAAAGACTCTATAGGCTGAAATTCAGACCTCATTGGCAAAGACTCCACCCCTAACTGGCTCATTTTCCTCAGCTTCCACTCTTTGTTCCTTGATACCTCTAGTGCATCCTCATATGTCCTAGGCTTCTTTAGCTCCACTCTCCAACGTATATTCTCCCAAAGACCAACCAAGAACCTGTCCTTCTTCATCATGTCAGGTGGGGGTACCTGTGGTGCTAAAGCCTTGCACATTCGCTCCCATGCCAATGAAAACTTACGTATGTACGCATCTACTGGCTCACCTTCCTTTTGCACCAAAGCGTGTACTTCTTGCCACACTTTGTCAGGATCTTCTATCTTCACAAACTCCACTTCCAACCCATGTCGTAGATTGTCCCAACTCAACCTTACAGGTGGATCAGCCACACGCAACTCCTCTTCAAATGTTGTAGACCAAACTCGTGCATCACTCTTCAAACAAATTTGGAGAAGGCGTAACATTTGCGTAGGGTCATGAATCTGGTTGCTAATGCAGGCAACCTCCATCTTTTCCAAAAATTCTTCCACATCTTCATCACTTCTTCCATGAAACTTTGGATAAGAGAAAGCCATGGCTACCCAAATTATGATGCTTTGAGAACCCCTTCAAACACACGTGCAAGAACCCAAAACTTTTCACTACCCAATCCCCAGAAACTTCAATGGAGCTCAACTTTAGATAAGGACAAACACATGCACATCAAATGAGTTTTCATAGTTGATCATCAGAATGACAACAGGCAAAGGATATTCCAGGATCTCTCTCAATCTTCTTGGCCCAAACATAAAGACTTTGTGCTGCTGGAAAAAGATCTTCCTGGACACATGAACATTAATCTAAATTCTTTGAGTTAACTGAAAAGGAGTGAACTGAGGGCCATTTTGATCATCCATTAAAGCCAACCATGAAGCTCCCAAGAAGGCACACCTGACTTAACCTCTGATTTTGCCAAAATTTCAGCAGCATAACAACATAAATGGCTCAAAAGACCAAAAAACCAGCCATCATAACTTGGAAAAATTTTGGCAGAGTTTCCCCAGAAATAGAGCAGTAGGAACCCAAAATATAGACTGTATATGTATGCATAAACTGTCAACAATAGAACCCGAGCATCAAGTAGGAATCACTAGTACATAGCCTATGGCGAGGTCACAAAAAGGGTGCTCTAGCTACCTGTATCACCAAAAGGATCTCTACATTTGAGAATCCCCCAGCTCAATAAAAACCTCACTCTATCGACCCTCACACGAAGGCTAATGCAAATCGTGTATAGTCAAGTCTCAGAAATGACTATCTTCCAGACCAAGTCTCAGAAATGACTAGGGATGCCAAATAAAACCATATATGGCTCCACAAAGGCTTACCATGGCAGTTTCCACAAGTAACGTACAATCCAATAAAAAATACGCTCAAACAGGCGCCAAGTGATGCATACCCACAACAACTGCAAGTGACACCCACTTGCCAATGTATCACTGAACTTCAACTACCTGTACTTGTGTGAATCACCTATACCTGTACCTGTCCCTGTAACCTATCCCTGTAACCTGTAACCTGTAACCTATAATCTGCAACCTGCAACCTGTAATCCCGAAGCTCGAAGCTCGAAGCAGAAGGTACTCAAAGAAGATCCTCCGTGGGGGCGCCAAAAGAATGTGAGCGGGATGAAAACACACACAGCGCCTCTATAACAACCCGACACACACTCTTGGGAAGATACACACACACACACTATGGGGCACCACTCGACTTACACAACACACCTGGCCGAGACAGGGAACACACCTTTGGAGTGAGAGGAGAGAGACTATCCACTTGCCCACTCCACACAGAGACACACACACACACACACACCCAAAAAAACTCATCTCAAAAGAGGAGAATTTCTGATGTTTAGATACAATTGAGCTTGGGCCAACACCAATGGGGCAAATAGCTCACACAATATAGGTAAAATAAGCCAGATACAATCACAAACTAGAGCAGAAACTTCGCTCATAGGAGAAACTTACACAAAAAAATAGCAGAAAAAGAGTGAGGAATTTGGAAAAATGGACAGCACCATCGCGTCCGGAACGGCTCAAAACCCCAGTCTACAATGTCAAAGTGCTCAAATCCGACCTCGGATGAGCAGTTTACGGCCAAAACAGGCTCCAAAAACACCAAAAACACACCTGCGCCTGTTCCTCCTCTCTTCTCCACGTTTTTTCTGATCTTCTCTCTGTTTTTTCAGTTCCCACACTTAGATTTTTTATTTGGGCACCCTTGGCCTTTTAGATGACCTCAAACGGACCCCAAACAGGTCAAAAACGGACCTCGCAGTGCATAGTTGTCACCTTTTTGCATCATTCGCACACCTGGCACTCATCTTTTTTCCAACAATGCATCTCACCACCACATGAAGTGGCCCCAAAAAGTGGTCCTAATGATGACCTTTTTGCATAACTCTCACAAGAAAACACCCACGTTGTGTCCGTCCTCATCCGCGTGCAAATATTGACCTCGTTCGCCCTCCTTATGCCACTAGATGCCATCTGTCGCACCTGCTTACCTCATGTCGTCGGCCCGCGGATAGCTTCCTCGAGAAGTTTTACGCGCTACCAACTCCTCCTTAGTGTAGAAAAAACACAGTGGCCATGAAGGCAAAACAGGACTGGGGTACTGGCCTTCTACGCATTGACGGGAGCAAAGCGAACCCCGATGACCTCTAAAACACCGGGGACCGAATGGCGCGCCTCGAGCCTGTCATGGTAAAGCAAACAGGGGGGCACCACCTAGCTTCAGCGGCTGGGATGCAAACAACACACCACCATAACAAAGTTTTCATCCAAGAGAGATGGATGCTTGGGAGTAATGATGAAGAGGAAAGGGAATGAGATCAAGTGAGAGAGAGAGAGAGAGAGAGAGAGAGAGAGTGAGGGAGGGGATATAGCGGCTTAGTACTTAGGCACCACAAAAGGATGGCGAATCCGCACTCCCTTCACACATACACAAGCTCACTCCAAACACAAGACTAGGTGGCGATTCCGCACACCTCATATGGGCAAAACATTGCAAGAAAACATACTCACAAAACCTCAAGCTTTATTTAGAGAATAAGGCGATGAAATGGGGAGCATAGGGTAGGGGAATGAGAAGGGAGAGAGTGGTAGAGCACATGGCGGATAGGTGGGAGTTGATGGCGAAGACTCGCACGAGGGTTATGGCCATCATCCTTCATTTAGTTTCCCTTCATCTTCAATAGCCCAAGGGCGTAGAGGTCATGCTCAAGATGAGCATGGTGATTGCGGTGATGGTGATGGTGTCGGTGTCTGTGTGTGTGCACTAGGCACACACAATGCATAGTGTACTCTTTGGTGATGGTGTGTGTGTGTAGTGTGATAGTGACCCCTCTTTATATTGGGGAGGAGGGGGGAGGAATTCTAGAATTTAGAAATAAAGAAATCATTATCTACATAGGCCATGTGACTGTGGGCCCCACTTGTCTAGCTGTGTGTATATGTGCCAGAACAGCAGTCTCATGAGAGAGAGACTAAGAGAGAGAGATGGGTGAATGGAAAAAAGAGAGGTGACATGGAGAATAAAGTACCTACAAGAGGGGAGAGAGGGGAGTGTGTTCAGAGGTGAATCTGTGTGCAGATGTGTGTGAACACAAGAAAATCAGGTAACCACTAGGTGGGGATGGGTCTGTGGGCACCTTTTTCAGTTAAACTGAGTGTGTGTGAGTGTGGGGGAGGCCATCTGGCTACAAGACAAGAGAGATTTCAATTTTAGAGAGAGAGGGGGGGTATTTGGATCATGGGAGAGTGTAGAAGAGAGAAAAGGGGGGTGGGGTATACTGTTTTGGAAGATAGGAGAGGTGGCATGTGAGTTAGGGTGCATTATTGGTAAGGATAGGGGGTGGGGTCGCTTCAAGGGAGAGAGAAAGGAGAAAGGACAAGGGGAAGAGAGAGGGGGTTGACCTTTTGAGTGGAGGAGAGGAAAAGGGACACCCGGCGGGGCAACAGTGAAGAAAAAGGAGGCAAGGTGGGGATGGGCTACCCCGCAGGCATGAGGTGGCCTATTTTACCTTTCTTATATATTTACATAATCATACTTTATTTTTTTCTTTCTTTTTCCAATGCCTTTTATCACTCCCTCCATAAGAGGGGGTTTTCATGGGGTGGGGACGAGAGAAGAGGGGTATGTGAGCTTGGCTTGTGAAAAGCCCCTATCATTAGCCCTCCCCTTTTGGCTAGAGGCATTCATGTCTCTAGCTCATCTGTTTCTTCTTCCGCTTAGCTGTAGGATCCGATATCGAGTTGCCTTTTGAATTAGCCATTCCATTTGGCCATTGGTGAGATTTCTGGGATATTCGTTAATCTGTAACAGGTTCGTGTGATAGCTTGTTTCTTGGAATAGTGTCGGTTGATTAAAGGGGAAGCCCATGGCTTTTAGAACTTTGTGCCAGTGTCCTCCTGGATCCCAAGTGAAAAATAGGATCATTGTCTGCAGTGTCCGAACAATAAACATTGCATGCCAATTTGGACCAAATTTGTAACCACCAGTAGCGAGAGGGGAAATGAGCATCTTGGCTCTTGCAAAGACAGAACTGAAAATTATGATTCCCAAGAGTGTTTCAAGAATCCACCATATATGGCCACCTTGTTGGTGTGGTGAGCTCCAGTTGTTTTCAGAATCTTGCTTACTGCCATTAGAAAAAACTGCAAGCATATCATGCTTCTTTTGGGTGTGCTCAAACATATCAGCTTCCTTTATTGATGCTAATAGCAATCCACCTACCTTGCGGCTTAAATACAAGCGTAATTCACTTACCTTTCTCCAAAGAGAGGATGCACTATTTGTAAAAAATTGTACCAAATTGCGAATGAGGTCTTCATTCTTGCATTCTATCAGGCTTTTGTCTATCCATGGCTCCTTTGCTCTTATCTCCATGCTGATCTTCTATGTATATGTTATAGCGGCTAGCCATAGCCATAGGTCTGATGCATCCCATGCAAACACAATGCTGTGTTGTAGAGGAGTTTGGAACATCCTTAAAAGGTTGGCAACATATTGATCATCAAACTTACTATGAACATCCTCACATAAACTGGAGGCATTACCCCATCTCCAAGTTTATAACACCCTTCAGTAGACTAGAGGCATTACCCATCTCTAAGTCTATAACACTACACAATAAAGTCTTGCTCGGCTGCCAAGCCTCTGGAGCAATATCCAACTCCAAACCTTTAGTCATACTTACCTCTTCGTTATGGTCCTCTAGTGAAACTGCCTTGATGCAAGATTCCTTTAGCTTGCTACACTGTCCTGGGTCCATGCTGGTGCACAGGCTTCCGTTTTCAAAGCCCTCCCCTTTGCTTGATATGTTGTCCACCTTCTGCAAAGCCTTGCTAGCAGGCTGGTCTTCCTCTTCTCTTGTATCTTTCATGCCCTTTGTATTCCTCTTACTCTGACGAGGCCTAATCAACACTTTACACCTTCTTACCCTTACTGCCCAATGCTGTCGATTCATCGCTTTGGTGCCTATTTCATTCAAGGTTAAATATGTACTCACATTTGTAACAAAATTTTCTTGACTTACCTCCCCCACCTGGGTAGCATCTTTTGATTCTTTAACCTCTTGTTCCACTGCTTGAGTTCTTTGAATAAACTTCTTACTTGAACCTTCTTCTGTTACACTCATTTTGACCAATGATACTTGGTGTGTGGGTACCAATTGGTGGTGGGCGTAGGATGATTGTAAGTGGTGATTGTGGTGGTGGTTGCATTGGTGACTGGCGTAGAATTGGTGTGGCCAGCTGTGGTTGCACCGCTGGTGGTGTGATTTGAACAGGTGGGATTGGTTGCCTGAGTGGCGGTGGTCTTGCTCTTGGTGGAGAGATCTGATTCTGTCTCCCCCCTCTATTGAAATTCTGCCTCCTCGGGTGTGGGCAATAGTACATTTCATGACCATCTTCCCCGTAGTTGTCACAGTGGTACTCTGGGTTCTGCCTTTGTTGTCCTCTTCCTTGTTCTGGGTTCCTGCCAGGTGCATGCCCTTGCTGCACCAGATGCACAGATAAACTCTCTAGTTGGGTGGTGATACGACTCAGCAGGTCTTGCTCTTCTGATGCCTCTTGTGGTTGGACTCTATGATTGACTGTTTCAATCACTAGGGTTGGTTGGGCCGAGCTTGTTTCCTCTGACTCGTTTACTCTTGCTTGCATGCGTAGCTTCTTGTCTTTAAGGCAGGCTACTTCGACTGCCAACTCATATGTTGCAGGAAACCTTCCCTTCACCTTCTCTCTAAGCGGCGACCATATACCAGCAATGAAACGGTCCTTCTTTAGGAAATTAGGCGCTCCTTCACCTTCCTCCAGTGAGGCAACCCATCTCTCCCATAAGTCCACAAATTTGGACTCGTAGGTGGCATACTCCAGCAGGCCTCCCTGCTTTAATTCTGTCAGTAACTGCCATAGCCTCTCCGAGGTTGTGCCTCCACCAAACCTCTTTACAAAAGTATCCATTAACACATCCCATGAATTCTTGGTGGCCTAGGGCAATGCATTATACCAGGACTTGGCCTCTACTTTCATCAGTAGAGGAAAAATTCTAAGTCGTGAAGCATCATCATCTTTGTTGGAGACGATACAAGCAATGTCGAAATCATCCAAAAAGTCGGTGGTGAGATCCTCTCCCTTCTTTCCACTGAACGTGGGGAAAGAAACACTTGCCATGACTCAGGAAATTACAAACCTCTTTTTTTTTTTTTACATTACATTAACAGTGCTGCTCATAGGGGCTTTTTTACAAGGGTGGGTGGATAGGTTAAAACAAGATAAAGATAGAAACATTAAAGGAATGATGGTAATCTAATATGGGGAGAATGATAGGGTTCGGGGAATTGAGGATTTCTCCTAGTACCGCCGCACCGAATAGGTGTACGATCTTCTGTTGGTAGAAGACTTTCCTGTCTACATAGATATTCACATGCATATGCTGCAAGAATCTGAACGGGAATGCCGTTGGCCCGTTTTCCATCATGCACAGAGGATGAAATACTTACTTATACTCTTATCGTGCCAGTGTTGATGAGTCGGCACATCCACAAGAGGTCGTCGCCTTTCATGGGCTCTACCTTTCCTTCGTTGCTCAGCACGTACGGGGTGATGGCGACGCGTCTGACCACTCCCAACCTCTTGACTAACAACAATTGCAGGTAATTTCCATAGTCGGCGTGTTGCATAAATTCTACTCCATTCAGTTGCAACTCGTCCCCAGCCCACTAGGTTTCTCCCGTGGTAGAGAGCTTCTTCAAGATAAGTTCTACAGAGAGAGGAGGAAGATTCTCCACTCTCTTTCCAAAACAGCGAAAGGAGTAGCCGAACCACTCTTCTCTAGGACATGGGAATCTTCTTACCACTTCTTCTTCTGGATTGTCGAAGTGGATTGGTAGCACTCGCATGCGTCGTGCAAATCGGTAGGCGACCTTTCGCCGCTTAGCTTCGGATGACTTCCTCTTTGGCAAACTGGGTACAACCCGGCTTTCTGAGCTTGAAGCACTTGCTTGGCCACATGCTTCTCCCTTCGGGGTCATGTGTTCCCACCTGATGCTCTCAATTTATAGTTAGAACGAGCGACACGAGATGGAGAATTTACCTCTTGAATGCTGGCGACACTGCAACCTGGCAGTAGCACCTCAATGAAGGCGGCTAGTGCCTTCTTCATCTCTTCTTCTTCCGTCCTCCAGTTAAAACATTCCTTCAGCCATTCGTCCATGATTGATAGTGGGCATCACTTTCAGCATTGTAAACTGAAGGTCTTAGAAAGCCCTCCTCAGTGGGGGCACAAAATGACGGGAGCAAAGCGAACCCCGAACCCCGACGGCCTCTAAAACACCGGGGACCGAATGGCGCACCTCGAGCCTGTCATGGTAAAGCAAACAGGGGGGCACTACCTAGCTTCAGCGGCTAGGACGCAAACAACACACCGCCATAACAAAGTTTTCATCCAAGAGAGATGGATGCTTGGGAGTAATGATGAAGAGGAAAGGGAATGAGATCAAGTGACAGAGAGAGAGAGAGAGAGAGAGAGAGAGAGAGAGAGAGAGAGAGTGGGGGAGGGGGTATAGCGGCTTAGTACTTAGGCACCACAAAAGGATGGCAAATCCGCACACCCTTCACACATACACAAGCTCACTCCAAACACAAGACTAGGTGGCGATTCCGCACACCTCACATGGGCAAAACATTGTAAGAAAACATACTCACAAAACCTCAAGCTTTATTTAGAGAATAAGGCGATGAAATGGGGAGCATAGGGTAGGAGAATGAGAAGGGAGAGAGTGGTAGAGCACATGGCGGATAGGTGGGAGTTGATGGCGAAGACTCGCACGAGGGTTATGGCCATCATCCTTCATTTAGTTTCCCTTCATCTTCAATAGCCCAAGGGTGTAGAGGTCATGCTCAAGACGAGCATGGTGATTGCGGTGATGGTGATGGTGTCGGTGTGTGTGTGTGCACTAGGCACACACAGTGCATAGTGTACTCTTTGGTGATGGTGTGTGTGTATAGTGTGATAGTGAACCCTCTTTATATAGGGGAGGAGAGGGGAGGAATTCTAGAATTTAGAAATGAAGAAATCATTATCTACATAGGCCATGTGACTGTGGGCCCCACTTGTCTGGCTGTGTGTATATGTGCCAGAACAGCAGTCTCATGAGAGAGAGACTAAGAGAGAGAGATGGGTGAATGAAAAAAAGAGAGGTGACATGGAGAATAAAGTAACTACAAGAGGGGAGTGTGTTTAGAGGTGAATCTGTGTGCAGATGTGTGTGAACACAAGAAAATCAGGTAACCACTGGGTGGGGATGGGCCTGTGGGCACCTTTTTCAGTGAAACTGAGTGTGTGTGAGTGTGGGGGAGGCCATCTGGCTACAAGACAAGAGAGATTTCGAATTTTAGAGAGAGAGGGGGGGTATTTGGATCATGGGAGAGTGTAGGAGAGAGAAAAGGGGGAGTGGGGTATACTGTTTTGGAAGATAGGAGAGGTGGCATGTGAGTCAGGGTGCATTATTGGTAAGGACAAGGGGTGGGGTAGCTTCAAGGGAGAGAGAAAGGAGAAAGGAAAAGGGGAAGAGAGAGGGGGTTGACCTTTTGAGTGGAGGAGAGGAGAAGGGACACCGGGCGGGGCAACAGTGAAGAAAAAGGAGGCAAGGTGGGGATGGGCTACCCCGCAGGCATGAGGTGGCCTATTTTACCTTTCTTATATATTTACATAATCATACTTTATTTTTTTATTACTTTTTCCAATGCCTTTTATCACTCCCTCCATAAGAGGGGGTTTTCATGGGGTGGGGACGAGAGAAGAGGGGTATGTGAGCTTGGCTTGTGAAAAGCCCCCATCAGCATGACTGGTAAGAAAGGGGAGACAATCTACTACGACATGAGGATTGGCAAGCAGAAGCAAATGAATCTAGAAACATCGGCAGATGAAACCACTAGCGACTCTTCCAGTTATGAGGAGGAGACCACATCCACCGACGAAAGTGACAGTTCCATTGATGTGATGGGTATCATTATGAAGGATCCACAAAGGGTAAGCACAACTGGTGATCCATCACCAAAAGGGCAACCCAATGAAGAGGAGAGAAAATCACCTGGCCTAGGAGGAAGTAGGTTGAAGGGTATGTTTTCTACGGAATTAACACTTGAGGAGAAAGATAGTTTTTTGCAAATGTTGATGGGATTTCCTAACCTGTTCATTGACAACTATGAAAGAATCACAGGCATTATAGTGGTGGAACATCATATTAAGTAAGCTGAAGGAAGGGGTAAAACCAGTTGTGCAAAAGCTACGACAACTGGGGGTCATACAAGAAAAGGCACTCTTGGCCGAGGTAAGGAAACTGCTAGAGGCGGGATTCATCTATCCTGTAGAAAACTCAGAATGGGTGTCACCCGTAGTGGTGACGCCTAAAAAGAATGGTAAGTGGAGGGCCTGTGTTGACTACAAACCACTAAATGCAGCTTCAAAGAGAGACCACTTTCCTCTCCCTTTCTTGGATGAAATTCTGAATGAAGTAGCGGGTTTTGAATGCTATACCGTCTGTGATGGTTATTTTGGATACTTTCAAATACGCATAGCCTTGGAAGATCAGCTAAAAACCACTTTTATCTCGCCATGGGGTTGTTTTGCATACAGGGTTATGCCATTTGGTCTCACAAATGCACCTGCCACATTCCAAAGATATGTCACATATGTTTTTTAACCGTTCTTTGGAACATCCATAAGAGTGTTCATTGATGATTTTTGTATATATAGCTCCCGTATTTCACATTTAGAAAAGGTAACTGAAGGTTTGGCCAGGTTGCAGAGCCTAGGTGGGCAATTAAATGTGGATAAATGACACATTGGGGAGAGTAAAGTCATTCTACTAGGCCATGAAATTTCAGCAAAAAGTATCAACGCCGACCCAAGTAAGGTGTTCGCACTCATAGCCCTACCTTCACCAACGACAGCACGTCAACTGGTCTCTTTTCTACAGAAGGTGAGGTACTTAAGTAGATTCATACATCTACTATCACAACTTGTTCTACCACTGCAACAACTCACTCAAAGATAAACTTTCACTTGGGACGAGGAAAGCGAACATCACTACAACAAGGTAAAGGAGGTCATAGCCACTCTGCCAACTATCTCACCACCTAAGTGGGATGAAAAATTCTATGTCACCTCAAGTGTTGGTGATGACTCATTGGAGGCTATGCTACTCCAAAAGGATACGACGTCATCTTTCATGAGGCCAATCTACTTCTCACTTCTCTAGTCGAATGATGACAGCAGGAGAGAAAGGTTTCACCCATGTGGAACACTTAGTCCTAGCTCTTAGATTTGAAACTACAAAGTTTAGGTCATATTTTCTGCCTAAGGAATTTGTGATTCTAACCACGGATGAAATATTTCCATATGTTGTACAACAGATGGATGTGTCTGCTAGAATTATTAAATGGCTAGTTCGTCTGCAAAAGTTTGACTACACAGTACAGGTAGAAAGCACGACAACGGCAAGTTTGGGGGGACTCATGACCTACCAAGTCTTTGAAAGGAAGGAGAAGCAATCTAAGGAAGGAGAAGTCCGATTACCTCCAGTACCACCGATGGTAGAAGGAGCATACTCTCTCTACTTTGATGGAGCCTACAAGCGAGCGTCCGACAAAGCAGCTGCAGGCATAGTGGTCTTTGATGACAAAGGGACAAAGGTATTTTCATTGGGCCAATTGTTAGATTCACATTCGAACAATGAAGCTGAGTATGCAGCACTAACCAAGGGTCTACAATGGTGCATCTCGCAAGGTGTACAACGCCTTAATGTATTTGGGGATGCTCTACTTCTGGTAAGGCAAGTAAATGGAGCATGGACATGCAAGAATCCTAGTTTAAGGACTCACTTAAGTGGTGTACAAACCTTGCTGGGTAAGTTTGAAGAAGTTCAAATACACCATATCCCAAGGGCTCAAAACCAAGAAGCAGATGCCCTAGCAAGTGAAAGACTATAGGAAGTGGTGGTTGGAGCAATAAAACTAAAGCTCCCTCTATTTCAAGGCAGTGATGCCTTGCCTGACATCATGCATTTTTTGGAAACAGGGGAATGCCCATCAGATTTAACAAACGGACAGAAGAAATGGCTGACGCGGAAGGCCACAAGGTATCGACTCATCAATGATGGTTTTTACTGTAAGGGTAAGGACCAAATACTCAGGAAGGTCCCTCTCTCTCACGAAGTCACGGGAGTAATTGCTAGCTGTCATGACGGGGTTTGTGGTGGTCACTCTACCCTAGAAATAACAAGTATGAAAATCTTGCAGGCAGGCTTCATATGGCCTCTAGCCTCAACCGTGATGTACACCATTGGTGCAAAACGTGTAAGTTGTGTCAAAAGGCCGGCACTAGGTCACTTATGCCTAAACCACAGACACCTATTCTCTCATATGGCCCATTTGAAAAATGGGGTATCGATGCCATTGGGCCATTACCTAGGACCAACTCAGGAAAATTCTACATTATCATGGGGGTTGACTACATGACTAGATGGGCAGAGGCTACAGCCACCACTAGAATCACAGCGGTAGAGGTAGCTAAATTTATCTACGAGCACATATGTTGTAGTTTTGGCACACCTTTAGAGATCATCTCTGATAGAGGGCCAGTTTTCAGAGCAGATTTGGTAGGAGAATTAATGCAAAAACTGGGCATTACAAGGAGGCACTCTTCACCATATTACCCTCAATGTAATGTCCTAGTTGAAAAGGTAAATGGAATGGTTTCTAAAATTATTACCAAGCAGGTAAACAATCATCCCGGAGACTGGGATAAGTATCTACTACCATCTTTATGGGCCTACAGAACTTCATTTCGTACATCCTTGGGATTCACACCGTATCATCTAGTATTTGGTAAGGAAGCAATCTTGCCCATTGAAGTGCAACTACAAAGTCTCAGAGTAATGGCAAGCCAACTTCAACAACCCAACATGCATTTGAGAGATCACATCATCAACTTGGAAAGACTGCAGCTGGACAGAGAAGAAGCAATAAATTATTATGCAGCACAAGCAGAGCATAGACGGCTTAGCTTTAACGAGCATCTCCGGAAAAAAGAATTGAAGAAAGGAATTTTGGTGTTCCGCTACAACGATCGCTTCGACACGCGCAAGGATAAGAAACTCCCGCTCCGATGGGAAGGTCCTTTCATCATCAGGGAAAAGTATGCCAATGAAAGCTACCAGCTTATGGAGGCTAATGGAAAATTTCATAAAACGAGGGTAAACGGTTGGCGACTTAAAGCTTATTTTCTTCGATTTGACCAGGCTCCACCAATTGACATTCCAGATGAGGACACACCATCAGTTGTCACCTCTGATGATAATGATTAAACAGATGAGCTAGAGACATGAATGCCTCTAGCCAAAAGGGGAGGGCTAATGATGGGGGCTTTTCACAAGCCAATCTCCCATACCCCTCTTCTCTCGTCCCCACCCCATGAAAACCCCCTCTTAGGGAGGGAGTGATAAAAGGCATTGAAAAAAGTAAGAAAAAAAATAAAGTATGATTATGTAAATATATAAGAAAGGTAAAATAGGCCACCTCATGCCTGCGGGGTAGCCCATCCCCACCTTGCCTCCTTTTTCTTCACTGTTGCCCCGTCGGGTGTCCCTTTTCCTCTCCTCCACTCAAAAGGTCAACCCCCTCTCTTTTCCCCCTGTCCTTTCTCCTTTCTCTCTCCCCTCAAGCTACCCCACCTCTCACAAATAATTCATTATAACTCACCAATAATGCATCCTAACTCACATGCAACTTACCCTATCTTCCAAAATAGTATACCCCACCCCCTCTTTCTCTCTCCTATCATATCCCATGACCCAAATTCCCCCCTCTCTCTCTAAAGGGCGCCATGTCTCTTGTCTTGTAGCTAAATAACCACCCCCACACTCACACACACACTCAGTTTCACTGAAAAAAGTGTCCACAGACCCATCCCCACCCGGTGGTTACCTAATTTTTCATGTGTTCACACACATCTGCACACAGATTCACCTCTGAACACACTCCCCTCTCTCCCCTCTTGTAATTACTATATTCTCCATGTCACCTCTCACTTTTTTTCATCAACCCATCTCTCTCTCTTAGTCTCTCTCTCATGAGACTGTTGTTCTGGCACATATACATACAGCCAGACAAGTGGGGTCCACAGTCACATGGCCTATGTAGATAATGATTTCTTCATTTCTAAATTCTAGAATTTCTCCCCCCTCCTCCCCTATATAAAGAGGGGCCACCATCACACTAAGGACACACACCATCACCAAAGAGTACACTATGCACTGTGTGTGCCTAGTGCACACACACATACCCACACCATCACGATCACCGCAATCACCATGCTCGTCTTAAGCATGACCTCTACACCCTTGGGCTATGGAAGATGAAGGGAAACTAAATGAAGGATGATGGCCGTAACCCTCGTGCGAGTCTTTGCCATCAACTCCCACCTATCCGCCATGTGCTCTACCACGCTCTCCCTTCTCATTCCCCTACCCTATGCTCCCCATTTCATCGCCTTATTCTCTAAATAAAGCTTGAGGTTTTGTGAGTATGTTTTCTTGCAATTTTTTGTCCATGTGAGGTGTGCGGAATCGCTACCTAGTCTTGTTTTTGGAGTGAGCTTGTGTATGTGTGAAAGATGTGCGGATTCGCCATCCTTTTGTGGTGCCTAAGTACTAAGCCACTATACCCCCTCCCTCACTCTCTCTCTCTCTCTCTCTCTCTCTCTCTCTCTCTCTCTCACTTGATATCATTCCCTTTCCTCTTCATCATTGCTCCCAAGCATCCGTCTCTCTTGGATGAAAACTTTGTTATGGTGGTGTGTCGTTTGCGTCCTAGCCGCTGAAGCTAGGTGGTGCCCCCTGTTTGCTTTACCATGACAGGATCGAGGCGCTCCATTTGGTCCCCGGTGTTTTAGAGGCCGTCGAAATTTGGGGTTCGCTTTTCTCGCGTCAGTACCCTTTGAGAGTTTTACATCTCTTTAGCTAAGGTTTTAGCTCTTAAAAGAGCATCTTGCAAATTTACAGGCCGCATGGCTTCTAGACGTGTATTTAAAGGAGCATTTAGCCCTTGGCAGAAATAGGCTACTTGTTGATCTGCGGTCATTGGCGGAGCATAGCGCCTAAGAGTTACAAATTTGGAGTAGTATTCTTCCACTGTAAGATGAAACTAACGAAATTGAAGAATTCATTCATCTTAAGGGATTCGTGTGCACGTGGAAGATAACATCCTTTGACAGCATACTCAATATCTTTCCAAGTTTGAGTATTTTGAGCTACTTGGTTATCTTTGCAGTGTTGTTTCCACCAAAGCTTATCATCCCCCGTGAGATGAAACATAGCCAACATTTCTTGGTTATCGGGAGTAGTACCAGCAGCAGCAGCAAAATAATCCTCCATCTCTTCGAGCCACACTTTTGCATCGCGCTCAACTAGGGCTTCTTCCCCTTTGAAAGAGGGAAGTTTAGCTTGCTTGAGAAGTAGCTTTTTCTCTTGAAGATATGTGTACACCGCACTCTGTGCAATATAGATTAAGTGAAACTTTATTGGATGCTCTTACTTTAATCCACTTTAAGGCAAGACTTGATCATACAATAATACAACAAAAGATAATATTAATCCAAACTTTATTTATATACACATTATTTGCTACCAAGGTTGGTAGTCTTTAGGTACAAGGATTGTAATGTCTCTATATTTTGAGTTTAGTGACTACAAAAGGATAGGCTAAAGGATCAAAATAATAAGTTTCTTTTGACCCCTGAAAGCTACGAGATACACATATGGGTTGAATCCTACCACCATGGATAACTTTTGTAACTTGGTTATAGACCCATTGAGTCTGAGATATCGTTTCTCCTCCCAAGGTAATGGTAGCATCTGAATTCTTAGTACCAATGAAAAGATAAACTTCGATGACTTTTAACTCCTCTGCCCATCGAAGTTTCTTGAGGTTGGTATCCATGCACTATATCTTGTCAGCATCGATGGTATAGATTCCTCCATATGGACTCCAGTTGATGCCCCATCCTCTATGCACCCTTGGGATAGGTGGTGCAAACACCCTATCCAAAATCATCATCACCCTTTTTCGAAACTAATAATTTGGTGATTGGCATGCATTTTCAAACATGATGTGAACACCTGGAATTTCTGGTAGGCTGAATGAACATTTTCCTATACCAGGAAAGTTTAGTCTTCAATCACTACAACACGTCGTGCGAATAACGGCGCGTGTACCGATGGGATTGAGTTTATTTTTAAAATGAATTAAATCGGTATACACGTCGATATCTGCCTCGGAATCAACACGCTTATATACACGTAGATATATTATGCGCCGGTATAAATGCTTGCATACACATCGATATAAGCGCTGAAATACGTGCCCAAATAAGCTATTATATATGCGTCGGTATAAGTCCCTAAATTGACGATTATATACGCGTCGATATGTTCATATAAATACACACTGGAAATTATAGGTCAATTGCGACGCTTATAGCAGCGCCTATACCGATGCATATACAGACGCATATAGAAGCGCCTATACCGACGCTAAAACCTACAAATTTTTTTGGGGCAGAGAGGGCTTCCTATTGCTGTTGCATATACTGCAGCAGCAAAAACCAACCCTCTCTGCCCAAAGGAAGAGTGCCAAAGCAGCCGCACTCCACCTTTTCGATTTTTGGACAGAGAGAAGTATTGAATGTTGCCGCATGTGCTCCAGCAGCAAAAAGCATCACTCTCTATCCAAAGGAGAAGTGCAAAAGCAAATGCACTCCACTTATGTGCAAAGAGAGTTAGTTGCTACTGCTCCCGGGGTGGTCACTTTTTAGAATGTGTATGATATCACGTGAGTTAACCGAAGAGGATTGTTAAAAGACCAAAATGTATACATACAGAGGGGGGTGGGGGTTTTCTAAACAGGCTCATAGTGTAATTATAGTATGTATATTGGGGTATTATTAATTACCTCTTGAACGCATGTGATATAGGGGTCTTTTGATAAGTGACTGCCCCGGTGTCGAGAAATTTGCGGTCTTGCCAGGAAAGCACCGGGCTTATGGCTGTGAGAGTTTGTGAGAGAACTCAACAAAAACTATATGAAGGAGTTAAACCATAGATGCCATGAAGACTAGGGTTTGGAAAGAAGTGCAATCAAAGAAGACTCACTCTTTCTCTCTTGCACTCACACACACAAAAAGAAAGAACGCAAAAGAGAATGTCAAAACAATACGAAGATGAAAACATCAAGGCTATGGTCATATCGTATCATGGGTAATATGAAAGGGTTAACAGATGAGTTAATGGCATTCAATCTTGGCTGGCCAAATAGGCTACGAATTGTTCTTTGGAATTGTAGTTTTGTGCTTACCATAATATAGATATTTTGTCTAGTGATTGGGATTAATTGTGTGTACAAATCCTCTTGGTTCATAGTAAGATAACTACGCTTACATCAAAAGAAAAATTATAGCCTATGAGAGGTAGTATGATGGGATCCGGTGATAGAAGTATTTCATTGAGCCTTTCAGGGCCGAAGAGAAACACTATACGTTGTTGAAAGTGTATTTTACGACTAATCCATGCGTTAATTCTAATAGATCGTACAGAGTGAAAGTGATAGAAATGATCATCATGTGGGTTATTCATCTAGGATAGTATGTGAGAAATGTAGATATGAGAGAAGTGAAGAGATGAGAAGTTTCCCTCCCAAGCCCTATTCTTGCCCGTAGGCAATAAGGATACTGCGGGGAGAGATGTACCTGTAGCAAAGAGAACCTAGAGAGGATGAATTACTAAGAATGAGAGAGATAGGTTTGGTTAAGGAGATGAGATTAGATACATATATATATATATATATATATGTTGGATTAGAGATGAAAATGAAAACAACAAGAAATCAAGAAAACATCAATGTAGAACACATCTTACTTGAAACCCTTCGGCACCATTATTGATGGGAGAGAGAAGAAGAGTGGATAATTACACTTTGATTGATACACCAAGTGCAAGACCTTCTTTGATTAGAGTTGATCTTCCAAGGATAGTGTACAAGAATGGCTGGTCTTCCTCTAGGAGAAAGTGTAGGCTTGGGCTTATGTTAATGAGGCTAAGTACAATTAGGCATTACTACTCACTCCCTCAAGAATTCCTCTCATCAATGGCTTGAATGCTTGAGCTCCTTCCAATGAAGAAGAGGTCCCCTTTTATAGGTGAAGGGAACCCCCAAGGGTTTACACAAGAAGAGAGGAGCCAGTGTGAACAGGAATTGGAAAAGTTGGAAATGAGCTGTCCCTGCATGATGTGGGCAGAGTGGGGTCCAGTATTTTGATCATATCTCCTCAACCGTGGATCTAAATAAAAATGTAAAAATATAGGCAAAAACTTCAGCTCATTAGCTACGATTTTCATTTAAAAATCATTTTACAATTCGGATTGGAACCTTGTGTAAAAAATTCATCAAAATAGGATCCATTTATGGCAGCAAAAGTCTTCATGTGGTCTCCTTAGCCTATACTTTCATTTAATTCCAAAGGACACCTCATGCCATATGAAAGCATGACATTGCTCTTTGACAAAGTTTTGTAATCATGCTTGCAATAATGCATTAAAATAAGTGTATCTTTGAAATCATGCCACCTAGTGTCCCACTAGGATTTGATTCTCTCCTAGTAGCTATTTAAAAAGAAATATAAGAAAAGCATAAAAAATACATAGATATATATATATATTGGAGTTTACCCTAGATATAGGATCTAGCTAGGGTGTGAGATGATAATGAAATAGTAGAAATAAAGAATCAACGCTTTTTGCCCCAAGTTAAAGAGGCGGAGCTATTGATGCTTTTCCCATAGTATTTTCTGATGGTAAAGTAAGGATTTGTTACCTTTGAGAAAAATAATAGGATGAGATAGAAGTCTTATTATTATACTTAAATATGCATATGTACACTATAGGAAATATAATTATGTATCTAAAAAAATACAAGATAGATCTTGTAGCATGCGTTCCCACTATGTACGTGTCAAAGCAATGGGAATCTTAAACATTTTAATCCTTTTTCCTACAATGGGAATCTTTACTTCTGTACCATCTAGTTCAGACAAGCTGTAAGTAGCATTTTCATACACATGCTTTACAACATATGGTCCAAACCATATTTTTGAGAAGCTACGCATGACTGTGTGCTAGTTATCAAGGCTACTATCATACACTAAAACCCAGTCACCTTTGTCAATTGCTTTGCTCTTGAGTCGATGTCGCTTATCAAAATAGTCCTTGTTTTTTAACCTTGCATTTTTGAGTCGTTCTTTTGCAGCTTCAATGTCTCCAGGTCTTCTCTCTAGCTGCCTTATACGCAGTGCAAGGAGATCTTCCCTACTAAGCCCCTCTTGCCAAGGTAGTACATTCCATGTGGGAATTGTATCCTCAATCGGCATCACTGGCTTTTGACCATGCATTAGCTCCGCAGGCATGTAGCCAGTTACTGAGCTATGTGTTGTACGATCAGCCCATAAAGCATATAGTAACAATTTTGGCCACTCACCAACTCTTCCTTCGCAAGCCTTGGCCAAAGCTTTGATGATAGGAGGATGCCCTCTTTCACTCTTTCCATTGCCTTCAGGGTTGTAAGTTGTAGTAAGAGAAAGCTTGACCCCTAATCTAGAAAAGAACTCCCTTGCTTCTTCGGCATCCAGTTCACCTCGATCTGCAGTGATTTTTCCCACACAACCATAACGGCAAATCACCTCATCAAGAAGGAATTTGCACACAGCTTCTGTGGTCTTAGCTCTTAATGCTCTTCCTTCAACCTAGTTAGTTAGGTCCTCTCATGCAAGAACCAAGTATCTCATCTGCCAGAGTCCTAAAGGCATCGTGACTAGATCCACAACCCATTTATAGTGCATGGCTAGTAGATATGTAGGGTGCAATCCATCACGATGTCGAACATTTGAATACATTTGACAAGTTACACACGACTCTACAAACTAAGATACATCTTTATACATACCCTTCCACCAGTATTTTTCTTTCAACTTGGAGAAGGTTGCCCACACACCCCTATGTCCAGCCCATAGACTCTCATGAAACTCTTGCATGAGCTTTACTTGAGTCTCTTTTTTACATATAACCCGTTGTGGTGTAGCACCCTTTTGTTTAGGATGCTTCCACAAGTAACCATCCCTTAAAAAGTACCCATATGCTTTCCTGCATATCCTCTTGAATTCTTGTTTAGACCAATCATCTTGTTGTGTTAGATTACTCAAGTGCCTTCCAATAGAAAGCCAATCACCTTCATAAAGATCTTTCAAGAACAATTCAAGTGAATTAGTTATGCAGACATTGTTACCTTTGACATGAGAGATAGAATAGAATTTTGTGCCTACATCATCTTCCTCATCAATCATTTGTGACTCATCTTCATACCTTGCCCTTGATAGCATATCTGCCACTGTATTGTCTTTACCTGCAATGTGATTAAACTCGGGATTTAAGGACTTAATGTAGGCAATCCACCGCAACATAGCAATGTTTGGTGTTGAGCAGCTTGTAATCATCCCAAGAAGTGGTAGACAATCTGTTTCTACAACCACACATGCACCAATTAGGTACTCTTTCCCACTTTTCAAGGCTGTAACCATACCCCATAACTCTCTCTTTATCTGTGGATAGTTTCTTTGGCAAGCACTTAGTACCTTTGCTCCAAATCTTACCACATACCTATGTCCTTCTTTGTCATCTTGCCCTATTGCCCATCCAATCCCTGTAGGACTGGTATCTACTGTCACAATCACTGGCCTTTGACACTCATAGTCTACCTTTCTCAAAGTCGTTGCTGGCTGGAGTAACTCCTTTAGCTTTTTCATGGATTTTACATGTGCTTCTGTCCATTTAAACTTTTGATTCTTTCTAAGCAGCTGATAAAGAGGATCAGCTACATGTGCATAATGTGGAATCCAAATAACATAGAAGACACATGCTCCCAGAAACCTTCTAACCTCAGTGATGCTAGTGCATGTTTCTTTCATTCTTTGGATGGCATCTACCTTTGATGGACAAGGTTTCCTACCATATGGCCCGCACATGTGCCCCACAATGAGCACTTCTTTGACACCAAACATAGACTTTTTCCCTGACAATGTAAGATTCACTTCTTCCAACCTAGACAAAATTTTATCACAATCATTTATGTGATTTACCACAAACCTGCAACATCCCTTGAGATCCAAAGCTTCATCTTTGTCACTTTCTTCACATCCTTTGATAGGCAAATCATCAATGAAAGGCATTGTGATTTGAGGAATAAAGTCACGTAAGACCTTATTCATCCCATTCATCATATGTGCAACCGAGTTGGTTCCTCCCTGTGGCAAGGTACACATCCTTACCAAACCCAAAGGTGTCCTCATGGTTGTAAAGTCTCTGCTTTCGATTGCAAACTGAAATTGATCATACCCTGAGTAGAGATCCCCCATTGAGTAGATTGCCTTCCCTGCAAACGCCTCTGCAAATTCATCCACAATATGACCTGTACCTACATTTCTAATTGTCACCTTGTTCACTGGTTGCATATCTTGGATGAAGTGTGGAGAACCATTCTTCTTTGGAACTGTGAACCACCTGTTTGAGTATGGAGCACAAGAAGGCTCCAAGATTCCCATTTTGATTTTCTCATTCAGTAGCTCTGCTAACTTTGGCAAATGAGCCTTTGGAACCGGAATAGGCCGCAGATTCCAAGGCACATGAGGTATTGTGAAAATTACCATAGGAGCTATAATATAAGGATCAACACATCCTATCTTGTGTGGCTCAAATGCAAAAGCCTTACCATGCTTTGAAAGCATTTCTTTGAAGCACTTTGTCTCCTCCTGTGTTAGAAACTCCTCGCGACCAATCTACAACTCTTGAAAAGACTCCTTTGTGATGGTATGCCCGATCTTTTTAGGATTCCGCAAACTTGGTTGTAAAGAAGCCTGTTCAATCTTTTCCCTGTTGTTGGGTGGTAAGGGTGAAGCTACTGGTTTCACCTTCTTTGCTACACTCTTGTATTTAGTTTCAACATGGACTTCTGGGCCAACTGTTTGGCTTTCTTTAAAGGCTTCTATTACTTGATACATTTCCATAGAGCAAACTTCCACAACTTCATTTTCAAGATGCAAACTAGACCTCATTATAGCATCAAGCTCACCCATAGTATCTACAAAAGAAACTTGTTCACACAAACCCAATACATTTTCAGTAGGCTTTAGCAACCCACTCTTTTTCATGCCTATTTGTACATTATGCACATATTGCTTCTCATATCTCTTCAAATCTTCAAGTTTTGTAAAACATACTGATCCATTCCTTGTTACCAAGGAGCTCATCGAGAAAGTTTCACCTATTTTTGGATCAGTCGAGACCCTTTTTCTTTCTGTACCACTGCAATCCCGCTTTACAATGGTACTTGGCCAAAACCCATCATTTCTCTATGATCATGAAACTCTTTGCTTGCTTTTGGTAGAGGATGTTCTCTGAGGTTTTCACGATTTCTTTCATGGTTTACACTGACCGTGAGAAATTGGACAGCTCCTTTACCATCTTTGCTACGTATTCTAGCATATGCTGAACCATCGTCCATTACCTTTGTTTCCATTCGAACTCCCACAATGTAGGGTTGTCCAAGGATGAGATGATATGAAGATGTATCCTGTACAAAGAAGTTTTGGTCAATCTTTACATCACCTATTATTACCTTCACACCTGGACATGCTGCATACAATTCACCGGATGAATTGTTTGCCACTTTTACCATCCAACCATGATCTGTGTCCATCGGCCATTTGCACTTGTTGTAGAGACTCTTTGACATTATGTTTATTTCTTAACCATGGTCAATCAAGGCAACAAATGGCTCTTCAAGATCACCTACCTTGACCAAAGTTTCTGTAGTAGCCCTTGCCCAATGACTTTGTGAATAGTAACTCCTAGGAATATCTTCAACTTCTTCATCATCATTTGAGAAATACACTTGCTTCACTCTCCCACTAGATTGGTAGCAACCTACCACAGCTCCATCATTCTCCTTATTTTGCAGTTGCATCCCTTGTGTCTTTGAGGTTTCCCCTTCAACCTGTGCACAAGAAACTTCAGCAAGGGTTTGCCTCTTCCTCTTGATGATGTCAATGATCTCCTCATGGAATTCACGCTTTGCAATGCCAAGAACTTCTCCCAGAGTAAACTCAATCTTGCTATTCAAGATCCTTTCCTCCAAGACTTTCTTTAAATCTGTAGCAACCTCAATATCAGATTGTAGTTTATAAGTTGGGCCTTTTGTCTTACCTTTCGTTGGCTCTTTCTTCTTTCCTGTTGTAGACTCCTCCATGAGTACTTCAGGTGGAGATGCTCCTTTTGTTGAGGGTGTTTGAGAAGGAATTGAGTCACTTCTTCCCCCAGTTCTAGAAGCTCTTTTTGATGGTCCTTCATCAGCATTCTCACGTCTGCGCTTCTCTTCTACAATTGCCTCATTTTGTTGGCATTTTGTAATGTAGGCATGCACTGACAATGAGTCCACTGGATCATTCCATCCTGTTTGTAGACGTATGCAATCACCTGCTTCATGTAGAATCCAATTTGTAAGCTTTCCCTTTTTAGCTAATTGCATGACATTTGGCCAAATTTGACCATGATGGTCACTCACCTCTTCATCACAAAAATGTTCAAATTTTACTCCATAAGTAGCTGCCTCAACTGAAGAGGTGGCATGCTTGGTTGCCATAACTTCAACTAAGGTTTGCATTCCCCCCTTCCCAAAGTTAGTTCTCAAGGGTAGACCTGTCTCTCTTAAGTGGATTTTACCATCCTTAAAAAAGACAACATCTTTTGACAAAGCATCACTAAAATCATCACAATCCCTTCTTAGATGGTCTGTACTATCACACCAAATACATCTATTAACAAACCCTTCTTTGGGCTGTTGTCTTTGCCTAGGAAGTGGCCCTGATGGTTGGCCTTTTTCTTCAAGCTTTCCAAACTTCACCTTCAAGTCACGCATTCCCTTCACAAGCTCATCTAGCATGGACTCATCCAACTTAGGAGCGATAAAAGTAGGCTTTACCATTTTGTCAGAAGTTGAGGTGGAAGGACTTGTAGTGTTTACTACCATCTTGTCCCTTCTTCTTTGTCGTTTGGCAAGCAGTGAGACAGCACCTTCAACCTCATTCCAGTCGGTCTTTAGTCCTTGCTCAGCATCTTTATCTTCAAGAAGAAGCTCCAAATTTTCTTGAAACTCTTTACCTGCAGCTTGTAAGAAAAGATCTGTCTTCTCTGCATCTAGTGAGGCCCTTTCTGTCCTTGTGAGTTGTGCATAGCGCCGCTCAAATTCCCTAAGTAGTTCTGTTATTGATAGTCCTTGCTTTGGCTTGACTACCCATTCTAAGAATGTCCTTTTGGTCACTCTCTCAGAGTCCTCCATGAAATATTCCTCCTTTAAAGCTACTTTGAGTTCTTCCCAATTTCTCCCATGCCCGTCTTTAATTGCCCTAACATGCTCCTTAATTTCTGGAGCAACAACTAGCTCAAAGCTTTGAATCATCTCACCTTCTAACAAGCGATGCAGCTCCATCTCCTTCACATACTCGCGTAAGTACTTGGTTACATCTTTGCCATTGAATTGATCCATTCTGTTGACGACCGCTTGTATGGCCTTCGTTGCTGAAATCTCCCTTCTTTCAGTGGCATGTTGTTGTTGCATGAACATTGAAAATGCTTGAAACATTTGCATTGTTGTTGGGTCAAAATGCATACCCTGTTGCTCAACATGATCACCCATGGTTACCCACAAACTCTCACCCTGGCAGTTTCGCATCGGGTTCACCAAAAATATGTCGAGAAATTTGCGGTCTTGCCAGGAAAGCACCGGGCTTATGGCTGTAAGAGTTTGTGAGAGAACTCAACAAAAACTATATGAAGGAGTTAAACCATAGATGCCATGAAGACTAGGGTTTGGAAAGAAGTGCAATCAAAGAAGACTCACTCTTTCTCTCTTGCACTCACACACACACACACAAAGAAAGAACGCAAAAGAGAATGTCAAAACAATACGAAGATGAAAACATCAAGGCTATGGTCATATCGTATCATGGGTAATATGAAAGGGTTAACAGATGAGTTAATGGCATTCAATCTTGGCTGGCCAAATAGGCTACGAATTGTTCTTTGGAATTGTAGTTTTGTGCTTACCATAATATAGATATTTTGTCTAGTGATTGGGATTAATTGTGTGTACAAATCCTCTTGGTTCATAGCAAGATAACTATGCTTACATCAAAAGAAAAATTATAGTCTATGAGAGGTAGTATGATGGGATCCGGTGATAGAAGTATTTCATTGAGCCTTTCAAGGCCGAAGAGAAACACTATACGTTGTTGAAAGTGTATTTTACGGCTAATCCATACGTTAATTCTAATAGATCGTACAGAGTGAAAGCGATAGAAATGATCATCATGTGGGTTATTCATCTAGGATAGTATGTGAGAAATGTAGATATGAGAGAAGTGAAGAGATGAGAAGTTTCCCTCCCAAGCCCTATTCTTGCCCGTAGGCCATAAGGATACTGCGGGTAGAGATGTACCTGTAGCAAAGAGAACCTAGAGAGGATGAATTACTAAGAATGAGAGAGATAGGTTTGGTTAAAGAGATGAGATTAGATACATATATATATATATGTTGGATTAGAGATGAAAATGAAAACAACAAGAAATCAAGAAAACATCAATGTAGAACACATCTTACTTGAAACCCTTCGGCACCATTATTGATGGGAGAGAGAAGAAGAGTGGATAATTCCACTTTGATTGATACACCAAGTGCAAGACCTTCTTTGATTAGAGTTGATCTTCCAAGGATAGCATACAAGAATGGCTGGTCTTCCTCTAGGAGAAAGTGTAGGCTTGGGCTTATGCTAATGAGGCTAAGTACAATTAGGCATTACTACTCACTCCCTCAAGAATTCCTCTCATCAATGGCTTGAATGCTTGAGCTCCTTCCAAGGAAGAAGAGGCCCCCTTTTATAGGTGAAGGGAACCCCCAAGGGTTTACACAAGAAGAGAGGAGCCAGTGTGAACAGGAATTGGAAAAGTTGGAAATGAGTTGTCCCTGCATGATGTGGGCAGACTGGGGTCCAGTATTTTGATCATATCTCCTCAACCGTGGCTCCAAATAAAAAAGTAAAAATATGGGCAAAAATTTCAGCTCATTAGCTATGATTTTTATTTAAAAATCGTTTTCCAACTCGGATTGGAACCTTGTCTCAAAAATTCATCAAAATAGGGTCCATTTATGGCAGCAAAAGTCTTCATGTGGTCTCCTTAGCCTAGACTTTCATTTAATTCCAAAGGACACCTCATGCCATATAAAAGCATGACATTGCTCCTTGACAAAGTTTTGTAATCATGCTTGCAATAATGCATTAAAATAAGTGTATCTTTGAAATCATGCCACCTAGTGTCCCACTAGGATTTGATTCTCTCCTAGTAGCTATTTAAAAAGAAATATAAGAAAAATATAAAAAATAGATAGATATATATATATTGGAGTTTACCCTAGATATAGGATCTAGCTAGGGTGTGAGATGATAATGAAATAGTAGAAATAAAGAATCAATGCTTTTTGCCCCAAGTTAAAGAGGCGGAGCTATTGATGCTTTTCCCATAGTATTTTCTGATGGTAAAGTAAGGATTTGTTACCCTTGAGAAAAATAATAGGATGAGATAGAAGGCTTATTATTATACTTAAATATGCATATGTACACTATAGGAAATATAATGATGTATCTAAAAAAATACAAGATAGATCTTGTAGCATGCGTTCCCACTATGTACGTGTCACAACACGACACCGGGCTACTGCTACATGTACTGAAGCAGCATAAACCAACTCTCACTACTCAAAAGAGGAGTGCAAAAGAACGACAATCCACCACTCTGTTTCTCGCTAAAGAGCGAATTCAAGAACTCTTGATCAAGTACTTATTCAACATTACATAAGCATAAGTATAAAACAATAAGCATAACCAAGTCTTTGTCAACCATAAGCATAAAACAATAAGCAGAACCATAAACATAACCATAACCATAACCATAAGCATAACCATAACCATAACCATAAGCAAAACCAAATCTTTGTCAATCCTAAACAATAAGCATAACAAAATTGAATTGCACCAACAATCGAGGAAGTCCGTCTACAACAATTCATACCATAACTTCATTTACCAATCCAAAACCATATCATAAATTGATTACAAACACTTGAGCAAGAAGAATTTTCATGGCTTCATTACATAACTCAATCCATATATAATCACAACATAAATCCATCTATCTGCTAAACCGACCATGAACAGATAACAAAAAGTAAAAACATGTAACTATAAATGTAAATGTCGGTATAGATACAATCATGAATATACACAAAACTAGCTACCAATACAAATTTATGAACTCTATCCCTCAAGGCAAGGCCTCCTAGTCAGGCTCTCCCTCCTCCGCTAGCTATGTAAAAAGAGCTCCAAGCCCATTCTTGTAGCCATACTTCTCCTCTCCACGTATAGGAGGATGCTTCCTTGCAAGTTCTTGCAAAACCAAACACTTAACAATAAATAAATATGAAAATAACACATATACATTTAGTTAATCAAAGAGTTTTTATGATACTTACAAACTTGTAGCGAAGCATGTTGTATCCTCCACTCTCAACGTGTGATGATCCAGCAGAATCTAAACGTGCTCTGGATGCCTCTCTCTGCTGTGCTGGAATCGCTCAGGATGCTCTATCAGCTCTCTACCAATCGCTGTCCACTCCTCTGCGTCCAACCATGCCGGCTTCGGCTCATTGTTCCTGAATTTGACTCTGGCCTCTAATCGACGATGTGACATGGTGCTAATCGCCACGCCCAAGATCCAGTCATTCGAGACTTTATCGTACCCCTCTTCCGGCCTATACTCCCTATGAATGGCCTCAACGATGTAGTTTTTCCTCTCCTGATCCTGAGCATCCCAATGCTCCATCACAAAATGGCCAAACTGCACTGTGCAAAGCTGTCGTATCCTCTGTCCAATGGCCTTTCCTGTCGTATCCATGACCACAGCTCCGTCTCTGGTCGTATACACCTTGCTAGGATCATGCTCATCTGATTCCCAAGGTGTACGTGGTGTGCTCGCTAGTGAAATGTCTACTGAAGAGAGCGGTGGACGCGCTCTCGGTGGTGTGGAAGCATTGGTAGCACTGTCACCACAACAACCACCGCCTCCAGAAGAGACACATGAACGGTGCCTAGACCATCTCGAAGAAGACCGGCCACTCCTCGGTATAACTGGTACTCTCGTCGAAGGTGTAGTGCCAATCGGAGTCGAGGGCACACTAGTCAAGGGGGTGGGAGGCACACTAGTCCTAGGTGTAGGACCATATGTACTAGGTTTGGAGGTGCCTACACCCCAAAGAGCCTGCGCCTGAGCAATCTGCTTAGGTGTAAACTGCGACAAGAAGCTACCCATCTGCTCAGGTGACATGCCGGCCGGAGTGACTAAGAAACTAAAGTCTGGAGAGTATTTATAGTCATCGTTGGCCATGGCTGCAAAACGTAAATTCAAAGAACAACAGAAATACGTCAATTCACTATTCAACAACTTAAGCAATACAATTAGCATAAAAAACGAAACTGTAACAAAAATCACTATATTTTATTGATGTCGCAAGTGTTCATTACAAATTACATCTTAACAAAAACCAGTGGTCATTCTCTCATCTTCTATGAGAGCTGATGCGCCAAAAATATCTATATCAATCTGTACTTCCGCATCTTCATCATCAAACTCCACTTCCTTATCGTTCTCCGCATTTAGCTTCGCATTTAGGGTGTCATCTCCATGTTCTGATTCTGGAATTTGTTGATCGATGACCTCTACTTTGAAATCCTCATCGGTCTGCCGTGCCTCTGAGTCTTGCAACTATTCAACCTCTATATCCAATCCTTCACACACTTGTTTGCTCCGTGGAGAAATTTGAATGACAAACAGCCAACATGGTTTAGACAAATTTTCTTCATCCTTCTCATTCCATAGTGGATCTATTGTGAACACAACTTGTTCACAATGCTGCGGAAGTACAAATGTATCCTGAGCATCTGTCCACACCCGCCTGGAGTCCACTTGAATTAATCCACTCTTATCTTTGCGTACAGTTGCATTAGGCCCACTAGTAATAACTCTGAAACGCTTGACATCAAAGATAAAAGTATCAAACTTTCTGAAGCTAATCTTCAAAATGTCTTGGATGTAGCCAAAGTATTCAAGCTGACCAATCTATGTGTTTTCATCACTGGCACTGGCCCGACTTTCTTGGACGAAGCTTGCTCTAACCCCACTATCGAAGGTCACCCTTAGTTTGTCTATCCCCGCTGCACTCTGAAGTGTCTCCCATGGGACCACAAAGCTCTGTATTTGTGATACTACAAGCACATAGATCACATAGTTTAGGGTTTACTAAAGCAATGTAGACCATATGGATTTTTCAAAAAGAAGTCTTGACATCTCCTCTTCTTCTTCAGTAATCAACACTCCGTTTTTCTTTGCCTCCGAAATTGCTACATCTAACCATCGACCTGTAGGAAAGTCTGGCAGCTTCTGAAGATGGTCAGGATAAGGCAGGTTTCTAGTGGCACGATTGAGCTTGAACTGCAAACGTTCTGTAATACGTCGTTGCTTTTCATCTTCGTAATTCTCTAACCACTTTTGCATTGCCTCTGAGTTGAGTAGACAGAATCGCATAACCTTTTCTCGCATTCTGAGATCCATCTTTCTCACTACGCCTTGTCCTACGCCTTGTCCTTGCGGCTCGTCCACTGTAACCTTGGCGTTGGTCTCATTAGTACACAATTAGGGAATCTTTGGATCAATTGAACCCAAGAACTCACTAATGAAAACTATAGACTCTTGCACAAGCCATCCTTCAGCCATGCTACCCTTAGGACGAGATCTTTGACGAACGAACCCCTTTAAAGTCTTCATGAATCTCTCCAAGAAGAACATCCATCTGTTGTTGACGGTTCCAACAACTGCAACTTCATCGACCACATGCACAAGCAAATGCATTTGGATGGTAAGAATGTTCGTTAGAAAATAGTTCTCCACCATACACACTGCTTCGATTGCATTCAAGCGAGCTGCATCTATGTTGTCTTTTCTTATCTCTTTTGATGAGATCCAACGCACTAGATCACTAATTTTATAAATGGTACATCTGATGTCATCTGTCAGCAGACAATATTTTATGGCAATTGGTAAGATAAACTGTAAAAATTTATGCCAATCATGCAACTTAAAACCACTAAGATTGTCATCTCTAGTAAAGGCTGTTATCAAACATCGCATGCACCCAGTAGGAGTCTGGAAAGAAGATATGATCTTCTTCACTTGTTTCTCTTCAGCACGACTCAAAACCCATGGACCTTTTGGGATAGCATACGCTCCATTGGACTTTAGTCGAGGCCACATCTCTGGCATTCGACCCACAGCCTGTAGGTCATCTCTCTGAGCTTTCCTCTCCCTTTTTCCTATAATGGTCTTCCATATGATCTCTCCCACATTCTCAAAAATGTGCATTGGTTCGAGTAGATGATTAATAAGAAAATCACTCCAGTACGACAGTTCGTGAAAAATAGACAATCTCTTCATGCCGGGTGGGTTAAAATCTCCACTTTGTAGCCACATGTTCTTCCAGTCACTCGCCTTTAGTGGATGCATGTCATGTTTACATATGTTTGGCCCATGTAGCTCATGCCCTTCATGAAAAAATCAACCATGCTCTTTGTAGACTGTCTTGCCTAGGTAATCAGAGCGGCGAAAGCCAAATGGAGGACCACATTTTGGACATGCATGATTCCCAGAGTAGCTCAAGCCTGTAAACAGTAAAGAAAGAAATTAGTAGGGCACAATTAGCGATGATGCAAATTTGTATATAAGTTAAGGTTTCATGATATAAACCTGAACACTCACCAAAACCTGGCCAATCGTGCATGGTCCACATAAGAATGCCTTGCACATGGGCATGTCGCCGTCCAATCGGTTGGGACATGTCAACCACATCAATCCCTGACCACAATATTTGAAGCTCTTCTATAAGTGGTGCCAGATAGACGTACATGTTCTTTGCTTTGTACTTTCCTGGGACAATGAGTGACAGTAATAGATGGACTTTCTTGATAGCCAGCCATGGAGGAAGATTATAATTCACCAAGCAAATAGGCCATGTTCTTCATGATGAACTGCGTCACTCCAAATGGGTTTACTCCATCCATTGCTAACCAAAAACGGAGTGAACGAGGCTCCTCCACAAATGTAGGCCATTGTTCTTCTATGTGCTTCCATGCATGAGAGTCAGTAGGGCACGCGCATCACATCATCCGTGGATCTAGTGTTGGTATGCCACATCATCAAAGATGCTATAGACTTGCTCCTGAACATGCTCTTTATTCTTGCAATGATAGAAAAGTATCTCAGAACCTTTGAAGGGACAGATTTTCCTTGTGTGTCCTCTCTATATCTGTTTGATCCGCACTTGGGACACTGTACTAGATCTGCGTACTCATTTCGAAAGAGTATACAATCCTTAGGACATGCATGGATTTTATGATAATCCATGCCCAAGCTGGTAAGAATCTTCTTGGCAGCAGGTCGGGAGGGAGGCATGTGATTGCCTTTCGGAAAAATTTCCTCGTTTAGCAACCTTTCAATACATCACCAAATCAAAAGCCATGATTATTGGTTTGAATTTTGTGTACATACTAACCATACAGTACATTGACCTGAAAAACTCTGTGACACTCGTGTTAGACCATCCATAAATAGACTGTAGATTAATCAATGCCAAAGATGTACGAAGAACTGAAATGTTTGCACCATTGTAAAGCGGCGTTTGTGCAAGTCTCCGCATCATCTCACCTTCTGGTTAAATGTCACTCTCATGTCATCAATGTGGACATGATGAATGAGGTTGATTGGCATTGTTTCCTTGGATGGTTTCTCCAACTTGGTTTTCAATAACCGGGTCCATGTCAAAAAACGCATCCAACATTTGATCCATCTCAGCTTCTTGGAATGTGACATTCTCTATTGGTGGGGTAGATTCCACTGGTGGTGGTTCGTTTGACATTCGTCTTCTCTGTGATGAAGTTGGAACAATATCTATTTGTGGGGATTGATCGACTTCATCCGGACCATGAGATCGAAAGCGCAAATCTTGTAGTTGCTCTGCAGGGAAGAGACCGTTGTTGCGTATGTGCTGCTCACATATCTTTCGTTTTTGAAAGATCTGGTGCTTGCATCGCACACAAGGACACACCATCCTATCGTCCATAATTGATCTGTGTCTGTTGTACAATAAATTAACAGTAAGGAGGATAGATTCTCTTTAACCTCGTATATATAAATAGTGTAAACTACCTCACATTCTCTAGTCATGCCCGATCTCCGCACACCTCAGTCTAGAGGTGCACGGAGATCTGGACCACCGGGTAAATCATGTCTTTACTGGTCAAATTAAAGCCTATATTTGTGGGTGCAACATACGTAGACACACACAAATGTGCTCTTCACACAATCCATGTAAACTATCTCAAGAGTTCTCGTTTTATCTTCAGATCCGGATTTGACCTACGACTTGTGTATTTGGCATTGTTTTCTGTCCGTTTGACCTACGGCTTGCCATACCTGCTCTTGACATTGCCTAAAGACTACCCAATTGACTACGGATGGTTTCGATAACCGTAGAATCGGTTTCCGAAGTCCGTTTGCATTTTTTCGTAAAAAAACGTAATCGGATCTTACCAATCCCCTGTGTATTTGGTGTTTCTTTTGTCCGTTTGACGTACGACTTTCCGTACATGCTCTTGATATTGCTTTAAGACTACCTAATGGACTACGAATGGTTTCAGTAGGCATAGAAGTCATTTCCAAAATCCGTTTACGTTTTCCCGTAGAAAAACGCAACCCGATTTGACCTACGGCTTGTGTATTTGGCGTTAATTCAAACCCATTGACCTACGGCTTTCCATACACGCTCTTGACATTGCTTTAAGACTACTTAATGGACTACTACTTAATGGCCTACGGATGGTTTTGGTAGGCATAGAAGCCATTTCCAAAGTTCGTTTGTGTTTTTTCATAGAAAAACGCAACCGGATTTGACCTACGGCTTGTGTATTTGGTGTTCCTTCTATCCGTTTGACCTACGGCTTTCCATACGCACTCTTGACATTGCCTAAATACTACCTAATTGTCTATGGATGGTTTCAGTAGCCATAGAATCCATTTGTCCATTTGCACTTTTCCGTAGAAAAACGCAACCGGATTTGACCTACAGCTTGTGTATTTGACGTTTCTTCTGTCTATTTAACCTACGGCTTGCCATACACGGTCTTGACATTGACTTAAGACTACTTAATGGACAACGGATGGTTTCGGTAGGCGTAGGAATCAGCTTTCGAAGTCTGTCTGCGTTTTTTCGTAGAAAAACGCAATCGAATTTGACCTACGGCTTGTGTATTTGGCGTTTCTTCTATCCATTTGACCTACGGCTTTCCATACACTCTCTTGACATTGCCTAAAGACTACCTAATTGACTATGGATGGGTTTAGTAACCGTAGAATCAGTTTTCGAAGTCTGTTTGCGTTTTTTCGTAGAAGAACGTAATCGGATCTCATCAATCCCTTGTGTATCTCATCAATCCCTTGTGTATTTGGAGTTTCTTTTGTCTGTTTGATCTACATCTTGCCATACACGCTCTTGACATTGCTTTAGGACTACCTAATGGACTACGGATGGTTTCGGTAGGCATAGAAGTCATTTCCGAAATCCATTTGCGTTTTTCCATAGAAAAACGCAACCCGATTTGACCTACGGCTTGTGTATTTTGCGTTAATTCAAACCCATTGACCTACGGCTTTCCATACACGCTCTTGACATTGCTTTAAGACTACTTAATGGACTACTGATGGTTTCGGTAGGCATAGGAGCCATTTCCGAAGTTCGTTTGCGTTTTTTCGTAGAAAAATGCAATCGGATTTGACCTACGGCTTGTGTATTTAGCGTTTCTTCTATCCGTTTGACCTACGGCTTGCCATACACGCTCTCGACATTGCCTAAAGACTACCTAATCATCTACGGATGATTTCAGTAGGCATAGAAGCCATTTCAGAAGTCCGTTTGCGTTTTTCCGTAGAAAAACGCAACCGGATTTGACCTACGGCTTGTGTATTTGACGTTTCTTCTGTCCATTTAACCTACAGCTTTCCACACACGGTCTTGACATTGCCTTAAGACTACTTAATGTACTACGGATGGTTTCGATAGGTGTAGAATCAGTTTCCGAAGTCCGTGTGCGTTTTTCCGTAGAAAAACGCAATCGGATTTGACCTACGACTTGTGTATTTGGCGTTTCTTCTATCCATTTGACCTACGACTTGCCATACACGCTCTTGACATTGCCTAAATACTACCTAATGGAATATGGATGGTTTCGGTATGCATAGAAACAGTTTCCGGAGACCATCTGCGTTTTCCCGTAGAAAACACAACCGGATTTGACCTACGGCTTGTGTATTTGACATTTCTTCTGTCGGTTTGACCTACGGCTTGCCATACACACTCTTGACATTGCCTTAAGACTACCTAATGGACTACGGATGGTTTCAGTAGGAATAGAATCCGTTTTCGAAGTCCGTTTGCGCTTTTCCATAGAAAAACGCAACCGGATTTGACCTACAGCGTAGAAGCCGTTTATGAAGTCCGTTTGCGTTTTTTTGTAGAAAAACCCAACTGGAGTTCAAAAACGGCTTGTATTTTGGGCGTTTCTTCTATCCGTTTGACCTACGGCTTGTTATATGCTCGCGCCCAACCTTTTTTGAGGAGGAAGCTTATCTCTAAGAGCAACGACGGCAATGTTGTTGCTCCCTAGAGGACTTTCATGTATAAAGGTGAGAGTTGAGCTTCGAATGTATTTTGAGCTGGTCAAATGAAGTCAGAGAAGCTCAAGAGGAGTGCCACATGTCGGCCGGTTATTAAAAATGCTATAGGAGAGTGAGAGAGAAGCTCTGTGGAGAGCTTTGATGGTTTTTTGAGCAAGCAATGAGCCACCATCTTTTTCTTTTGTGTTTTGTCGCTCCTCCCTTTCCCTTTTCTTCTTCTATTTTGCTCTCATACTAGCAGCGGCGCCGACGGAGCGTGTGTACGCCTGGGCCGCTGGTTCTTTGCACACACACACACACACACACACACACACACACACACACACACACACACACAGATTGTGTGTGCAGAGAGAGAGATTGTGTGTGCTTTACATGCTGTCACTAAGAATGCCGAATGATCACAGTAAGATACAAACATTTCCGTTGGTCATGCTGGGCAAGGCCAAAGTGTGCTTCGAAGCACTGGAAGGCGAGCCAAAGTAAATGTGGCCGACATTACGCACGAGGTTTCTGCATGACTTTCGCAAGGAAGTGTCCCCGCTCTACATGGACACCAAGATGAAGGCTTTGAAGCAGGATGTGGGCAAAGATCTCAATGTGTTCTTGGATCATTTCAAAGCTTGTCTTTATTCTCTCTCTTTCCCTCTCTACCTCTCTCCCTCTATATTTATCTCTCTTTCTCTCTACCTCTATCTTTTCCTCCTTCCTTCTGCCTCTCTCTTTTCCTCCATCTCCTTCTTTACCTCTTTTTCTCTTTCCCACAATCTATCTCTCTTTACCTCTAGCTCTCTCTCTCTCTATCTTTTTGTCTCTCCCTCTATCTTTCTCTACTCTCTCCTTCTCTCTATTTCTCTTTCTTTCTCTCTTTTTCCCTCTCCCTTTTTTTATGTTTAATTTTGTTTCTACTCTATTTGTTTTACTACTTTTTGCTAATGTATTTAAAGATTTTTTATTCTATTTCTGGATATACAAAACCCTAAAACTAATTAGCTTTAACACTAGGTTGGTAATGGGACACTTTTATGTCCTGTTAAGTGACTTTTTTCCTTGAATTATTTCAAGAGTTTCAAAATGGATTTTGAGGTGCTCTATATCAAGAAATTTGTCTCGTGAGCTGAAAAAAACTCGACATTTTTTGGAATATCAATTCCATCTTTAACCTTGTCCTTGCACAACATTTCGCAACCTAAACTGTGTGAAAAAACGGGTCCTGTTTTTGGCTTTTTTCAACTTTTTGCAACTTGTAACACTCTAGAATTCATTTTTGTGAGGTCTATATTGCTAGAGAACTATCTTTAGTAGTCCTCAACATGTCTTGATGCTTCTAGGGAGGAATAAATATTAAAGTTGTAAGTTATGACCAAATTACAAAATTTGTCAAATCCTTTTTTTAGCCAATTTTAGCTCTTCTATGATTTTTTTGGTGGATTTCATGATATCCAAATGCATTTTTGAATTTTTATGTCGCATATTGTAACATAAAGCTAATATTCCTTGAGTTTTGGGGCACCTAATACCCTATTTTGCATAGTACACAATGATGGTTGATTTTTCAATTATAGAAGAAAACAAAACATTCTAGTATATCAAGTATAGCTTTTTCAATATTGTTAGTTTCTTGTGACAACTACATGCATTTTGTAGGTAGTAACCATATCTAGCCATAAGGATCAAATTTGGCTAGATATTGAATAGTTTCTATGGGATTCTACAACTCATAATGTTGAGCCCAGTTTTTTCATGTTTGCTGTATTTAGCACTTCATCTTTGTCCTCAAGATTCCCCTTGGTAAGAGATGTATTATTTTTTTGACATGCTCCATGGCTCCTTATGAACATAAAGGACAATATGGAACTAAGAAAACATGCATATATTATTTGTATTGAGGGTGGCTATAGAAACTTTGATGATAGGTTTGTAGAATGGTAAAAATTCAACTTTTTGTACCTATTTATTTTGGCAAAACAAAAAATAGTGATTGAGAAGCAATCATATGTTATGATCACCAACCCATTGAGGTTAACTAGGGAATTTATCTCAAGTCCTACAAAAATCCCTAATCTTATTTTTATGCAATGAAACGTAAGAAATGGCTATTTTGATGAAAATGCATTGGTCCATCAACTTTGGAGGCTTGGTGTGACCAAAAGATGAGAAATTTTACAATTTTCTTATTTTTTCCATGTGTAGTAGGCCTTGAACTATAACCTCATGAAAGGATTTTACAAAATGAGTGGATCTACTATGGTTTTGCAGGTTTTTTTCAAAATCTTGAAAGGACACTTTTATGTCCTGTTAGGTTACCAACCTAGTGTTAACCCTAAAATTAATTTCAAGAAACCCTAAAATACAATTAACAATAAAAAAATTGAATATAAAATTAAATAAAAATAACAAATTAAAATTAAACAACAATAACAATTTTAATTTTAAAATTAAATAACAAATTTAATTATAAAATTAAACCAAAATTAAAATTAATGTGTGTGTGTGAGAGCAATCAGATTGTGCACTCACATACACTTGTATGTGTACAAAAAGCTTCCGAAGTAGCTTCCACATCTACAAAAAAAAAAAAAAAACACACACACACACACACAAAAATAACCATAAAACAAGGACAAAAGGCTTACCTCCAGCAAGTAGAGAAGATGTGATGGTGTTTGCCCAAGCTCGTAGTAGTCCAAAGGTGCAGATCTGGCCGCGAGATGAGTAAAGAGAGAGAGAGAGAGAGAGAGAATGAGTTTTTGGAAACGCACAAAAAATAAGTCCGCGGTTTTGTTTTTACCAGTCCGTGTCGGTATACGCTGTTGTATCTGCGTCGGTATACACTACTGTATCCGCGTCGGTATACACTGCTGTATTTGCATCCGTATCTGCATCGATATACGCGACGAAAATTGAAAATTGTTTTTTTTTTAAAATCTGAGCTCCCTCCAGTATTGCCGATGCACATACTAACGCCCGCCAATGACGTCGGTAAGTTGGCTTCGATATTCAAATGATCTCTAGTAGTGAATACCATATAAAAACTCAAAACAGTTTTTCTAGGTTCTTCTATTATTTCAAACATTCGCATCCTTCAATATCCAAACATCAATGTAAAAATCTCCCCAAGCTTTAACCTAGGCTCTGATACCAGTGTGAGGTCCCTGCCCCCTTTTGAGAGGAGCGGAGTACCTTTGATAAGTCTCCAATCCTGCAAAAGAAAAACCAACGGACATTGCCTTAGCTACTATGTAGCCACAGGCATGAACCGTTAGTGAAGGATTGGTCCTATCTCGCCATGGGGGAGCGTGACCACCATAACGCTATCTAAAAACTATTTATAATCAATTATACCTAAAAGTATAAATCTTAGAGTGACCAACCTGTGTGCTTTTTTTCCCATGTTTCAGAAGCACAGCCGCCAACGTTTGTCTCTTTTAATATTTATGACTTTAAAAAAAAAAAATTCTAGCGTTGGAAAGTTACGCGACTCATTGGGTCCACCCGTCCATAGAATGATACCGTCGCGGTATCATTCTCCCACTTTCCACACCACACTCACCCTTCTTTTGTTATCTAATTACTACCACACTGTTTAAACATACATGTTTCTTTACTTTATTTATGATACTGGTTCGTTAAAACAGCCCTTCAAATAGTATTACAAACAATAGTCAAACAAGAAGTCGTCCAATTTTAAACCAACAACCCTTGGATTAGGTTCACTTAAGAATCTCTACAGGTGCTATTATGTCCGATCAGTATATACATTATTTATAAGAACCCTTGTCCTCGTGAGCGTCCCATACCACTCGACAAGTACTCATTGTGCTAATCTGGACATACTCCCGCCACAGCAACAACGGTGCCAATCTGGGTGTCATCCTCACGCCACGGAAAAACAAAACTGCTGTATCCAGTTAGGCTAATCTGGGTGTACTCCCACCACAGCATCAGCGGTGCCATCCTGGGTGTCATCTCACGCCTCGACAACTGCCACATAATACCAGCGCTAATAAGTGGAGAGACTTGAAAGAAACCCTACCGAAGGTTTTAAACAAACATTCTTTCCTATAGAGCAACCAGTTTAACCAGTCAATCTTTTCTACTTGTCAAATATATGCCGAGTTTCTTGGGGTTAAGCCCCGTGGTTTCGGTCCGTGTTTTCTTTTCATAAGGTAAATAATATATTTCTATGGTCTCGCATATGCAATGATGCATAACTTGAAACTACAATACTAACATGTACCATAGCTCCGATTGATCCGATTAGTGGAGACATAACATGTTTCGCAGGAGTTCCACCGTTACTTGTACCAGCTTCATGATCATTAGCAACTTGGGATCGAGCATGCTTTAGAGCCATTTTTTTTTACTACGCTTATGTTATACACTTACAACTTTAAATGGGTCAATTTTCCTAGTAATCTCCTTGTTTCAAAGAGAGTCTATAATTTGAACCCTCGCCAACTCGGATTCACACTTACTGTTGTTGTTCTATATCTAGTTTCTATACATCAAATATTTGTTAATCTTAATTAATCAAAAATTAAGTGTGTAAACTATGAGTCAAAGTTTAGGACTGCATTACTTTTATGCATGACATTTCTAATCCAATTCTAACTTCCTGCACAATATTCTAGACGCCCTTTGGCACAAGAACATGCTGCATCATGTAAGCCCACATAGGGTAATTGTCCCTATCCAACCTGTCCTCGGTAGCAAACATTTTGAACACATCTGTGTTGTTGTCAGCCATGGTAAATGATGCACGTAATGTGAAAACTGCCCGAAAAGAGGAGAAACAAAGCGAGAACAACACGTGCTATATAGCACAATTGTAGAAGAGTGTAAGGCACGTGTTATGCAGAAAATGACACTGACAAAAATTCTGCACAAAATGAGCTCTAATTAAAAATATGAGCAGACTAAGCTCTACTAGCTTTCCCAAAATGTTTGTCGACCTGCCAACACTTGTCAAACCTGACTGTAGTCCAAGAAAGTGAGTAGGCATGTGCTGGAGCAGTTGGCGACTAAGCCCAAGAGGATGTAACCTGCTCTGATACCAATTGTTGGAATCAGGGTTGCAGAGAAACACACATAGCTTGGAGAAGATGAAATAAGCTCAAGGCACACAATAGAGTGTGTTACTTGGTGTGCAATGGAAAGATAGATAGCCGTAGAGAGATGGGCGTATATACAATGCACGAGGGAAAAACCCTCCTAAAGAGGGAAAAAATGCGCCATTGGTCCTAGTGTGTTTACACACATCACTACCACATGTATATGGTAACACTGGGAGTGTCCTCTCGAACACCCAAATGAGCCATAAAGTGTCTGATCCATACACACTCAATTGTAGTTGTAAAGACTTTTGTGTACTCAGTCTCACAACTAGAAGTGGCCATAGTAGGTTGCTTCTTGCTCAACCATGATATACATGAACTACCAAGAATGAAACAAAAACCACTTTTGGACACTCGCGTGTTGAAATAACCAGCCCAATCCGAGTCCAAACAAGCATGTAAGTCTAGCGAAAATGATCCCACCTTGGGATAAAACGATCCAAGATGTAAAGTGCCACTCAAGTAGCAGAAAATCCTCTTGACAACCTGCCAATGCTTACACCCTGGGCTATGCATAAATTTGTTGACCTATGAGAGTACAAATTGAATATCCGGCCTCGTGTTGCATACATAAATGAGGAATCCAATAGCACCTTGGTAAAGAGTGACATCTGCACGACCACCATTATCATGAAGACTCAACTATTCTTCCATATTGTTTTATTCTAACACCATATGCTCATTGAGAAAAAATCCATGAATAGTACATACACTAATCCCACCATCCATGTATATATTTATTTATTCATCAACGATCCTTCTCCATGTATGTGTAAAGATAACTTGGATGATTTGTATCATGATATGACAAACTAGGGGCTCACTCTTAGATGCATTGTGCAAATTCAATAAAAGAGGGGTCCACTAGAAGAGTCTTGCAAGCACTAAAAACAAGCTTTTTGGTGAGATTTTTGGTGCCTATCTCCACTCAAAATTTCAAGAAGTGAGCAACAGACAAAACGTAGCTCACAAGATGAATAACTACCTCAATTTTTTGCATAAGTTCTTAAGCTACTATCAATAAGATATAAGTTTTATGGTGGACCCCAGTCTGCCCACTTTTTCTCACAAGTCACCCCTAGTCTTCACTCACTTCTTTTCACACTTTCCTTCACACTTCCACACACACACACACACGCATTCCTCTCCATCCCTCACTCAGACCTACACCCTCCATGGTTTATCTCACTCTCCTTACCATTACCCTCACCTCTCATGCCCATATCGCTTTTTTAAAGCTCTACCTACATACATTATCTCCATATCCCTCTCTATTTCTCCTATACTACAATATTATTTCATCTTTTCAAAAGTGCATAAAAATTAACCAACCTAACCATGCTTAGAACTCTGCAAGGTGGGGGTTTTTTATCAACAAAAAACTTTTATATTCAAGAGGTGTTCAGCTTTGGAAGTGGTATAAAGAAAAGAAGATGAAGAAGACTGACAATCACTTTCGACGATCTACACACGGGTGAGTCCAAGATATCTCAATGGTTCATCCATCTCATTCACCCCTCTTTCCTTAGCCCTTCAAATCATTATATCCATTGTAACTATATTACTAACTTCTTCTAGTGATTACTGACATTAACTGCTAATTCTTTCTTGTAAATTGCACCCACTCTACTCTACCTTGGAGTAAGCAGCCTCACACAAAAACCACTCACCTCTCTATAATCTTCTCTATTTCAAATCAATAATTCTCTCATCTTGATCCCACATCGATGTGACTCAAGAGACAAGAGAGTCCCACTCTCATAAGAATATATAAAAAAGTTCATAAACATGGTTTTCGACGTAAATATTGATCAGGAGATAATCCTAATAAGTGCTCTCCTCACCTATAAATAGAGTCCTTTTCCCTTTGTAAAAGGATGATCTCTACACTATTGCTTTCTACTTTGAGAATACCATTCTCCATCTTAGTTGTAGGGAGAGAGAGTGAGATCTCTATACACCATTACGTGTGGTGTATATGAAATCTTCTTGAGCTAGTTGTAGCATTGCAAGGGAGTGAGTTATTCATAACATCCTTGTAAACATGTTTTCTATGTAAACATCCTTGTAGATTGTTTTGTGTCAGACAAGGTGAGGACGACCTACAAAGTGAATATTTTTTTGAGGAACCAAACATGAACCACTTTCATTGAAAAATATTTCTTTTGATGGTATATTAATATCCCATCATGCAAGGGGAGGGCTAATGATGATATCCGCTTTTTTGCTCTTCCCAACAGACGTAGTAAGCTATCTCACACTATCAAACTACTCAAATAGTGTGGTTGTATTCACCCTTTCACGGTTCATAGCCGTGTGCAAGCTAAGGGACTTTTCTCATATCTCCCTAAAACCCCAAGCTAGCTAGTCATTTGGCTAGTTGAGCCAAAAAAAAAACAAAAAACTAAGATAAAATATTATGCCCTTTTTATGTGTAAATAGCCCTAGGACCATAGGATCTCTCTTTGCAATAGAGAGCAACATATGGCCCTTGAGATTATGCATTGGCACCCAGTCGCCCTAGGACCATAGGATCTCTTTTTGCAAAAGAGAGAAACATATAGCCCTTGAGCTTATGCATTGGCACACTCTGGTCCTCGGTCCATAGGATCTCTCATTGGAGTAGACATACAAAACCTATGGCCCTAATTCCATAGGATCTCACATCATACTAAAGAGCTCTCTATGGCCCTAGGGCCATAGGGTGGAGTAGGTGTCAATGTAGAATCTTACAAAGAGGCTTTGGGCCCTTCAGCCTATACATTGGTACTCTATGGCCCTAAGGGCATGGGGACTCACATCATACTAGAGAGAAATCGTGAGGGTGAAAATGTGGGAGTGTTTTGTATAAAAGAAAAAAATGAGATTAGAGGGTGTACACACTGGCCGAAAAATACTTATGGTGCAAGAGGATGAAAGAAGGCGTACATAGGTTGTAGGCCCTATATACAATGAAATATAGGGATATGATAGTGCATATCTTTTTGCCTGTGAATGGCCCAAATTCTCTTTGAGATCTTCTACATTGACCCCTAGGCCATCTTCTAGCATTAATGCCATATATTGCTCTCATTTATGATGTGAGATCCATAGGGTACCAATGTATAAGCTAAAAGCTCAAGGGCCCAAAGACTCTTTGAGAGCTTCTACATTGACACATAGTCCACCCAATGGACCTTTAGTATGATGTGAGATCCTATGGACTTAGGTCCATAAGGTGTTAATGTATAAGCTCAAGTGAGAGATGACCTGAACGAGCTCATTCTGATTGCATCTTAATTCACTTCTAATTAAGCTCTATTTAGATTCAGGTCATCCTCATAGTAAAATAACTTACACTCATCTTTAAAATATGATATAAAACAATTATAAATCAGCTTTTCACACGAGTCTCATTTTGCAATTTTGTAGGCAAAAACCTTTTGTGGTTCTCCTAGCTTATTTTCTTCTCAAAATAATTTTAAACCTTAAACACAATCTATGGAATCTATGTCCCTATTGTATATGACCCCTATGAATATCTTCTTCCATAAATTTAGTTTGGAATAAATACACTATGACCCATGATCTTCAACAAGATAGCTAGGTGAAAGGAGAAAGGTTTTGAGACAAAAAGTCTTGAAGTGAATTCTAATAACCACCTTAAGGATTAAAGGACACAAGGTGTCATGTGATATTTTATAAGAACTGTCCATGAGACCCAAGTGGTTTGCACACATGGGGTGGTTTAAGTGCCCTTCTAGAAATTCTATGTCAGTACCCTATGACCCTAAGGCCGTAGGGTAGCCCAAACGATCTTGGGTGTCTTATGTGTCCTTCCAAAGATTCTATGTTGTAAACCTATGGCCCTAAGGACATAGAATATCCAAACTACTTATGTTCCCTTCTAGAGATTCTATGTCATCACCCTATGTCCCTAATGTTGTAGGGTAACTTAGATGATTTTGGGGGATCCGATGGCCCTATGGACATAGGGTGGCACATTGTCAGGCCAAAAAGCTTTCCCACTAGCCTCATGTATATATATTTTTGCATAGCCGTGCAAGTCTTGGAAGTGACCATGTAAAAATCCTTATACAAAGGTGTGATTTCGCTAAACTTTAATGTTGATGTTATGGGTTGTTTGAGACTCCAAAATATGGTTTTTAATGAGTATTTTCAGCCCTGCTTTATAGCTCATGAATCGGACTTATACATCATGAGTTATGAGCACCCGAAGCAAGCGGTCTCAACTTAGAAGGTGATTGCGGGTGCATGCGACAAGGGCAACTTGGCCAAATTGGGGGTCTAAGATTAGAAATGATGAAGTGTGTTACAGTGCACATTCGATGAGCAGAGCAACAAGTTATGCCGCATGGAAAGTTGTCCGAGGAAGCTCTTATGCTTGGGGAGAGAGCTGCAATGTTTTGGGCTTGGGAGGAATGAGAAGGAGGTTTCCATGTGGCGGGTGTGAGGTCCCTGCCCCCTTTTGAGAGTAGGGGCGCACCTTTGATAGGTCTCCAATCCTGAAAAACAAAAACCAACGGACATTGCCTTCGCTACTACATAGCCACGGGCATGAACCGTTAGTGAAGGATTGGTCCTATCTCGCTATGGCAGAGCGTGGCCACCATAACCCTATCTAAAAACTATCTGTAATCAATTATACCTAAAAGTATCAATCTTAGAGTGACCAACCTCTGAGCTTTTTTCCCCATGTTACAGAAGCACAGCCGCCAAGGTTTGTCTCTTTTAAGATTTATGACTTAAAAAGAAACAATTTATAGCGTTGGAAAGTTACCCAACTCATCCGGTCCACCTGTCCATAGAATGATACCGTCGCGGTATCATTCTCCCACTTTCCACACCACACTCACCCTTCTTTTGTTATCTAATTACTACTACCACACTATTTAAACATACATGTTCCTTTACTTTATTTATGACACTGGTTCGTTAAAACAACCCTTCAAACAGTATTACAAACAATAGTCAAACAAGAAGTCGTCCAATTTTAAACCAACAACCCTTGGATTAGGTTCACTTAAGAATCTCTACTGGTGCTATTATGTCTGATTGGTATATACATTATTTATAAAAACCCTTGTCCTCATGAGCGTCCCATACCGCTCGACAAGTACTCCTTGTGCTAATCTGGACGTACTCCCGCCACAACAACAACCGTGCCAATCTAGGCTTCATTCTCATGCCACGGCAAAACAAAACTGCAGTATCCAATTGGGCTAATCTGGGTGTACTCCCACCACATCATCAGCTCTTGGCCACTTGCCCCCACCTCATTTCTTGGTCAAAGGGTCATCGACATCTCATGTTTTGCCCAAAAAAGACCTAAATGGAGCCAATTAAAATGATGCTTGAGGAGAGAACCTTGTCGGAGGCTAATAAGAGAGAGAAAAACATTGGGGATAAAAGATAAGAAAGCCCCCATTTTAATAGTTGTAACACCTGCACAACCTACAGAGAGCTCATGTTTTAACAAGAAAGAGTGCACCCTCGACTTGGAGCGGCCATAAGTTTTTCATCCTTCATTTGTTATTTGTCCATGGATACTCTACGGACATCTTCATAAGGAGAGATTTTTCATGATGTCCCTTGTTTCTCCTAATTTTGAGTGTGCTCCATGCTTGAAGGGTTTTTCATAAATCTCAACAGGCATTTTTGGTCGTGCAATAGTTCTTCCTTTGGATGATGTGGCTCCTGCAAGGCTATAGAGGCATTCATTTTCCTTATTTTTTGCACACTAACATTGTTTTGGTGCCCCCATTGAGGAGCAAGTGCTCCTATGCTCCAATTTCTATGAAATATTTCTATTGTGCAAGCAAAGAATGTAAAGGGGATGTGGATCCTTATGAACAACTGCCTATGGATGTGCAAATTGTGGAAAGCACTTGAGGTGGTCATATAATTGGATTGCAGACTTTGAAGGGTCGTGAAGTTTTGTGAAGCCAAACACGGGGGGTCGGTTACCCAGTGTGAGGTGGATTAGGTACGGGAGTGATCCATCGACATCCCTTGAGATTTCGATGTCAAATGTAAGTGTTTTTGTGGCAATCAAATATGGCGGACGAGTTCCCAAAGTCTCATGCATTACCTAATTAGAATGCACACACTTTTATTGAAAAGCTAGAAGAGAATTGCTTACTGCGGAATATATTAGACCAAGCTATATTGATGTGATTGTAGTTTTGGACTACAATCGTGTGAAGCAATGTTTCTTGGCACAATACAAATCCATTAAAGTACCTGATGAAGTTTGGCATGAAATTTTGGGGTACACTCAGAAGGCTAATCAAAGTGTTGATGATTTTGTCATGCATTTCACCCATTTATGGGATAAATGGGCCCGAGCTTTAGGAAATGAAATCCCTCCATCCATGTTAAAGAAGGACCATTTTGTGGAAAATTCAAAAGAAATCCCGAAGTTCAAAGTGGAGCTAAAAAGGCCCACCACCTTCAAGGAAGCAATCGCTATCGCCAGAGAGAAAGAATGGAAGGCTCAAAGACTTGATGAGTATGGGAAAGTGGTTCCTATGCAAAGTAATGGTGTCCAAAAGGAGGAAAATAGGCATAAGCTGGAGGCCAACCTGTTGAAAGCGATGCTTTAATACTGAACAATTACAGCAAAATATGCAAGACATGATGACCATGATACAGGAATTGCGACTTAGTACTCTTGGAGGTGGAGGCGATCGTGATCATAGACATCGTAGAGGAATGGCCTAGTCATGTGAAGCTCAACCTAACACTAATGCGGGCCGTGGACAAGGTGTCTTTGAGCCGCAAAGGAGGTTCATCCGTACCTATTATAATTGTGGTGAACTTGGTCACATCATCCACTTATTGTTCAAAGCCAACAAGGATGGGAGGTGATATCTTCCCACTTCCCCAACAGATTCCTAGCAGGTCTAATTTTATTGCATTGGATATAAAGGGAGATCAAGGTACTAGGCAAAAAAAATCAGGCTTCAACCTCTGGTGTTCATGTGGGTATTGTGCATGTTGAAAAGAAAGAAGTAGATGTGCTGCTCATTGGCAAAATAGAGAGGGAAGGCTATTCTATGCTTGGTCCTAGAAAAAATAAATGGAAAGAGAAAGAGGGTGAAGATGCAAAAGCCAAGAGCAAGAGAAGACCTTGTAAATGATTTGAAGTGGCAAATTTACCTTTTGGAGAAGGCCAAAATCATGGAGAAGTGAGAGTGTTGGCTGTGGGAGAGTTACCCGACATTTGTCGTGTGGTCAATGCTTGGCACAAAGGTGTGGGCATGGGAGAGGCCTACATTGATGGAGGTGCTTAAGTTTGTGTGATCACACAGTCATGTGTTGAGAGACTGGGTCTCATTACATGCACAAGCTCTGGGTTTTGGATTTGACTAGCAAACCATACCAATGTGAAGTGTTTTGGGACGCTTAAGAATTTTGAAGTGGAAGTCTTTAACATGAAGGTTATAGTAAAATTTCATGTTATGTCAGCTGGCCTTAGAGCTTTTCCTCTCATTTTGGGACGACCTTGGTTGAGTTGTTGGTGCTGTGCAAGATTGGGGCAAGGGCACAATTTGCGTGCATGGCAAGAAGGGTAAAAAGAGGGTGTTTGATATGAATACCAAGCATTCAATGGCACTAGAAGATGTGAGTGACAATGATGAATCCAAAGTTACCAATGAAGATAGTTCTGAAGATTTAGAAAGTAGCTATGCTTCCAACGCTAGTGATGAGGGTGAGGTGTAATTCTTGTTGTTGTACGAGGAGAAGAGGGAAGTGGATATAATGTTGCAAGTGTGAGGGAATATAAATGCTTCAAGCCGATTAGAACAAATTGAAGAGTTGATGCAACCTCAGCAGGGATTTCCAATGAAGGGAGAGACTCCTCAGGAAAGAGATTTCTCTCAAATTGAAATGGTGATGACCAGTGTGGTGTATGCTTGCAAACAATTCCGACACTACTTGCTGCAAAAGTCATTCACCTTTCTCACCAGTTATAAATTGCTTCCCCTATTGTTTAATAATTCAAATATATCAAAAACAGTGATGAGATGGGTTATTGAACTTCAAGAGTTTTAGTTCGCCTTTTTGGTGGAAGAGAGTACTGGAGTTACCCTAGAATATTTACTCACTTATAAAGACACTCCTGTTTTGGTTAAAGAAGTGTTTCAAAAGAAGAAAGTGGACGACAGTGTTGCAAAAGAAGAAAGTTGAGACTCTTGCCATCTCTAATGCTTCATTGTTATACTTTGATGGTTCTTATCGTAGAATTTATGATACTGCTTCAAGAGGCATTGTCATATATGATGCATAAGTAAAGCTTGTAAGGGAAAAAGGGATAAAACTTGATGCAAAGAGTACCAATGATGTAGAGTACATGCATCTTGATGGTGGTTTGCACATTTTCTTACAACAATTTGGAATTAGATGCTTGCATATCAAAGGAGATTCCTTGTTGGCCATGAGGCAAGTATTGGGGGTATGGAAGAATAAGAATCCCAAACTGAAGAACTCATGCTTCAAGGTGAAATCATTGCTCAAAAAGTTCAAAGCATGGAGTTTGCAGCATATTGAGAGGTCTCAAAAAAAAGAAGCTCATGATGCTGCCCAAGAAATGATCACTTGTGTGTTTGTGCTAAAAACAAATGCCCCTGTATATCATGGAAGAGAAGTTTTATCAAAGGAGATGGATTTTTTGTTGACAGGTGTCCTACATGAAGGTTTACCATCTTCCAAAAAGTATGCGTTTATAAGAAAAGCAAGGAAAATACGAAATTCTTGATGATGTGTTGTACATGAAAGAAAATGATTTGGTTTTGCGTTGTGTGCACTGGAAAGAATAAATTTACAAAATCTTGGAAGAAAATCATGAGGGATCTTGTGGAGGCCATTTTGCCATGAAGATCATGTTGCATAAAATTTTGTAAGAAGGCTATGTATAGCCAAGCATTTAGCTGGATGTTAACCATTGGTGCAAGTTGTGTTTGCCTTACCAGTAGAGATGGGAAAAATAATTTTGAAGCCCAAATTGTGAAAGAAAATTCTAGCTTTTGATGTGTTTGAAAAATGGGATCTTGATGCTATTGGACCCTTACCTATGACCAGCAAACAAAATGCTTACATTTTGACAACAGTGGATTATTTGTCACGGTGGGCAGAATCCAAGGCTGTCAAACAGATTACCAGTAAACAAATGAGGAAGTTTGTTTATGAGCATATATGCTGCAAATTTGGTGTTTCCATAGAGCTACTTTCTCATAGAGGTCCAAGATTTAGAGGAGAGCTGTTTAGATTTCTAATGCAAGAAGCTCAATATAAAGCATATGTATACTTCTCCTTATTATCCACAGTGCAATGGTCTCAATGAAAGGTTCAATGGTGCACAACATAAATATCGTGTTAATAGTTATAGATTGAAGAAATACTTGGCACATTTCATGAAAATTGTGATAGATAAGATGTTATCAATAGAGGAAGACAGTGTGGAAACATCTAAGGATGTAGATGAGGTTTCTAGCGATAAGATGAAGCAGTTGCTCACCCTAGGAACCTCTGCTTGTCATGAATGATCAAGCAGGCAAGCGGGGATTGGCAAGCTATGTGAGGCATTTTTTGGATGAGAATAAAGTCACCAAGTCATGCAAAAAATCTTGTCCACCAGCCTCATGTATATGTGTACATAGCCCTGCAAGTCTTGGAAGTGACCCTGTAAAAATCCTTCTACAAAGGTCTGGTTTTTCTAAGCTTGAATGATGATCTTTTGTGTTTTTTAAGACTTCAAAATATGGTTTTAATAAATATTTTTAGTCGTGCTTTATAGCTCGGGAATCGGACTTGTACATCATGAGTTATGAGCACCCGAAGCGGGCGGTTCGAACTTAGAAGGTGATTGTCAATGCATGCGACAAGGGAAACTGGGCCAACCTGGGGTCCTAAGATTATAAATACTAAAGTTTTACATTTCTAAATATAGCCGAGGTGATGGGTTTGGAGCCGTGTTTTGTAGTGTGTCATTCGGTGATCGGAGCAGCAAGTTATGCCGCAGGGGAAGTTGTCCAAGAAGTTCTTATGCTTGGGGAGAGAGCTAGAATGTATTGGGATTGGCAGGAACGAGGAGGAGGGTGCCATGTGGCGGGGAGATTATCCCACATGAGAAGAGGAAAAGGGAAAGTAGGGGGTATACAGGGCACATTGGGTGACCACTAATGGTGTATCAAAGGGAGAGGATCTCTCTCAAGGCTTGGCTATGGGGCCTCGTGGGCTCATGGGGAGGGAGATGGCGCATTTTGGGAGTTCACATTGCCTAGATAGACACCTAGCCACTTATTTTGGTCCCTGGTCACTTGACCCCACCCCATTCCTTGGTCAAAGGGTCACCAGGTCATTGTTTGCCCAAAAAAGGCCTAAAAGGAGCCAATTAAAATATGCCCGAGGAAACAACCTTGTCGGCTTAGAAGAGAGGGAAAAATATTGGGGATAAAAGAAAAAATTCCCCCATTTTAATAGCTGCAACACTTGCACAACTTCTAGAGAGCTCATTTTATAGCAAGAAAGAGTGCACCCCCCACTTCGAGCTGCCATAACTCTTTCATCCTTCATCTCTTTTTTGTCTATGGATACTCTACAAAAATCTCCATGAGAGGATCTTCTTCATGATGTCCCTTGTTTCTCCTAATTTTGAGTTCGTTCCATGCTTGAAGGGTTTTTCATAAATCTCTACAGGTGTTTACCATAGGTGTTTTTAGTCGTGCAATAGTTCTTTCTTCCAATGGTGTGGCTCATGCAAGGGTATAGAGGCATTCATTTTCCTTCTTGTTTGCATGCTAACTACTTCCACAAAGAACTCTATGATCCTCAAGTCATAAGGTGTTCTAACCAAACCTCTTTCTTTGTCTAACTCACTATAAATTAGATATAATTTATAATAAACATCAAATAATCACTTAACTTTGAAATATTACATAAGATATCTTATGGCCACATATATGTAGGGTGCTATTTACCACAATATGTCCATAGGATATTATACAATTAAGTCTAATTCGTCTATAATGAAAAAACTTAAATTCACAAGTTCACATTTTTCAAAGAGACTAAATTGAGAAAAAAAACTAATTAAACATCAATGTTTTGAACATCATGGGTCGATTTGACATGGAATGATAGAAATAACAATCTAAACATCAACGATGTAATATCATGGGTGGCTAGCTTCATCTATTTTCTGTAGAACTTCTAGAATGGCATCAGTATTTGCATCCAATGGTTCTTCAATTTCTTCATCCTTTGACTCCTAGAAATTGACTTTCTTTGTGGTATCCACACCTGCCCACCTCTAAGATCAAGGTCTTCATCCACTATGGAATGGAAAAGATATTCCAACTACATCCTTAGACCACTAGTACAGGAAATTGATATCACCTTTCTTTGTTTTTGTAGTGTCTCTTTAGTCCCATAGCCTAATGAGAAGATACCTATTACTCGATCATCATCTTTGATACAAATGCACTTGATTGCACGGCACAAAAAAATACCTTTGGACGTGGTCACAACATCATAATCCTCATCTTCGCGCTGATGCAGAGAGTATGCTCAACGGAAATAGGTTGTCGTGTATTGTAATGAAAGATCCTATGGAATTTGGGACATAGGGCTATCATGGTGCCCATTTGGGTGCCCTTGAATGATATAAACTATCTTGAAGAGCATATATATTAACAACAAAGGGATATCATTTGAAACTATCGACATATGTTGCACTCTATTCTAATGAGACATCATATGGTCCTAAGGCCATAGGGTGCCAATGTCCTATGGACCTAAGGCCACAGGTTTCCCTCTAGTGTAATAAGAGATCCCCTATGGCCTTAGGTCCATAGGGTTTCAATGTCCTATGACCCTAGGATCATAGAACAGATTTGGTGCCCATTTGGGTGCCCTTGATTATTTTAAATGTTACTAGACAACTTATACATTAACACCCTAAGGTCACCCTTTGACCCTTAGGGCATATGTTACCCTCTATTGTAATGAGAGATCATTTGGCCCTAAGGCCATAGGGTGCCAATGTATAGGCTCAATGACCATAGGTCTCCCGCTATTGTAATGAGATCTTATGGCCCTAGGGCCTTAGGGTGCCAATATACAAGTTCAATGGGGCATATATTTCCCTCTATAGATTGACATGGTGCCCATGCGGGTGACCTTGAATGCTATAAATGCTCTTGACAAGTTTATACATTGACACCCTATGGCCACTGTTGGCCCTAGGGCCATATGTTGCCTTCTATTCCAATGAGAGATCACATGGTCCTAGGGCCATAGGGTACCATTTATAGGGTCAAGGTCCATAGGTTCCCTCTATTGTAATCAAAGATCCTATGGCCCTTGGGTAATAAGGCTTCCATGGTGCCCATTTGGGTGACCTTGAATGGTATAAATTCTATTGGAGGGCTTATATATTGACATCAAAAGGCTCCCATTTGACCCTAGGGACATATTTTGCCCTCTAATTTATTTAGAAATCCAATGGCCCTAGGGCTATAAGGTTCTAATGTAGAATAGAAAGGGCCACATGTTTCCATTTATTCCAATTAGAGATAATATGTCCCTAGGGCAATAGGGATGCTATTCTGTATGTGTAGGTGCCCTTGAATAGACAACACGGTGTTTGGTAGCCTTTACATTGACACCTAGGTCACCCTATGTTCCTAGGACCATAGGTTACCCTCTATGCTAATGAGATATAGTATGGCCTTAGGGGCATAGTGTGCCAATGTAGAATCTCAAGGGCCATAGGGTGCCAATATAGAATCTCAAAGGCCATAGGTTGTCCTCTATTCAAAATAGAGATCATATGTGAGGGAAACAATGGCCCGGTGGTCCTAAGTGTGTCCACACACATCACTACCACATGTATATGGTAGCAAATCCCCTCTAGAGTGATGTGGTGAATGAGAGATGGCACATGAGTAAAGGGAAGTTCCATGCCCTGAGGACATGATCAATCCACAAAGGGGAGTAAGCCCAAATCTTTGCAAAAAGCTTTAAACTTCTCACAAGACAATTCCTTTGTGAAAATATCTGCAAGGTTGACCTGTGTTGGCACATAAGCCAAGTTGATCTCTTCTGCTAAGATACTCTCCTTGACATAGTGGTAGTGCACATTAATGTGCATTGTGAGAGCATGAAACATAGGGTTCCTTGCATTTTCCAATGTGTTGTGACTGTCAATGTAGATAGTGGTGGTTGTCGGAATTTGGGTTGCAGAGAAACACACACAACCTGGAGAAGACGTAGGAAGCTCAAGGCACACAATAGAGAGTGTGTTACTTGGTGTGCAATAATAAGATGGATATCCGTAGAGTGATGGGTGTATATACAATGCACGGGGGCAAAACCTCCTAAAGAGGGAAAAAATGCCCCGGTGGTCCTAGTGTGTTCCCACATATCACTACCACATGTATATGTTAACAAATGCCCCCTGGAGTGTAAAAACATGTAGTGCGTACAGAACACCCAGAAGATCTGCAATGGCAAGACTCTTGCTTGGACATTAACATCAATGGGAAATCCATGGGATAGATCTGTTTAAGCTGGAGAACAATCACCCAAGTAATACCAGCCTTGGGTCTTACCCTAGGTCTGACAATGGCTCTTACCTTGTGTGGCTCATAACCCTTATGCAAATAACAAATTTGTGTTCAAACGAGAAACCAATGAAGACTAATTGGAGTGGCGTCTTGACCACTTACTAGCTGAGAGTTAGAGCACCTTGGTTCATGCTGACTCACGAGCAAAACATGTATCAAAATATTCTTGAAAAGTTTTCATTATTCTTTGAGAGAGATAAGTAAGAGAGAAAAGAAGAGCATGCTGGCCTGAGGAATTTTCCTTAAACGACTATGACGTGTATAGTTTATTGTTGCCAGGCTCCTGTGCATCTTATGCCTAACGTGAAACTTACCCTATAAGCTTGCAATAGTTTTTTGCTATGACTCTCATCGAGCGAGGGAATAGAAAAACAAGTCACAGACTGACCCACCTACCGTGTATGTGGTTGTGATAACACCAGTCTGACTTAATGATAGCACTTTTCCTTTGAATTAAGCCCGAGTTTTAGGTTCTTTTTTGTGGTGTTTTGTTTGTACAACAACCTAAACAAAAGACAATCCAAAACAATTCGTAACTAATATTGTCCTTGATAGAGTGACTGTGTGAGAGCGTACTTTATACCACCTGGGTAGCATGCCTTGCATACAAAAATGGAAGCCTGTGGCTACCGTGACAATTATAAACGTAAAAGTTAACACTAGAAGTGCCTTGCACCGACTGGACTGGTAGGGATTCGCTGAGATGATGTCCTGATTAATGTAGATGCCCTAAGCGCCAAGTCAATGGTAGCACGAATTAGAATCCGTGCATCACATGAAATTGGTCAAGCATTTGGTTGTGCACAACAAACAATATTGTGCCACGTATATCATATACACCCTAATGCACTGATCTTGTATGCATCTCATAATGTTGTTGGTGATCGTATAAGCCAAGATTATGAAACAGGTCGTACCAAAAATGATTATATCAGAAAAGAAATTGGGGCATAATTGTTACGATATACATGTGGTAGTGATGGGTGTGAACACACTAGGACCGCTGGGGCATTTTTTCCCTCTTAAGGAGGTTTTTTCCCCCGTGCATTGTATATACGCCCATCACTCGAGGGCTATCTATCTTTCCATTGCACACTAAGTAACACACTCTCAATTGTGTGCCTTGAGCTTCCTTCGTCTTCTCCAAGCTGTGAGTGTTTCTCTGCAACCCTAATTCCAACAATTGGTATCAGAGCAGGTCACGTCCTCCCTAGCTTAGTCGCCAGCTGCTCTAGCACACGCCTGCTCACTTTCTCTAATTTCAGTGAGCTTTGGCGAGCGTTCGCAGGTCGACAAAAATTTTGATAGGGCTCGAAGAGCAGGTCTACTAAGAATTTTGATTTGGGCTCATTTTGGCATCCGTTTCCACTAGAGGCAGTACTACACATGCTATTTCGTCATTTTGTGCAGAATTTCTGTCAATGCCATTTTCTGCATTACAGGTGCCTTATAGTCTTCTACGGTTTGTGCTATATAGCACAGGTTGTTCCCGCTCCGTTTCTCCTATTTTCGGGTAGTTTTCACATCAGGTGCAGCATTTACCATGGCTGACAACAACAACACATATGTGTTCAAGATGTTTGCTGCTAAGGACAGGTTGGATGGGGACAACTACCCTATGTGGGCTTATATGATGCAACATGTTCTTGTGTCAAAGGGTGTCTGGAACATTGTGCAAGGCATTGATGTACGTCCTGGTTCTGATGATGTAGGCGATGTTAAGGATGTTGCAAGTCTTGCTGCAAGGATTGCAGCTGTTAGAGTTGTTTTGCCTACGGTAGAACAAGCTCGTTGGGATGTTAAGGATACACAGGCTCATACATTGATTGCGTTGTCTGGGAAGCGCACCATTGTTCCTCACATCCATTCAGCATAATCTGCAAAACAGGCTTGGGATACTCTAGCAGGTCTTTATGCAAGCCGCAATGAGGCTAAAATTGTTTTGCTGCGTAAAGAGCTGGAGTCGAAGATTATGCATGAGGAAGATGATATGGACACTTTCCTTGCTAGTGTCATGAGCTGTTCTAGAAGGACAACAAGATACACCTTAGGACAACAGGTGAGATGCTCCGCCTAAACTTTGGTAGGGGCGGCATGAAGAAGATAGTTGAAGAGATTCAGCATAATGTTGCTCTTGTGGAGGCAGCTACATATGGGCTGCAAGTCTGCGGGAAGGGTGATGAAGATGGTGCAGGTACCAAGGGCCGATTATAGCCTTATGCTTTGAAAATAGCAGAAACTGGATAGGTAACTTATGGGAAGTTGCGGCAAGTAGGGAATTCAATTCGAGAAACCACGGGGTGGACTGATCCAGTGGATTCCCTCTCAGTGTATGCATTCAAGAGTTTTCCAGTCTTGTCGAGTGACAAACTCCCTGACATTTGGCAAGTTACTATCATCCTCCAGAATATAAAACACACTATGAGGAGGAGGTGTAGATTCTCGCGGAGAGAGAGATAGACTACCAAGGTATGCGTCATCCATCCCCGTTGCCACATGGGTACCCTCCGTGAGTGTATCGAGCCACACAACATCCACAGGTAGAGCAAACTCTAGGTATTCGAAGTCAAACATATGTTGATCATCAATTTTTTTACTCATGGTGAAAACGTGTTGTGTGAACAAAAGAGAAAACAATGCCTTGGAGTATAGAAAAACTCGTAGCCATACCGAATGCAGAAACTCGTAGTAGAGGCTGGTGATTAGCCGTGCTAATTCCACCTGCGGTCGTAAAAAAGTGAATTCCAAGCCACGGTAACATTCGTGAAGAGTTGAAATCATCGAGGAGCTTTAAATCGCCGATGAGATTGCAGGTGGCAAAAAAATCAAACTTCCGAGATAACGTGCTTGCATCGTATGGAGTCCAGAAAGTTGCAAGTCGCCGAATGTAGACTTGATGAACGATCTTGCAAACGTTCGTAGGCAATTTTTGATCCAAAATTTTTGGTTTTCAAAACCTGCGAAGCTCTGAAAAATGGTCAAAAACTACAAGTGCCACTCGTTTTGGTTCTTTGGAGTGGGGAAACGAGCAGATACTTGAGGTTGAGCGCTAGCCAAGGTAAACCGCAGGACGGGCTCCTTAGTTGGTTCAAAGGGATTAGCCAAGTGGGGATGGACAAACCCCTTAGGGTATGGCTTTTGTTAAAAAAATAATATGGCAAAACCTGCTCTGCAACAAGCTACCTACACCTTGCAAGAAATTGGGGAGCGTACCTCACTCGAACCCGAATTTGATTGTGCTACTGTAACGCAACTTTCCAAGCTCCCTAGGGCGCTCCAATCAAGCCCAAAATCCTACGATTCTGTAGAGGTTGAACTTTGGTGCTCTCCTGGATTTAGGGTAGCTACCCATGGTTCTTCCTCCCCGGCTTAGAGCGGTAGCACACGAGCCAGCAGAATTCGGCTTCTCCTTCCTCCCTGTCTTAGGACAGCAGCCCACGACCAAAGAGCCGCATGAAAATTTTGCCTTGCTTCTTGCATGCAACATGCAAACGACCAAAGCAAGTCCTACTTTAAATTTTCTCTCACAAAGCTCTGATACCAGTGTAAGAACTAGGGATGCTAGACCATAGGAGCCTACTCCCAACCCCTCATTATATAGGCGAGATCCTAGCCCTTACCCTAGAAGGATCCTCTATCCACACTGTCTAGCCTGGCCCCTGGCCGTAGTCCATGACCGCCCTAGTCCGTAGGTTTAGGCCTTGCCCCTAGAGAACCCTTGTCTTGACAATATATATATTCTAATGAGCAAACCATGTTAAAGAGAAGAAAAACCGGTGCAATGATGTCAAAACTTAGCTCAAAAATCCTACAAATTTCAAAAAATTTACTAGTATAACTGGTTTGCTTCTTTGCGAGGAGGACACTCGATCGCTTAATAAAAGAGACATTATTGAATAGTGCTTCACCTTTTATATCTCTAATTAAACTCAACCTAAAGATTTTATTACTTTCTTATTGTTTTAGAAAGCCATCCTGATCCTTTCACTTGTTCGAGCCATCGGGCCGGGGGCAATTGCCTCCTCAATTCAAGTTTCTTCTTTTCCCCAATTTCTTCCCTGCTTGGCGTATTGAACTTAATTTTTTATCATCAACCCCTCCAGCCCACCTTTTCCTTTTGGATTTATATCCAAGAGGCTCTTAGCACCCGATTCCTATGCACTCGCTGCTTACAACACACACAAGGCTTGCCATATGAACTTTTCCACCACGTCGCATGGAAGCTCCACCTGCTAGCTCCAACATCTTCGTGCTTCTCCACAATTTGGCATCGTGGCCTCGGAAAACCCGTTCAAGAAACAAAAAAAGCATCCAATCCCTCCTCACTATAATCGCCCAAATGGGATAGGATGCATCTCGATGTTCACGACTTCGATCAACGAGCCGCCCATTTTGGCTGACTTCCCACATCGGACGCAACCTTCCATAACCTTAATGAGTTAAAAAATATTCTTTTCAGCAGGCCTACCAACACCGCTCAGTGAGCACATACCCAACCCTTGATAAATATTTCATAGGCCATAACTTGCTCGTTAGATACCTGATTGAGAATCCGAAAAGACAGGCATGCTCCATAGCTCAAACACTTCATGTGTATTCTTTGATCCTCATTTTATTTGCTTGTATGTACCTTCCTTGTCTGTTGGGGTCTGCAAAGCCTTCTAACTTTGGAGTGACATATCTTTCACACCAAAACCCCCTTTCAAGAGTCGTCTAGACGGGCTTCTAGAGATTCTCAAACACTTCATTCTAGGGCACATTCCTTCCACTTTGGACAGTTTGACGTTCCATTCCCATTGGCTCTTTCTAGAGACTCTTTGACCTAGAAAAACTGCATAAGACATACATTTCTGCCATGATTTAGGATTTCATTCTTGCTTTAAAACTTTGCCATTCGCTTGCTAGCACCCTTTGCACTACATAGCACACTTCCCAGTACATACCAACTTTGGCTACACCAACGTGTTCGATACCATAAGTAAGGTTTCCCTAATACCATCGTCCATAGTTCTACTCTTATGTGGCATTCTCTTTGAGTTTTCCTCAACAAAAGAGCATAACAATGCCCTTCTCATTTATGTATGATCCCTTCCTTTTCTTATGGCACCATCATTACCATGCACTGAGCGTCAAACCCTATTCTCAATTTTTTCACGTATGATAAAAAGAAGTTTTTGGAATGCCATGAATTTCATACCAAGCTCTACTGCAAACCTCATTTCCATTAAAATAAAATACATTGTAGCTCTTTGTAGCTGTTTTGTTCTCACGCTAGGAAGTGGGTTCTATTTTGCAAACTCTCTCCCCAAAATTCATCGTGCATAGACATGACCTTATCTCGATTGGCGGAGCAACAATCCATGGTTGAAACAAGCTGGACAGATGGTAAGGATGCTTGATTGGATCTCTTAGAAGGTTTGACATATATTTTTGGCTTCCTGTCTTCAAATCAATACTTTTTCTTTTTTGAAATAGGCTCTACCAAACGAGCTGATTCAATGCATGTATATTGCAACTCATCATAGCATGTAGATCCTCATATCGTAATATTTCTTTTCCATCCATAGTTGTCACTTTTCTGATAGGCCAACATACTAAATGGATGCTACAGACATCAGATTCAATAGAAATAGTAGCCTCACCAGCATATGATGTTTCAATACTAATATTGATGTTATCTTCACCTAGCTCACCAAAGTTGTACAGTCAAATGGACAAACATACATGACAACCCCTTCGGCTACTACATTTGTTTTTCTTTCACCCATAGTTGGTTTGTCAGCATCATACATAGGAACCCCTTGGTACAGCATCTCACTCATATTCTGCAACAACCCTATACTCCATTTCACAATACTTTGAAAAGCATCTCCCACTGTCAGTGCATCCATTGTTGAAAATGGAATGAGTGATTTTTTTTTTTCAAAACACAAATCAGCTGACACTCATACATTGATTTCCCCAATATGCATTTGGGTCTACTTCACATACAGTCCCAATGGCAACCTTTTGCGTGGATACAAACATGCACACTCTATCACCATTTTTGAAAATCATACCTGCAAGAAGGTTCACACAAATATTTGTTAGACAAACAAGCACAAGTATCTAGAGTTTTACATGTAATTTTAACGTTGTTTATGTCACTGATCAAGAAGAAATTCAAAGAAATTCATGTGCATTCTATGGCCCTAGGGGCAAAGGGTTCTACATCTAGTTGTGAGAAGAGCCCATGTAGCCAAAGAGGTCTATGTTGGTGCATGAAAGGATACCTTTAAGACTAAGAAGCATCACAAAGGAAAAACTTATGGTCTAAGGGCCATAGGTTGAATTTTCTAGGTGTTTTGTGAAGAGTACATATAGACTCCTCAATGTCACCTCACAGTGAGTACACATGTATGGTTTTCATGATGAGTATATATACATCCTATGGCCTTGGGTCCATAGGGTACTATATGTAGATGTTTCATGATACATCTCATGGCCTTAGGGCCACAGGATGTTATGTAGGTATTTTGTGATGAATTTGTATACAACCTATGGCCCCAGGGCCATAGGATTCTATATGTTGGCATTTCATGATAACGAGTATGTAAAAATCCTATGGACTTATGGCCTTAGGGTACTACATGTGGATGTTTTGTGATGAGTATGCATACAACCTATGGCCAAAAGTTGCCATATGTAGATATTTGTAATGAGTATGTGTACATCATATGGCCTTGGGGCCATATAGGGTGCTCTCTACAGGTGTTTTGTGGAGGGTATATGTACATCCTATGGCCTTGGGGACATAGGGTGCTCGCTACAAGTGTTTTGTGTAGGAGATATGTACATCATATGGCCTTGGTACCATAGGGTGCTAGCTACATATGTATTGTAGCGGTATGTGTACATCCTATGGCCTTGGGGCCATAGGGTGCTCACTTTGTATATTTGCAACCTACATCCCAAGGGCCAACTAATTTAATTACAATAGAGGAAAACCTCCAATGCCCTTAGGGCTATATGATATCTCACTAGAATAGAGGGAAACATATGGCCCTAGGGCCATATGATCTCTATTTGGAATAGAGGACCACCTATGGCCCTTGAGATTCTATATTGGCACACTATGGCCCTTGAGATTCTACATTGGCACCCTATGCCCCTAAGGCCATACGATATCTCATTAGCATAGAGGGTAATCTATGGTCCTAGGAACATAGGGTGACCTACGTGTCAATGTAAACGCTACCAAACACCATGTAGTCTGTTCAAGGGCACCTACACATACATAATAGCATCCCTATGGCCCTAGGGACATATTATTTCTAATTGGAATAGATGGAAACATGTGACCCTTTCTATTCTACATTAGAACCCTATGGCCCTAGGGCCATTGGATTTCTAAATAAATTAGAGGGCAAAATATGTCCCTAGGGTCAAATGGTAGCCTTTTGATGTCAATATATAAGCCCTCCAATAGAATTTATACCATTCAAGGTCACCCAAATGGGCACCATGGAAGCCTTATTACCCAAGGGCCATAGGATCTTTGATTACAATAGAGGGAACCTATGGACCTTGACCCTATAAATTGGTACCCTTTGGCCCTAGGGCCATGTGATCTCTCATTGGAATAGAAGGCAACATATGGCCCTAGGGCCAACAGTGGCCATAGGGTGTCAATGTATAAACTTGTCAAGAGCATTTATACCATTCAAGGTCACCCGCATGGGCACCATGGCAATCTATAGAGGGAAATATACTGCCCTTGAACTTGTATATTGGCACCCTAAGGCCCTAGGGACATAAGATCTCATTACAATAGAGGGAGACCTATGGCCATTGAGCCTATACATTGGCACCCTATGGCCTTAGGGCCGAATGATCTCTCATTACAATAGAGGGTAACATATGCCCTAAGGGTCAAAGGGTGACCTTAGGGTGTTAATGTATAAGTTGTCGAGGAACATTTAAAATAATCAAGGGCACCCAAATGGGCACCAAATCTGTTCTATGATCCTAAGGTCATAGGACATTGAAACCCTTTGGACCTAAGGCCATAGGGGATCTCTTATTACACTAGAGGGAAACCTATGGCCTTAGGACCATATGATCTCTCATTAGAATAGAGTGCAACATATGTGGATAGGTTCAAAAGATATCCCTTTGTTGTTAATATATAAGATCTTCAAGATAGTTTATATCATTCAAGGGCAACCAAATGGGCACCATGATAGCCCTATGTCCCAAATTCCATAGGATCTTTCATTACAATACATGGCAACCTATTTCCCTTGAGCATACTCTCTGCATCAGTGAAGATGAGGATTATGATGTTGTGACCACGTCCAAAGGTATTTTTTTGCATCGTGCAATCAAGTGCATTTGTATCAAAGATGATGATCAAGTAATAGGTATCTTTTCATTAGGCTATGGGACTAAAGAGACACTACAAAAACAAATAAAGGTGATATCAATTTCCTGTACTAGTGATCTAAGGATGTAGTTGGAATCTCTTTTCCATTCCATAGTGGATGAAGACCTTGATCTTAGAGGTGGGCAAGTGTGGATACCACAAATAAAGTCAATGTCTAGGAGTCAATGGATGAAAAAATTGAAGAACCATTGGATGCAAATACTGATGCCATTCTAGAAATTCTATAGAAAACACATTAAGCTAGCCACCCATGATATTACATCGTTGATGTTTAGATTGTTATTTCTATCATTCCATGTCAAATCGACCCATGATGTTCAAAACATTGATGTTTAATTAGTTTTTTTTCTCAATTTAGTTTCTTTGAAAAATGTGAACTTGTGAATTTAAGTTTTTTCATTATAGACGAATTAGACTTAAGTGTATGATATCTTATGGACATATTGTGGTAAATAGCACCCTAGATATATGTGTTCATAAGATATCTTATGGAATATTTCAAAGTTAAGTGATTATTTGATGTTTATTATATATTATAACTGATTTATAGTGAGTTAGACAAAGCAAGAGGTTTGGTTAAAACACCTTGTGACTTGAGAATCATAGAGTTCTTTGTGGAAGTAGTTAGCATGCAACCAAGAAGGAAAATGAATGCCTCTACACCCTTGAGCGAGCCACACCATTGGAAGAAAGAACTATTGCACGACTAAAAACACCTATGGTAAACACCTGTAGAGATTTATGAAAAACCCTTCAAGCATGGAACGCACTCAAAATTAGGAGAAACAAGGGACATCATGACGAAGATCCTCTCATGGAGATTTTCGTAGAGTATCCATAGACAAAAAAGAGATGAAGGATGAAATAGTTATGGCCGCTCGAAGTCGGGGGTGCACTCTTTCTTGCTATAAAATGAGATCTCTAGAAGTTGTGCAAGTGTTGCAACTATTAAAATGGGGGAATTTTGTTCCTTTATCCCCAATATTTTTCCCTCTCTTCTAAGCCGACAAGGTTGTCTCCTCATGCATCTTTTAATTGGCTCCTTTTAGGCCTTTTTTGGGCAAAAAATGACCTGGTGACCCTTTGACCAAGGAATGGGGTGGGGTCAATTGACCAGGCACCAAAATAAGTTTCCAGGTGCCTATCTAGGCAATGTGAACTCCCAAAATGCGCCATCTCCCTCCCCATGAGCACACGAGCCCCCATAGCCAAGCCTTGAGAGAGCTCCTCTCCCTTTGATACACCTATAGTTGTCACCCAATGTGCCCTATATACCCCCTACTTTCCCTTTTCCTCTTCTCATGTGGGATAATATCCCCACCACATTGCAACCTCCTCCTCATTCCTCCCAATCCCAATACATTCTAGCTCTCTCCCCAAGCATAAGAAATTCTTGGACAACTTCCCCCGCGGCATAACTTGCTGCTCCGATCACCGAATGACGCGCTGCAACACACAGCTCCAAGCCCATTACCTCGGCTATATCTAGAAATGTAGAACTTTAGTATTTATAATCTTAGGACCCCGAGCTGGCCCAGTTTCCCTTGTCGCATGCACCCGCAATCACCTTCTAAGTTCGGACCGCCCGCTTTGGGTGCTCATAACTCATGATGTACAAGTCAGATTCCCGAGCTATAAAGCATGACTAAAAATATTTATTAAAAACCATATTTTGGAGTCTCAAAAAAACCCAAAAGATCATCATTCAAGCTTAGAAAAACCAGACCTTTGTAGAAGTATTTTTACATGGTCACTTCCAAGACTTGCAGGGCTATGTGCACATATATACATGAGGTTGGTGGACAAGATTTTTTGCATGACTTGGTGACTTTATGCTCATCCAAAAAGTTCTTGACATAGCTTGCGAACCCCCGCTTTCCTGCTTGATCATTCATGACAAGCAAAGGTTCCTAGGGTGAGCAACTGCTTCATCTTATCGCTAGAAACCTCATCTATATCCTTAGATGTTTCCACACTGTCTTCCTCTATTGATAGCATCTTATCTATCACAATTTTCATTAAACATGCCAAGTATTTCTTCAATCTATAACCATTAATACGATATTTATGTTGTGCACCATTGAACCTTTCATTGAGACCATTGCACTGTGGATAATAAGGAGAAGTAAACATATGCTTTATATTAAGCTTCTTGCATTAGAAATCTAAACAGCTCTCCTCTAAATCTTGGACCTCTATGAGAAAGTAGCTCTATGGACACACCAAATTTGCAGCATATATGCTCATAAACAAACTTCCTCATTTGTTTACTGGTAATCTCTTTGACAGCCTTGGATTTTGCCCACCATGACAAATAATCCACTGTTGTCAAAATGTAAGCATTTTGTTTGCTAGGCATAGGTAAGGGTCCAATAGCATCAAGATCCCATTTTTCAAACACATCAAAAGCTAGAATTTTCTTTCACAATTTGGGCTTCAAAATTCTTTTTCCCATCTCTAGTGGTAAGGCAAACACAACTTGCACTAATGGTTAGCATCCAGCTAAATGCTTGGCTATACATAGCCTTCTTGCAAAATTTTATACAACATCCAGCTAAATGCTTGGCTATACATAGCCTTCTTGCAAAATTTTATACAACATGATCTTCATGGCAAAATGGCCTCCACAAGATCCCTCATGATTTTCTTCCAAGATTTTGTAAATTTATTCTCTCCAGCGCACACAACGCAAAACCAAATCATTTTCTTTCATGTACAACATATCATCAAGAATTTCGTATTTTCCTTGCTTTTCTTATAAACGCATACTTTTTGGAAGATGGTAAACCTTCATGTAGGACACCTGTCAACAAAAAATCCATCTCCTTTGATAAAACTTCTCTTCCATGATATATAGGGGCATTTTTATTTAGCACAAACACACAAGTGATCATTTCTTGGGCAACATCATGAGCTTCTTTATTTTGAGACCTCTCAATATGCTGCAAACTCCATGCTTTGAACTTTTTGAGCAATGATTTCACCTTGAAGCATAAGTTCTTCAGTTTGGGATTCTTATTCTTCCATACTCCCAATACTTGCTTCATGGCCAACAAGGCATCTCCTTTGATCTACAAGCATCTAATTCCCAATTGTAAGAAAATGTGTACATCACCTTCAAGATCCATGTACTCTACTTCATTGTTACTCTTTGCATCAAGTTTTAGCCCTTGTTTCCTTACAAGTTTTACTTATGCATCATATATGGCAATGCCTCTTGAAGCAGTATCATAAATTATTTGATAAGAACCATCAAAGTATAACAATGAAGCATTAGAGATGGCAAGAGTCTCGAATTTCTTCATTTGCAACACTTCTTCTTTAACCAAAACAGGAGTTTCTTTATAAGTGAGTAAATCTTCTAGGGTAACTCAAGCACTCTCTTCCACCAAAAAGGTGAACTGAAACTCTTGAAGTTCAATAACCCATCTCATTGTTTTTGATATATTTGAATTATTGAACACTAGGGGAAGCAATTTATAACTGGTGAGAAAGGTGAATGACTTTTGCAGCAAGTAGTGTCTGAATTTTCTGCAAGCATACACCATGCTGGTCATCACCAATTCAATTTGAGAGAAATCTCTTTCATGAGGGGTCTCTCTCTTCATTGGAAATCCCTGCTGAGGTAGCATCATCTCTTCAAGTTGTTCTAATCAGCTTGAAGCATTTATATTCTCTCACACTTGCAACATTTTATCCACTTCCCTCTTCTCCTCGTACAACAACAAGAATTACACTTCACCCTCATCACTAGAGTTGGAAGAATAGCTACTTTCTGAATCTTCAGAACTATCTTCATTGGTAACTTTGGATTCATCATTCTCACTCATATCTTCCAGTTTCATTGAATGCTTGGTATTCATATCAAACACCCTCTTTTTACTCTTCTTGCGATGCACACATATTGTGCCCGTGATCCAATCTTGCAAATCACCAACAACTCTCAACCAAGGTCATCCCAAAATGAGAGGAAAAGCTCTAAGGGTAGCTGACATAACATGAAAGTTTACTATAACTTTCATGTAAAAGACTTCCACTTCCAAATTCTTAAGCATCCCAAAACACTTCACATTGGTATGGTTTGCTAGTCAAATCCAAAACCCAGAGCTTGTCCATGTAATGAGACCCAGTCTCTCAACACATGACTGTGTGATCACACAAACTTGAGCACCTCTATCAATGGAGGCCTCTCCCATGCCCACACCTTTGTGCCAAGCGTTCACTACACGACAAATGTCGAGTAACTCTCCCACAACCAACACTCTCACTTGTCCATGCTTTTGGCCCTCTCCAAAAGGTAAATTTTCCACTTCAAACCGTCTACAAGGTCTTCTCTTCCTGTTGGGTTTTTCATCTTCAACCTCTTTCTCTTTCCCTTTTTTTTTCCTAGGACCAAGCATAAAATAGCCTTCCCTCTCTCTTTGGCCCATGAGCAACACATCTACTTCTTTCTTTTAACCACATGACCACCAGAGGTTTAAGCTTGATTTTTTTTGCCTAGTACCTTGATCTCCCTTATATCCAATGCAATAAAATTAGACCTGCTAGGAATCTGTTGGGGAAGTGGGAAGATATCACCTCCCATCCTTGTTGGCTTTGAACAATAAGTGGCTGATGTGACCAAGTTCACCACAATTATAACAGGTACGGATGAACCTCCTTTGCGGCTCAAAGACACCTTGTCCACGGCCCGCATTAGTGTTAGGTTGAGCTTCACATGCCTAGGCCATTCCTCTACCATGTCTATGATCACGATCGCCTCCACCTCCAAAAGTACTAAGTCGCAATTCCTGTATCATGGTCATCATGTCTTGCATATTTTTCTATAATTGTTCAGTATTAAAGCATCCCTTTTAATGCTACAACTAGCTCAAGAAGCTTTCATATACACCACAAGTAATGGTGTATAGAGATCTGACTCTCTCTCCCTATATCTAAGATGGAGAATGGTATTCTCAAAGTAGCAAGAAATAGTGTAGAGATCATACTTTTACAAAGGGAAAAGGACTCTATTTATAGGTGAAGAGAGCCCTTATAAGGATTATCTCCTGATCAATATTTACATGGAAAACCATGTTTATGAAATTTTTTATATATTCTTATGAGAGTGGGAATCTCTTGTCTCTTGAGTCACATGGATGTGGGCTCAAGATGAGAGAATATATTGATTTGAAATAGAGAAGATTCTAGAGAGGTGAGTGGTTTTTGTGTCAGGCTGCCTACTCCAAGGTAGAGTAGAGTGGGTGCAATTTACAAGAAAGCATTAGCAGTTAATGTCAGTAATCACTAGAAGAAGTTAGTAATATAGTTACAATGGATATAATGATTTGAAGGGCTAAGGAAAGAGGGGTGAATGAGATGGATGAACCATTGAGATATCTTGGACTCACCCGTGTGTAGATTGTCAAAAGTGATTGTCAGTCTTTTTCATCTTCTTTTCTTCATACCACTTCCATAGTTGAACACCTCTTGAATATAAAAGTTTTTTGTTGATAAAAAACCCCCACTTTGCAGAGTTCTAAGCATGGTTAGGTTGGTGAATTTTTATGCACTTTTGAAAAGATGAAATAAAATTGTAGTATAGGAGAAATAGAGAGGGATATGGAGATAATGTATGTAGGTAGAGCTTTAAAAAAGAGATATGGGCATGAGAGGTGAGGGTAATGGTAAGGAGGGTGAGAGAAACCATGGAGGGTGTAGGTCAGAGTGAGGGATGGAGAGGAATGCGTGTGTGTGTGTGTGGAATTGTGAAGGAAAGTGTGAAAAGAAATGAGAGAAGACTAGGGGTGACTTTGTGAGAAAAAGTGGGCAGACTGGGGTCCACCATAAAACTTATATCTCATTGATAGTAGCTTAAGAACTTATTCAAAAAATTGAGGTAGTTATTCAGCTTGTAAGCTATGTTTTGTCTGTTGCTCACTTCTTGAAATTTTGAGTGGAGATAGGCACCAAAAATCTCACAAAAAAGCTTGTTTTTAGTGGTTGCAAGACTCTTCTAGTGGACCCCTCTTTTATTGAATTTGCACAATGCATCTAAGAGTGAGCCCCTACTTTGTCATATCATGATACAAATCATCCAAGTTATCTTTACACATACATGGAGGAGGATCGTTGATGAATAAACTAATATATACATGGTGGGACTAGTGTATGTACTATTCATGGATTTTTTCTCAATGAGCATATGGTGTTGGAATAAAATAATATGGAAGAATAGTTGAGTCTTCATGATGATGGTGATCGTGCAGATGTCACTCTTTACCAAGCTGCTATTGGATACCTCATTTATGTATGCAGCACGAGGCCAGATATTGAGTTTGTACTCTCATAGGTCAACAATTTTATGCATAGCCCAGGGTATAAGCATTGGAAGGTTGTCAAGAGGATTTTCCGCTACTTGAGTGGCACTTTACATCTTGTCTTGTTTTATCTCAAGGGGGGATCATTTTCGCTAGACTAACATGCTTTTTTGGACATGGATTGGGCTGGTTATTTTAACATGCGAGTGTCCAAAAGTGGTTTTTGTTTCATGCTTGGTAGTTCATGTATATCATGGTTGAGCAAGAAGCAACGAGATTGAGTACACAAAAGTCTTCACAACTACAATTGAGTGTGTATGGATCAGACACTTTATGGCTGATTTGGGTGTTCAAGAGGAAATTGCCACTGTTACTATATACATGTGGTAGTGATGTGTGTGAACACACTAGGACCACCGGGGCATTTTTTCCCACTTTAGGAGGGTTTTCCCCTCGTGCATTGTATATACACCCATCACTCTAGCGATATCTATCTTTCCATTGAACACCAAGTAACACATTTTATTGTGTGCCTTGAGCTTATTTCATCCTCTCCAAGCTATGTGTGTTTCTCTGCAACCCTGATTCCAACAATTGGTATCAGAGCAGGTTACGTCCTCCTGGGCTTAGTCGCCAACTGCTCCAGCACATGCCTGCTCACTTTCTTCCATTACAGTGAGGTTTGGCAAGTGTTGGCAGGTCGACAAACATTTTGGGAAAGCTAGTAGAGCTTAGTCTGCTCAAATTTTTAATTCGAGCTCAGTCCGGCCTCCGTTTCCACTACACGCAGTACTGCACAAGCTATTTTGTCATTTTGTGCAGAATTTCTGCCAGTGTCATTTTCTGCATAATAGGTGCCTTACAGTCTTTTAGAATTGTGCTATATAGCACGTGTTGTTCCCGCTTTGTTTCTCCTCTTTTCAGGCAGTTTTCACATCACGTGCATCATTTATCATGGTTGACAACAATACAGATGTGTTCAAAATGTTTTGCTACCGAGGACAGGTTGGATGGGTACAATTACCATATGTGGGCTTACATGATGCAACATGTTCTTGTGCCAAAGGGTGTCTAGAATATTGTGCAGGGCATTGATGTACGTCCTGGTTCACAGGATGCAGGCGATGTTAAGGATGTTGCAGGTCTTGCTGCAAGGATTGATGCTATTAGATTTATTTTGCTTACGTCAGAACAATCGTGTTGGAATGTAAAGGATGCACACGCTCATGCATTGATTGTGTTGTCTGTGAAGTGCACCATTGTTCCCTCACATTTGTTCAACAAAATCTGCAAAACAGGCTTGGGATATATTGGCTGGTCTTTATGCAAGTCACAATGAGGCTAAAATTGCTTTGCTGTATAAAGACCTGGAGTCGAAGATTATGCATGAGGAAGATGATATGGACACTTTCCTTGCTAGTGTCAAGGATATCAATGAGCAACTTATTACTGCAGGTGAAGTCATTTGAGACAATTCCCTTGTGTAGAGTGTTCTTGATGCCTTACCAGATTCTTACCAGACTTTTGCTAGTACTTGAAGACTTATGACCCAAGGAAATCCATAAGTTGTTAAGTTTGATGCATTATGCACATTGTTGTTGCAAGAGTCACTTTATAGAAAAAACAGGACTAGACAGCGTGTAGTTGAACATGCTTTTATTGCTTCTCAAAGAAAGAGTGGTAACAACAATGCAACTACTTCTTATGGTTCTACTATGAGTGGCAAAACTTCTATTGCCAATGATTCTGCTGGCAGCACATCGTCTCGCAATTCTGCTGATAAGAGCAAAAAGAAGATGCATTGCCATTATTGTAAAGCTAATGATCACTTGATCAAGAAGTGTCCTCAATTAAAGGCCAAAGAGGCTAAGAAGAAAGAGGATGGTTCCACTACAAATGCTAGTTCCACTACAAATGCAGCCATTGTTGAGTCTTTTGTAAAAGGAGACTGTAATGCTAATGTTGATGCAGAATGGACTTTTAGTCCAGAGTGCATTTACAACCCTACTGTCCATGATGCATACATGTTAGTTGCTGCAGATTCATATGTGTGGGATTTCGATAGTGGTGCTACAAAGTACATTACCTCACATTGGGAATTGTTCACCTCTCCCGAGTCTATCCCTCATGGGGATTCAGCCACTTGTGCCAATGATGCCTCTTATCCGGTTCAGGGAGTTGGAAAGATTGTGCTTACTCTGTTGTAAATGGCAACTCTTTCACACTTGTTGATGCACTTTATGTACTTGGGATCAAGAAAAATCTTTTGTCTATATCTGCACTTGCTAGACTTGGACTTGTAGTCAAATTTGTGGATGACAGATGTACAGTTCATGATTGCAGTTTTGGTGATGAAATCGTTGCATCTGATCTTTTGTTGCATGGGCTTTATAAGCTCACTTTGGTATAACAAGTGTGTACAAAACTTTGCAAATGCAGTTTCAGATTCAAGGGCTATTTCAGATGCAAAACTTGGCATGCACATTTTGGTCATCTGAGTTTTGCTGTGTTTGCTGCGTTTGCAAAAATCTGATATGGTTGCTTCTTTGCCGCCTCTTGAAGCACCTCTCAAAAATGTTTGTGAAGGCTGTATTTTGGGTAAAATGCAGCATTCTATGTTTCCAAAGGAAGGTTCAGTTAGGGCCACATCCAAGTTGCAGCTTGTGCATAGTGATGTTTGTGGGTTCATGAAAACTGGGTCCTTGTTAAATTACCTATACTTTGTGACTTTCATTGATTAGGTTGGAATTAGGGTTGCAGAGAAACACACATAGCTTGGAGAAGACGAAGGAAGCTCAAGGCACACAATAGAGAGTGTATTACTTAGTGTGCAATGGAAAGATAGATAGCCCTAGAGTGATGGGTGTATATACAATGCACGGGGGGAAAAACCTCGTAAAGAGGGAAAAAATGCCCCGGTGGTCCTAGTGTGTTCACAGACATCACTACCACATGTATATGGTAACAAATCCCCCCTAGAGTGATGCGGTGAACGAGAGCTCGCACATGAGTAAAGGGAAGTGCCATGCCCTAAGGAAATGATCAATCCACAAAGGGGAGTAAGCCCAAAGCTTTGCAAAAAGCTTCAAGCTTCTCACGAGACAATGCCTTTGTGAAAAGATTTGCAAGGTTGTCATGTGTTGGCACATAAGCCAAGCTGATCTCTCTTGCTGAGAGCCTCTCCCTGAAATAGTGGTAATGCACCTCAATGTGCTTTGTGCGAGCATGAAAAACTGGTTTCCTCGCAACTGCCAATGAGCTCTGACTGTCAATGTAGATAGTGTTGGCAGTGTCCTGTCCAACACCCAAATCAGCCATAAGGCGTCTGAGCCATACACACTCAACCGTAGCTATGAAGACTTCCTTGTACTCAACCTCACAACTCGAAGTGGCCACAGTAGTTTTCTTCTTGCTCAACCATGATATACATGAACTGCCAAGCATGAAACAAAAACCACTTGTGGACACTCGCGTGTCAAAACAACCAGCCGAATCTGAGTCCGAAAAAGCATGTAAGTCTGGCGACGGCAATGATCCTCCTTTGGGATAAAACAAGCTAAGATGTAAAGTGCCACTAAGGTAGCGGAAAATCCTGCTAATAGCTTGCCAATGCTTAGACCTTGGACTATGCATAAATCTGTTGACCAGTGAGATTGCAAACTGAATATCTGGCCTTGTGTTGCATACATAAATGAGGCAACCAATAGCAGTTTGGTAAAGAGTGACATCAGCAGGATCGCTAGCATCATGTAGACTCAACTTCAAACCTGTTTCCATGGAAGTGACAATAGGTTTGCAATCGTGAAGTCCAAACTTACATAGCAATGTTTCTATGTAACTTTTCTGACACAAGGCAATACCACCATCACACTGCTTAAACTCTATACCCAAGTAATGATGCAACATTCCCAAATCTTTCATCTTGAAAGTAGAATTCAAATCAGCCTTAAATTCAGCAACATGTCTCTCATTTGGTCCAGTGATCAGCAAATCATCGACATAAAGAACCACAATGAGAAATACATCATCCTTACGCTTTACATACAATGTGCTTTCTGTTGGACTGTTACGAATGCCTCGTTTAACAAAATGAGCGTGATATTTCTCATACCAAGCAGGAGGATATTGCTTCAACCCATACAAATCCTTCTTACATCTACACACTTTGTCCTCTTGTCCTTTTATGACAAAACCGCGAGGCTGTGTTACATAAACTTCTTCAAATATGTCACCATTCAAGAAAGCAGTAACAATGTCTGATTGATGTACATCCCAACCAAAATGAGATGCCAATGCACATAGAAAATGCACAGTAGTCATACGACAAGTGGGAGAAAAAGTTTCTTCATAATCTATGCCTTTTTGCTGTGCAGAACCCTTTGCAACAAGTCGAGCCTTATGGCGATCGATCTCACCATCCAGCTTGCATTTCAACTTGTAAACCCACTTCCCACCAATGGACTTTTTGCCAGGAGGCAAATCACATAAAGTCCATGTGTCATTTTCTATAAGTGCATCATATTTTGATTGCATGGCAGCCATCCAATGTTCTAAATTCTGTACTTCATCAAAATATAGAGGCTCCTCAACATCATGTAAACTAGACACAGCCAAAGCATAACAATCGGATGCATAAGATGCATGGCGAGATCCTGAACGAGTACGACTAGACAAAGGTGCATCCAATTTACTGTCACGCAAAGTGTGCACCAGCCATTTTGGCATACCTGTAGCCTACTCATTTTCAGCCCTTTCCTCATCAAGTACATCATCTACATCTGCATTAGTAATAGGCTGATCTGTAACATTTCAGAAACCCCCATACGCTGTACATTTGCCTCATTGGAACTTACATTTGTATTTCCACCACTGAAAAGAGGCAACAAAGTGTCATAAATGTCCTGTAAGCTTACATTATTGTCTCTAGTACATGACAGCAAGGGCTGAACAGAATCTTTCACAAACATTACATCGAGTGAAACAAGAATAAGTTTTGTTTGCGAATGATACAACCTGTAACCTTTGCTTTCAGCACTATAACCCCAACAAAAATACATTTCACAGCCTTATCATCCAAGTTTATGCGCTGCACTTGTGGCACCAAAGCATATGCCAAACAACCAGAAACACGCATGTGCTCAGTAGAAGGCTTTGTATCTTGCCATGCTTCATATGGAGTAATAGACTGCAAAGCTTTTGTAGAACACCTGTTAAGTACATAAGTGGCACACATGATGGCCTCAAGCCAAAAACATTAATGCGAAAAAGCTTGACTTTTGACCATACATTGTGCCATTTCCGTAAGTGACCTATTTTTCCTCTCAGCAACACCAATCTGCTGAGGTGTATAAGGCACTCTACATTGGTGTTTTATCCCACGACTAGCCAAACATGCATTAAACTCATGAGACATATACTCTCCCCCTCGATCGAAACAGAGAGTACATTTTGAGACATTTTCAGCCATAGCCAGAAATTGTTTGAAGCACATAAAAAATTTGGACTTCTCTTTAAGCAGAAATACCCATGCATGCCTAGAGTAATCATCAATGAAAGTCACGAAGTATAGGTAATTTCACAAGGACGGAGTTTGCATGAGCCCACAAACATCACTATAAAAAAGCCGCAACTTGCATGTGGCCCTAACTAAACCTTCCTTTGGAAACTTAGAATGCTGCATTTTACTCAAAATACAGCCTTCACAAACATGTTTGAGAGGTGCTTCAAGAGGCGGGAAAGAAGCAACCATATCAGATTTTTGCAAACGCAGCAAACTAGAAAAATTCAGATGACCAAAACTTGCATGCCAAGTTTTGCATCTGAAATAGCCCTTGAATCTACAACTTCATTTGCAAAGTTTTCTACACACTTGTCATACCAAAGTGTGCTTATAAAGCCCATGCCACAAAAGCTCAGATGCAACGATTTCATCACCAAAACTGCAATCATGAACTGTACATTTGTCATCCACAAATTTGACAACAAGTCCAAGTCTAGCAAGTGCAGATACAGACAAAAGATTTTTCTTGATCCCAGGTACATAAAGTGCATCAACAAGTGTGAAGGAACTGCCATTCGCAGCAGTAAGCACAATCTTTCCACCTCCCTGAACTGGATAAGAGGCATTGTTGGCACAAGTGACTGAATTCCCATGAGGGACAGACTCGAGAGAGGTAAACAATTCACGATGTGAGGTAATGTGCTTTGTAGCACCAATGTCGAGATACCACACATGTGAATCTACAGCAGCTGACAAGCATGCATCATCGACAGCAGGATTGTAAGTGCACTGTGTGCTAAAAGCCCATTCTGCATCAACATCACCAACACAGTCTCCTTTCACAGAAGACTCAACAATGGTTGCATTTGTAGTGGAACCAGCATTTGCAGTGAAACGACCCTCTTTCTTCTTAGCCTCTTTGGCCTTCAACTTAGGACACGACTTGATCAAGTGATCTCTACACGACTTTACAATAAAGGCAACGCATCTTCCTTTTGCCCTTATCACCCGAATTTGCAGACGAATTGCTGCCAGAGCAGAAGCATTAGGAACAGAACTTTTTCCACCGCAGCTAAACTCACATCAGCTGATCTCTACCACGGAGTATAGATGCATCAATCAGTTGGGACAGCATTGCTATCCATAAGAGCTAGGCATCTCCCTTGTGTAGATCTCTTGCTCTCTCTATAGCACTACAAGTGTGTATGGTAGCACTGTTTTGGGGTAAGACCCAGCGGGTGATTTAGTTTGATCTATTTCCGTTATATTTTTAAGAAAAGAAGTTTGTAATAAACTACCATGCGGTAGCAGACAAATTTAACTTTTTAAGTTGATTCCAATCATTCTCTACACGGTTGACTATGCTGGTTACCGTTACCTGCTCATTGAGCAGTTTCTACAAAGGGTCTTACCACGGGGTTAGACTACATAGATTCTAGCCAACGGGTTTGAGTTGTGAAGGCAACACCCAGGGTTTCTAGTGTAATGTTGATTGGTTTTTTCTCAAGTGGGCGACATGCTCCTCTGCATTTGAATACGGGTAAGTGACCATTAAGTGCAAATCTCCAGGTATGCAACTATTGATTTCGTGTTACTCCATTTTTTAGTATGCTTTGTTTGGTTTCTTCAAGTCGTATAAATCTGCTTGAATATTTCTAAGCCATGCCAAGGGCATGTCGAAACAAAGTATTTTGGGCCGTAGTGTCCAATATACATTATGTTGTTATGAACCCACTTGTCGGGTTCGATTTGGCACATGTTGTCACATGAGATACAACATGGTCCAAGAACTCAAGGAGTTTAGTTTAGCCAATGTGGAGCAATGATAATGAGGGTCCCTAGTCTCCCTCTTGTTGCGGAGTGTTTTGCAGTTACCTCCACACACAAGTACGTCTTGTATTTGATGGATGTTTCTTTTTTGGCCATCCTTATTTGAGACATCTTCCACATGTGGAGAATATGAGTCTCTGGGACTGCCATTGGCTCCAAATTCCTAATGATGTGTCGCGACGAGGTCCCTACGTGCTGGTCGCAACCGTTGATTAGACCATTTGGAGCACACCATATCAGGAACAATTTAAGTGGCCGGAAATTGTTGGGTACTCAGTATAGACTTGTTGCGATGACAAGTGTTGTGAAACCACCTTAACATTAGGTTGGTAATGGGACACTTTTATGTCTTGGGACACTTTTATGTCTTATTAAGTGACCATTTTTCTTGCATTATGTCAAGAGTTTCAAAATGTATTTTGAAGTGCTATCTGTCTAGAAAGTTGTCTCATGAGCTGAAAAAAACTCGACATTTTTTGGAATATCAATTCCATCTTTAACCTTGTCCTTGCACAACATTTCACAACCTAAACTGTGTGAAAAAATGGGTCCTGGTTTTTGCTTTTTTAAACTTTTTGCAACTATACCACTCTAAAATTCATGTTTGTGAGGTCTATAATGCTAGAGAACTATCTTTAGTAGTCCTCAACATGTCTTGATGCTTCTAGGGAGAAATAAATGTTAAAGTTGTAAGTTATGACCAAATTACAAAAAATTGTCAAATCCTGTTTTTTAGCCAATTTTAGCTCTTCTATGATTTTTTTGGTGGCTTTCATGATATCCAAATGTAGTTTTGATTTTCTATGTCCCATATTGTATCATAAAGCTAATATTACTTGAGTTTTGGGGCACCTAATACCCTATTTTGCATAGTAGACAACGATGGTTGATTTTTTCAATTATAGAAGAAAACGAAACATTCTAGTATATCAAGTATAGCTTTTTCAATATTGTTAGTTTCTTCTAGTGTCAACTACATGCATTTTATAGGTAGTAACCATATCTAGTCATAAGGATCAATTTTGGCTAGATATTGAATAGTTTCTATGGGATTCTACAACTCTTAATGTTGAACCCAGTTTTTTCATGTTTGCTGTATTTAGCACTTCATCTTTGTCCCCAAGATTCTCCTTGGTAAGAGATGTATTATTCTTTTGACATGCTCCATGGCTCCTTATGAACCTAAAGGACAATAGGGGACTAAGAAAACATTCATATATTATTTGTATTGAGCGTGGCTATAGAAACTTTGATGATAGGTTTGCAGAATGGTAAAAATTCAACTTTTTTGTACCTGTTTCTTTTGGCAGAACAAAAAATAGTGAGTGAGAAGAAATCATATTTTTTGATTACCAACCCATTTAAGTTAAGTAGACAATTTAGCTCAAGTCCTAAAAAAATCCCTAATCTTATTTCTATGCAACAAAAGGTAAGAAATGAGTGTTTTGATGAAAATGTACTAGTCCATCAAATTTGGAGGCTTGGTGTGACCAAAAGATGAGAAATTTTACAAGTTTCTTATTTTTTACATGTGCAGTAGGCCTTGAACTATAACCTCATGAAAGGATTTTACAAAATGAGTGGATCTACTATGGTTTTGGAGGTTTTTTTCAAAACCCTAAAAGGACACTTTTATGTCCTGTTAGGTTACCAACCTAGTGTTAATGGAGGGTTGTTTCTACATATAGCCAAGTATGCTAAGTTACTGAGAATGTCTCATGGTTGGCACCTAGGTGTCACTGCCCTTTCACATTCCGTTATGGTCCAACTCTTGTTGAAAGGCTTGCACGTACGTACCGTGGAAAGTCGCGTCATGGAATTGTGGTTTGGATAAATTGGTGTTAAATGCATGCACACTAGGTGTTATGGGCCCTAGTGTTTAACACTAATTTATTTGGAGCGGCATGCCAATTCATGGACTTTATTCTCTCTACACCTTGTTGCCCTGCACGTGCTATCTCTACTTCAGATTTATTATGCGTTTACACCCTGTCATACAAGGCACGGGCTCAAGATGGGTGTCTGTGGTTGGATGGTCTAATCTCTAGGAGCTTACTCCAATCCACCCCACTTTCAACCTACTTGGTTGTCTTTACTCCATATCAAGTATATGGCTACATACTCAATGGTTGAGTCATAGTTTATCATCAGTCGCGGAAGACTATCTGTAAGTGGATGGGGGAAAGCACCTCACTCTTACTGCTGCTATTCATCCCCTGCTGGATGGGCAGCTTACAAGTATTTTTTGCTAAAGGATCTGCTAAGAGCATACGTTAGCACAATGAATTTTTGAATGGGTGATTCTCTCCCTATTCTAGAATTTTCTTAAGTAAGGTTTTCAACTTTGAACACCTGCTATGGTGGGGTTGGATATTGTTTCAATAGTTTCATAAGTCAAGGACTTACTAGGTGCATTGACAAAGTATGTTGGAAGGTAACCTTCATTCGGGTGAACATGTAGTTCTATGTGTTCCAAAATGTTAAGAAGTCTGACATGAGGACACTCCCTGTTATGTCCCTCAAGAGCTATGAGCTTTTCAAGATACTCACGCGGGTTGTAAATCTAGCTCACAATCTCATGGGTAGTTGCACCAAGGTTTTCTTGCATTTCTCCAGCCTCTTCCGAAAGTCTAAAAGATGATTATATCTTTCGACATCTTTTAATGGTGGTAACTCCTTTACAATACTCAAGTGAGTTACAAATTGAGTTACCAACTCGATACAAGTGGTTGAAAAAAGACAAGAATGTTGAAAATCAAGATGCTGCTCTTGGTTTCATTGAACCTCCTCACTGCACCAATTATCGATCATACGGACAATTGGCCCACGTATGGAACGTCAATAAAGAAAACATCAGTGTTCTTAAGAAGTAGTTTTCGAGACGAAAACTCTTCCTTAAGGGGGAAGTAATGTGAGGACAAGGGTTCTATAGGGGCAAGGCCCAAACCTAAGGACTAGGGCGGTCATGGACTATGGCGAGGGGCCAACGGGCTAGACAATGTGGATGGGGGATCCGTTTAGGGCAGGGGCTAGGAGCCCGCCCATATAATGGGGGGTTAGGAGGAGGATCCTATGGTCTAGCATCCCTAGTTCTTACATACATATATATATATATATATATATATAGTTAATTAATATATGTGTGTGTGTATATGTATGTATGTAGTATAGAACTTACTAGAATTGAGATGAAATAAAAATATCCATTTAATACTTTAAAACCCAAATAACAATTAAGGTAAGTCTCAATAATCACACTGAAAACATTGAGAGTATCTTTACCCAACACATCTCTAAGGCTTCTTTTAGAAAGCCAAAAAGGATAATTTGTTGCCATGTATCACTAATCAACAAGCTTTTTAACCAATGCTCCACAATTGCACCCAAAATGTAACCCTTTTACAATGTCCACATGGAGTCCCATAAAAACAATGTGAAAGTTCATTATGGTCTACATAAGGCTATGTGAGAGAAAACAAATAAAATTTAAATAACATTTAAGGTAAGTCTCAATCATAGCATTTTTTAATGTTCTTCTAGTCGGTACTCACTACTCCTAAATGGCTTATATATTATGAAAGAGCCCCAATAATGAGATAAATGGTACAGATTGCACATTAGTATTTTGAAACAAAATAAAACAAAAAGGAAGTAAAATAAAAAGACACATTAAAAATCAAAACAAAAGAATCTTTTAATGCTTTCAAATAAGCATAGAAAATAATTAAACAATTTAGTGATTTTTTTTTTCAAAAAAAATCCTTAAATGAGAGAATCGTTTATCAATACTTCAGTGGTTGAAAAAGATGTGTCTGAGCTTAGGCTTAAGCCAATTGAAAATCGAGATTAGCCGGTTGCAAAGGATGGCAAAGGAGAAAAAACTAGATAAAATATCTTAGAAAATAGTTTGAATATTTTGCAAGTTTAAAAATTTCTACTAGTATTCCCATTTTGTATTTGTATACGGAGGAAACTTGCCACTTAGACAAAAAGGACTTTCTAGAAGACTGCATCATAAGATCAAACTCCTATTAATATTTTGTTTAATGTTTTGATCTCCAGAGTCATTTTCAAGCATGCAAAGAAAGTAGATGTTACCTTGGAGAATAGCTTTCTATTTCAAAGTATTAGCTTTCTATTCATAAGACTTTTCAATCCCTAGGGGACACTTCTCTCTCAAAGAAGGTGACGGAAGGAAACAAAAAGGACAACAAAGTTATTTTACAAAGACCCTTGCCATGTGGCACTCATCTAGCCAAAGAATCCAACGACCTGAGTCTTGCAACAAACTTGCACAATGAACCCTATAATCTTCCATAGGTCAAAAAACATGTGTGTGTGTGTGTGTGTAAAATTTATTAAAATTATGTAAGTTGAAACTTCACTTTAGCATTTTAAAACAATAGAATGCAAAAAAAGTAAAGACAGGATGTGAAATGAAAGGTAAGTCTCCATCATGCAGTGAAAACTATGAAAGTCCCCCTAACCCACCCCAACACTAAGGGTTTCTTTTAGAAAGCCAAAAAGAAGATCTTTTCCTTGTTGAAGGAGGAGGTGAAGTGAAAAGAAAGGCAAGGAGCCGTTTTTCCAGGAGAGGGGAAAAAGGGGATTTTCCTTGGGCAAGCAAGGGGAATTGAAAAAGAGGAAAAGGAGGTTTTTGTGCTCTCGGCAGTCAATGTCAGAACGCGATGGTGAAGCATCACCATGAAGCGGTTCAAAAGGGTGAGCAGTTCTTTGGAGGCGTGTGCCAATAGAGTCGAGCTTCGAGGGATGTGTATGCCTCTCTGTACGAATTGGTGAGAGATATGGCACGGCCTAGAGTAGACTACATGGATGTTGTACATGGTGTTTTTTCATTGCAAGGGAAGATATCATTGCCGGTTTTTTGGTGTCCTCTCTCCCCCCTTCCCCCCTTTTTTCTTGGCTCATTTCCAGGGTGTATGGTGCCGGTGTGTGTGAGCATGTGTGTCTCCCCGGGCCCCCCATGTCTGTGAGGGAGAAAGACAGAGATGTGTTCAGTTGTGGAAGAGCTAGAAGTGGGCAAGATCGATGTGGTCGATGTCTAGTAACTGTGTAGGTCGTGTGTGCATTGTGTGAAGTGTAGACGAGGCCCTGCTAGTGTGAGTTGCTTGTTTTTAAGGTATTTTTGAGAGGACAGGGGTTTTGTGAATACCCGGATCTATATAGGGGCCATTGTGTGTGTCTCGTGTGTGTTTCCCATTTTGCCTTTCCATCTTCTGGTGGCCCCACGAAAGAGCATGCTGATGCTTCTTTTTGAAGACAAAATAGAGTATTTTGTGATGCCAAAGGTGCAGCCATTGAACAGCAGGTGCTTCTAGAGATGGCATGGACAAGCTTTCTGATTTTCACAGGTGCTGAAGATGCAGAAACCTGGCTTCAGGACTATGGTTTGTTTCTGCTGGAGAGCAGTGTATTAACGAAAGAGGTGCATTGCACGTGTTCTTGCTCCTTGTTCGTGGAAAAGCGAGAAGGTGGTATGATGGTCTATGTGAAGAGGTGAAGACCGATCATGAAGCATTGGAAGTGGCTTTTCAAAGAAAATTTGTAGTAGATGTGCAGCTAGATGAGGTGAAGCGAAAGTTGGACAAGCTAAAATAGAGCTTGGAGAGGGATTTTCAAGAATTTTTATGGGAGTTTGAAGCCCTTTGGGAAACGCTGGTAAAGGTAATTGCCGCAAAGAATGTTGGGTTTTTAAAATTAAGCAAGTTGGTGGATTGCCTACATGAAGAAGTTCGAGACAAAGTGGAGATAGATGGCCGAGTGTTGTACGAGGAAGCGGTGTCTCTAGGAAAAGGGGGATCAAGAAGATTCTAAAGAAGCGCGCAATGAGCCATTGTTTGTCAAATGTTGTTGTGCCAAAGCAGGTTGATACAGTGGTAGACCAGCCAATATTGGTGCAAAGATAATTCCATGTGTTAGAGGAATGAAGGGTTCTGTGGTTGCAGAGAGATAGGGTGGTTCATATACCGAGAATGCCACTTAGGGCGGCTCCAATTGTGGAGGATTCACATGTAATTCCAAATCGGGAAAAGAATGTGCTGCCAAGTCAAGGTGTGGCTGGTGAAGCTCCATTAAAGTGTGGTAGAGGTTAAAGAGTGAGGTTTACAGATGACATTGAAGCGATGAAGCTAGGGGAGATTCCTGAGCTTGAGACAGAGGACAAGGTTGAGCCAAGTGAAAGTAGCTCTATGGATGTTGACACAAGGTAGGAGACCGAGTCGTCTCAGTTGAGATATGATGAGTTTTATCTCTTGCAAGTGGGTGGAGATACAGTGAATGTGTGCAAGGAGCAAGGAGTAGTGCAAACCGTTATGTTCGATGGAGACCAAGTGGAGGAGCGCGAGCCTACAGATGATGATATGCAAGTAAAGGTGATGTGCAGTGCCATGCTAATGGCCATGTTGGTTAAAGTGGCAATGGGGTGTTCCATAGTTGTACAAGAGTTGCAAAGCTTTGCCAAGAGGAATGGAGAAACCTTGTCTATGGAAGAAGACGAGGATAATGCGGTAGAGAATGAGTTTCTCTCTTACTTGATGGAGCATGATGCAACAGTAGAAGAGATGCTCGAAGGGCAGGTAATTGAAGCCAATAGGCAGGTGGTGTCGGTAGACCTTGAAGGGATGATTGATGAGGGAGATCTCAATGATGCTGGAATTGAGTGCTTTGCAGGTGAGAAGGCAAGCAAGGAGCCAAGGATAGAGGACTTTCTTGTGATACAAGTGCACTCTATGGAATATGATGGAGGTTCACAAGTGGTATCCAAGCTTTCTAGGGAAGTTTTTGTATGGTGGTTGAAGGGGATGCTGATAAGCACAGTTGTGCAGTGGGCTGTCGAGGAGGTACAAAATTTGCTTGAGGAGGATCTCGCTTCACATGGTTGAGAGGGAGGGCATGGTATTTTTCGTGTTAGTGATGAGATGACACATCTGATTGGAGTGGTGATGTGTTTGGTGATGCTTTGTTTGAAGTGGACAATATGCCAATGAATGCTGGGATCAGTGAAAGCATGTCGAGGGAAGCTTATGTGGATAGTTGTCTAAATGCATGGATATGGCACTATGGTAAGGTTCTCCAGGTGTATGGGAGTGATCAGAGTCAGGTGTTTGATCTAGGTGGATGATAGCAGGTAATTTAGGGGGTTTGCAAACATGCTTCATCAAACAATGTGGGATAGTAGGTGTCAGCTTTTGTGCATATGGTTGTGGTTTTGGAGCGCTTTTGGTTGTCAGTTTGGTGTTGGAGTTTTTTTAAGTGCGATAAACATGTGTGTCATTGAACATAAATGTTCAACTAGGGGGTGGGCAATGATGGTGCAACCAAGGTTGGTAGCAGGCGCATAACAAAGGGTGCTAGCAAGTGCATAGCAAAGGGCTAAAGCAAAAATGAAAGCCCTCTGCGAGCAGGTCATGGAAGAAATGTATGTCTTATGTGGTTTTTTAGGTCAAAGAGGCTCCAAAACTATCCAATTGGAATGGAACCTCAAAGTGTCCGAAGTGGAAGGAATGTGCCCTAGAATGAAGTGTTTGAGATGCTCTAGAAGCCCGTTTAGATGGCTCATCAAGGGGGGCTTCGGTGTGAAAGATATGCCAATCCAAAGTTAGAAGGCTTTGCATATCCCAATGGACAAGGCAGTACATACATGCGGACATAATCGCGATCAGTGGATACACATAAAGTGTTTGCGTTGTGGAGCATGCTGGTCTTTTCGAATTCTTAATTGGGTCTCTGTTGGGGTTAATCAACACAGCAATCCTACTCACACACATACTTGTACATAGAGAAATGAACACTCAATTCATAATCAGAATACTACATAAGATAGAATATACAACTTTCGGCTGAGTAAAAATAGAACTTAAGCGAGTTCAGACATCAGAGAACTTCATTTTTGAAAGCTTGTACATCTCCTCTCTCTCGTACATACGACTATTTCTGTCTCTAGCAAGTTATAATTGCTCTAACTAAAACCTTCTTCACATGAACATCTGACCTAACCCAAATCCAAGTTACAATATCTGACCTAACAGAAGTCCGGCTTAGCATAATCAAACCTAGATCCAATTCAGCATAAATCCGATTGAGCATCAATTGAGCTATATAATTACCCTTTCAACACATGGCACGTCTCGGTGGTGGATTTCGTAGAAATCCAATTAGGACTTACATATCCCTTGATAAAAAAGAACATGACCACAAAACAAGTTTCAAACAACAACATGTGCTGCTCATTCTGAAAATGCCAAATACTACATCATTTCTCCATAGCCTAAGAAACAGCACCAGCCTTAGCTTTAGAAAGAGAAACTTCTACTAGGTCAAAAGTTTACATAGCTGGTACTGCAAACCCTACTAGAGTATCTTCATCAATCTCCAATTCTAGCTCAATACTTTGCTTCTTTTCCAATTCTGAATTTGCCATGTCATTCAATGATTTAGCTGAACACTCAGCATGTTCTGGACAATGTGGATTCTCTTTAATCACCAGCTTCTCCTTGTAATTTGCTTTAAACTCCTGTACCTTCTTAATCCAAAACTATCTCCTTATTAAGTTGAGCTACCTCCACCAGCAAATCAGCTTCATCTGCACTCACAAAGCCAGTTTTCACCATTTCATAAGGATGCTTCAACACAGTAGTCAATCTAGCTCTCATGGATTTCCATACTTTTTCCATTGTATTCTTGAGTTGCTGCTTAAGGATCTGCACATCCCATTTTGACATTGAAACCCCAGTCACATCCAACTCCTCTTAAGAAAACACTTATTTCTCCGTATCCAGCAAAGGCTGAAGTCTTTGATCAAACATCCAATTCTGGACCTACAGTTCTAGATTTTTATTAGCCATTTGCTCTAACTCATTGCTGACCTTCCCTTCCAAGGTCATGGTCCATTCTCTGAACAACCCTAAAGACAGTTTGACCTTGGCTAATTCATATTTATGTTGCCCCAAAATAGTCAGCATCTTATCCTTGTGCTTGATCTTGAAATCCTCCATTTCCATAGTCAAATTCTTGACCATGTCAACCTGTTCCCGCAGTAACACCTGAGGTGCCCCTATTTTGGACATTGCATGCATGTGATTATCTACCTGCAACTGTTGTTTTTGAACAAATTGCTTAAATTGTGCTAACATGTGTATAGCCATGTCAACATCCTCAATATCAATCAGTCCCTTAGCTTTCTCAATAGTGCCAGGGCTGGTAGATACATGTAATGGGTCAAAGTGGACTCTTCTTCTACTTCTTGCAGATCTTGCTATCAAGAGTAAATCTCCAACAAATTGCATCACTTGTGTGCCCTGTGCTACTCCTGAACTCTCTCCTACCTAAATGTCTAGTTGTAATTCAGAGTCATCTATTCCTCCTTGCTCCTCTATGACTGGGCCATATTAAAAAGGATCATTATTTCTTGCTTGGGCTTGAGCCCTTGTGTAATAGCGATTCCCTTCTTTGTCCCTCCAACATACATCATCATTCAGTAAGACCACAAACCAACCTTGAATGCTATCTAAGAAGAGAATCTAACTCAGCATGATTTCCAAATGTATTGGGGTTCGTCAACACAACAATCGTACTCACACACATACTTGTACACAGAGAAATGAACACTCCATTCATAATCAGAATACTGCATAAGATAGAATAAACAACTTTAGACTGAGTAAAAATAGAACCAAAGCGAGTTCAGACATCAGAGAACTTCATTTCTAAAAGCTTTTGCATCTTCTCTCTCTTGTACATACGACTACTTCTATCTCTATCAAGTTATCATTGCTCTAACTAAAACCTTCTTAACATCAAAATCCGACCTAACCAAAATCCAAGTTACAATATCTGACCAAACAAAAGTGCGGCTGACCATAATCTGATTCATCATAAATCTGACTGAGCATCAATTTAGCTAATTAATTACGCTTTCAACAGTCTCGAATGAGCAAGTTATGGCCTATGGAATATTTGGCAGGGGTTGATAATGTGCTCACTAGGCGGTGTTGGTAGGTGTGCTAACAAGGATATTTTTGATCTCGCCAAGGTTCTGGAAAGTTGCATGCGATGTGGGGAGTCAACGAAAATTGGTGGCTCAGAGATCGGAGTCATGGACATCGAGATGCATCCAATCCCAGTTGGCAAGAAATTACAGTGAGAAGGGATCGAATGTTTTTTTTGTTTTTTGAACAGGTTTTCCAAGGCCACGGTGCCAAATTGTGGAGAAGCACAAAGATGTCGGAGTTGGAAGTGGAGCTTCCATGCAGCGTGGTCGAAAAGTTCGTATAGCAAGCCCTGTGTGTGTTGTAAGTAACGAGTGCATAGGAAATGGGTGCTAAGAGCCTCTTGGTTATAAATCCAAAAGGAAAAGGTGGGCTGGAGGGGTTGACGATATAAAAGTTAAGTTCGATAGGCCAAGCACTAAAGAAAGTGGGGAAAAAGAAGAGACTTGAATTGAGGAGGCAATAGCGCCCGGCGCTATGGCTCCAAAAATATTTTTTTTTCCTTGGGTGAAGTGAAAAGAAAGGCGAGGAGTCGTTTTTCGAGAGAGGAGGAAAAGGGGATTTTCCTTGGGCAAGAAAGGGGAATTGAAAAAGAGGAAAAGGAGGTTTTTGTGCGCTCTGCGATCAACGTCGCCACGCAACACGATGGTGGTGAAGCATCGCCATGAAGCAGTTTGAAAGGGCAAGCGCCTTGCAGAAGAAGAAGCCAATGAAGGCTACCAAGAAGGGAAGATTTTGACGGAACGAAGCCAGTGCTGAATTTTTTCATTGAGGTGTGTATCGACAGAGTCAAGCTTCGAGGGATGTGTGTGTCCCTCTATACAAATTGGTGAGGGCTATGGTGTCAGAACAAGGGTTCTGTAGGGGCAAGGCCCAAACCTAAGGACTAGCGTGGTCATGGACTACGGGCAGGGGCCGGCACGCTAGACAGTGTGGACAGGGGATCCATCTAGGGAAAGGGGCTAGGAGCCCGCCTATATAATGGGGGGTTGGGAGGAGGATCCTATGGTCTAGCATCCCTAGTTCTTACACTGGTATCAACTAGTATGTGACCCACGTGTTGCCGCGGTCAAGGAAACAATGCCTCTATTCTCATAGGGTTATCTTCTCTTCCAAGTGGAACACTCTCAATACTCTCTTCCTACATGTATAGTCTATCACATTTAAAAAAGTGATGCATGATACGACCTCTTAATAGATGCTGCAAAGCATGCTTTGATACCAAGATTGAAAGATTCTCATAGACATTATTTCTCATGAGGTGCTAGCCCTTGTTCATCAAACTTGGGAGTGCTCTAATTCTATTGGTGTGTGTGTGTGTGTGTCTTTATATATATATATAATATACACACACACATATATATATATATGTGTGTGTGTGTGTGTGTATATATATATATATATACATATATATATATATGTATATATATATACACACACACACACATATATATATATAGAGAGAGAGAGAGAGAGATTCCTTCATTTGGTCTACCTTGATCTAGCAATGCTACAAAGCTTGATTATAGAGATTAGATAAGTTAGCATGGTGTGAAGAGATGAAATCTAAGAGAATTCAATGTAATAATTTTTTTAAAAATACATGGAGTGAATTCTAGGATTGGTTTCAATGATAGGAACGTAATTGGATTCAACATCTCTCCTCCACTCTCTTACATGCTTCTATCCTTGTATATATATATATATATATATATATATGTACACATAGTACACACACACACATATGCTTGAAGTAAAGATTTGTCACATAGGTCTTGAGACATCATGATATGTTCCAATTATGTCTATATGTACACATAGCGCGCGCTCACACACACACACACATATATTCTCGAAGGAAAGATTTGTCACATCTGTCTTGAGTTTGTCACATTTTTCACAAAGAGGCATCTTGCTATTGTTCCAATACAGTACCTATGACATTCAAAGTTTCTATGCTCCCCTTCCCCCTCCCTCCCCCCCCCCCCCCCCTCCTTTTTCCAAAAAAAAACCTCTAGTTGAAGTGACTATCCGAGGTGGACATTTAAAAAGCAGAAGCGAATTACTTTTTCACATTTTTTTGAAAAGAAAAATATAGATGGCTATGATTGGTCTGCCTCTCTCTCTCTCTCTCTCTCTCTCTCTCTCTCTCTCTACCATCGGATACATATTTGAGATCTCATTGGATGTTCCTACAACATTTAAAATTCTCCTTTTATCAAGACATGTGTGTGTTTGTATGTGTGTGTGTGTGCATGTGTGTCTGTGTGTGTGTGTGTGTGTGTGTGTGTGAGAGAGAGAGAGAGAGAGAGAGAGAGAGAGACGATGAAACAAAAATAACTTTATTCTTACCCATGTTGTGAGATATATCTTTTGGGATTGTTCTGATAGCATTAAAAGTTTTCTTCTTGTTTATCTTCTCTCTCTCTCCTCCTCCTCCTCCTCCTCCTCCTCCTCTCCATAGATATTCACTTTTGTTGAAGGCTTATCTTGTAACTTTTAAAGTCACTTTAGATTGTTGCTATACACGAGCATTTTGTTATGTCTTCCTCTCTCCTCTTGCGTGTTGGACTTTGGTAAGGACAGGGGGTGGGGTAGCTTCAAGGGAGAGAGAAAGGAGAAAGGACAAGGGGAAGAGAGAGGGGGTTGACCTTTTGAGTGGAGGAGAGGAAAAGGGACACCCGGCGGGGCAACAGTGAAGAAAAAGGAGGCAAGGTGGGGATGGGCTACCCCGCAGGCATGAGGTGGCATATTCTACCTTTCTTATATATTTACATAATCATACTTTATTTTTTTCTTACTTTTTCCAATGCCTTTTATCACTCCCTCCATAAGAGGGGGTTTTCATGGGGTGGGGACGAGAGAAGAGGGGTATGTGAGCTTGGCTTGTGAAAAGCCCCCATCATTAGCCCTCCCCTTTTGGCTAGAGGCATTCATGTCTCTAGCTCATCTGTTTCTTCTTCCGCTTAGCTGTAGGATCCGATATGGAGTTGCCTTTTGAATTAGCCATTCCATTTGGCCATTGGTGAGATTTTTGGGATATTCGTTAATCTGTAACAGGTTCGGGTGATAGCTTGTTTCTTGGAATAGTGTCGGTTGATTAAAGGGGAAGCCCATGGCTTTCAGAACTTTGTGCGAGTGTCCTCCTGGATCCCAAGTGAAAAATAGGATCATTGTCTGCAGTGTCCGAACAATAAACTTTGCATGCCAAATTGGACCAAATTTGTAACCACCAGTAGCGAGAGGGGAAATGAGCATCTTGGCTCCTACAAAGACAGAACTGAAAATTATGATTCCCAAGAGTGTGTCAAGAATCCACCATATATGGCCACCTTGTTGGTGTGGTGAGCTCCAGCTGTTTTCAGAATCTTGCTTACTGCCATTAGAAAACACTGCAAGCATATCATGCTTCTTTTGCGAGTGCTCAAACATGTCAGCTTCCTTTATTGATGCTAATAGCAAGCCACCTACCTTGCGGCTTAAATACAAGCGTAATTCACTTACCTTTGTCCAAAGAGAGGATGCACTATTTGTAAAAAATTATACCAAATTGCGAATGAGGTCTTCATTCTTGCATTCTATCAGGATTTTGTCTATCCATGGCTCCTTTGCTCTTATCTCCATGCTGATCTTCTCTGTATATGTTATAGCGGCTAGCCATAGCCATAGGTCTGATGCATCCCATGCAAACACAATGCTGTGTTGTGGAGGAGTTTGGAACATCCTTAAAAGGTTGGCAACATATTGATCACCAAACTTACTATGAACATCCTCACATAAACTGGAGGCATTACCCATCTCCAAGTTTATAACACCCTTCAGTAGACTAGAGGCATTACCCATCTCTAAGTCTATAACACTACACAATAAAGTCTTGCTCGGCTGCCAAGCCTCTGGAGCAATATCCAACTCCAAACCTTCAGTCATACTTACCTCTTCGTTATGGTCCTCTAGTGAAACTGCCTTGATGCAAGATTCCTTTAGCTTGCTACACTGTCCTGGGTCCATGCTGGTGCACAGGCTTCCGTTTTCGAAGCCCTCCCCTTTGCTTGATATGTTGTCCACCTTCTACAAAGCCTTGCTAGCAGGCTGGTCTTCCTCTTCTCTTGTATCTTTCATGCCCTTTGTATTCCTCTTACTCTGACGAGGCCTAATCATTAACACATCCCATGAATTCTTGGTGGCCTGGGGCAATGCATTATACCAGGACTTGGCCTCTACTTTCATCAGTAGAGGAAAAATTCTAAGTCGTGAAGCATCATCATCTTTGTTGGAGACGATACAAAAAGTCGGTGGTGAGATCCTCTCCCTTCTTTCCACTGAACGTGGGGAAAGAAACACTTGCCATGACTCAGGAAATTACAAAACTCTTTTTTTTTTTTTTTTAACATTACATTAACAGTGCGGCTCATAGGGGCTTTTTTACAAGGGTGGGTGGATAGGTTAAAACAAGATAAAGATAGAAACATTAAAGGAATGATGGTAATCTAATATGGGGAGAATGATAGGGTTCGGGGAATTGAGGATTTCTCCTAGTACCGCCACACCGAATAGGTGTATGATCTTCTGTCGGTAGAAGACTTTCCTATCTACATAGATATTCACATGCATATGCTGCAAGAATCTGAACGGGAATGCCGTTGGCCCGTTTTCCATCATGCACAGAGGATGAAATACTTACTTATACTCTTATTGTGCCAGTGTTGATGAGTCGGCACATCCACAAGAGGTCGTCACCTTTCATGGGCTCTACCTTTCCTTCGTTGCTCAGCACGTACGGGGTGATGGCGACGCGTCTAACCACTCCCAACCTCTTGGCTAACAACAATTGCAGGTAATTTTCATAGTCGGCGTGTTGCATGAATTCTACTCCATTCAGTTGCAACTCGTCCCCAGCCCACTGGGTTTCTCCCGTGGTAGAGAGCTTCTTCAGGATAAGTTGTACAGGGAGAGGAGGAAGATCCTCCACTCTCTTTCCAAAACAGCGAGAGCAGTAGCCGAACCACTCTTCTCTAGGACATGGGAATCTTCTTACCACTTCTTCTTCCGGATTGTCGAAGTGGATTGGTAGCACTCGCATGCGTCGTGAAAATCGGTAGGCGACCTTTTGCCGCTTAGCTTCGGATGACTTCCTCTTTGGCAAACTGGGTACAACCCGGCTTTCTGAGCTTGAAGCACTTTCTTGGCCAGATGCTTCTCCCTTCGGGGTCATGTGTTTCCAGACTGGATTATCTTCTCCTTGCCTTTGGCTTGAGCAGCCCCTTTAGGCCACTTTGGAGTTATAACTTTGACTGTAGTTTCTTTAGGGAAAAGAGGTCTCACCGTTTGCTTCCCTTCCTTGATGTGAATGACTTCTTTGTGATGAATGTCGATATAGATGACTTCAGCCCTTTCGTTGCCTTCGTTGCTGGCACTCATTGACAGTGTGCCTTGGTTGACAACAGTGATGGCACTTCACCTACCTCCCACCTGATGCTCTCAATTTATAGTTAGAACGAGCGACACGAGATGGAGAATTTACCTCTTGAATGCTGACGACACTGCAGCCTGGCAGTAGCACCTCAATGAAGGCGGCTAGTGCCTCCTTCGTCTCTTCTTCTTCCGTCCACCAGTTAAAAAATTCCTTCAGCCATTCGTCCATGATTGATAGTGGGCGTCACTTTCAGCATTGTAAACTGAAGGTCTTAGAAAGCCCTCCTCAGTGGGGGCACCAAATGACGTGAGCAAAGCAAACCCCGAACCCCGAACCCCGACAGCCTCTAAAACACCGGGGACCGAATGGCGCGCCTCAAGCCTGTCATGGTAAAGCAAACAGGGGGGCACCACCTAGCTTCAGCGGCTAGGACGCAAAGAACACACCACCATAACAAAGTTTTCATCCAAGAGAGATGGATGCTTGGGAGTAATGATGAAGCGGAAAGGGAATGAGATCAAGTGAGAGAGAGAGAGAGAGAGAGAGAGAGAGAGAGAGAGAGAGTGAGGGAGGGGGTATAGCGGCTTAGTTGATGGCGAAGACTCGCACGAGGGTTATGGCCATCATCCTTCATTTAGTTTCCCTTCATCTTCAATAGCCTAAGGGTGTAGAGGTCCTGCTCAAGACGAGCATGGTGATTGCAATGATGGTGATGGTGTGGGTGTGTGTGTGTGCACTAGGCACACACAGTGCATAGTGTACTCTTTGGTGATGGTGTGTGTTTGTAGTGTGATAGTGATCCCTCTTTGTATAGGGGAGGAGGGGGGAGGAATTCTAGAATTTAGAAATGAAGAAATCATTATCTACATAGGCCATGTGACTGTGGGCCCCACTTGTCTGGCTGTGTGTATATGTGCCAGAACAGCAGTCTCATGAGAGAGAGATGGGTGAATGGAAAAAAGAGAGGTGACATGGAGAATAAAGTAACTACAAGAGGGGAGAGAGGGGAGTGTGTTCAGAGGTGAATCTGTGTGCAGATGTGTGTGAACACAAGAAAATCAGGTAACCACTGGGTGGGGATGCGTCTGTGGGCACCTTTTTCAATGAAACTGAGTGTGTGTGAGTGTGGGGGAGGTTATTTAGCTACAAGACAAGAGACATGGCGCCCTTTAGAGAGAGAGGGGGGTATTTGGGTCATGGGATATGATAGGAGAGAGAAAGAGGGGTGGGGTATACTATTTTGGAAGATAGGGTAAGTTGCATGTAAGTTAGGGTGCATTATTAGTAAGGACAGGGGGTGGGGTAGCTTCAAGGGAGAGAGAAAGCAGAAAGGACAAGGGGAAGAGAGAGGGGGTTGACCTTTTGAGTGGAGGAGAGGAAAAGGGACACCCGGCGGGGCAACAGTGAAGAAAAAGGAGGCAAGGTGGGGATGGGCTACCCCGCAGGCATGAGGTGGCCTATTTTACCTTTCTTATATATTTACATAATCATACTTTATTTTTTTCTTACTTTTTCCAATGCCTTTTATCACTCCCTCCATAAGAGGGGGTTTTCATGGGGTGGGGACGAGAGAAGAGGGGTATGTGAGCTTGGCTTGTGAAAAGCCCCCATCACTACCAGAACTTGAGGTAAAGGACTTGACGGCCATTCCGTGTGCAGAGAGAGTAAGGCATACTTGAGCTTGATAGGGTTCCTTAAAGAGAGCTTAATGGTCAAGCCCTGTACATCATTAACTGGAGCACTTGAGTCTGGCGGGGTTCACTAAACAAGTTATCCATGATTGAATGCTTTGAAGATACGGCACATACAGTTTAGAGATTTTTGATGGACATCTACCTAATGCTTAAGCTAGAACATTGATAATAGGGTGTAAGCCTTATTTCATTTTTCAAATAGGTACCAGTTACATGAGTTTGATGATGAAAAAGAGCTTAAGGTACATATAGCAGATGCAGATTGAAGTGTTGTTGGCATAGACACGAGGCTGTGCAGGTTCAGAAGAGGTGGATGTCGTGCAGCTCCACTTCCATGATAGGAAAAAGAGCAAAGAAATGTAAGCTAAGATTCTTTGAAGACTACACATTTAGTGCGTAGTGATCAGGGCATGATAACAGGCCAAGCTTAATGATTAATGTATGCCAGATGCGGCATAAAAGGGCCAACAGATGCCTTAATGATGACAAAAATGATAATGCTTGAAGTGAGCACAAATAGGATATTATGATCTACAACTGCAGTGCTTGAAGTGCTCTATCGGCCTGTCTTTACGGCTCGTTGATTGGAGCTACGGTGAAGAAGTTATGGCAGTTTGAAGTTTAAGTCGATTGCAGATCTGCACATGATTGGGCAATTGCAGTTGAGGTGACAGAAATGAAATGAATGCATGAGCCGGAAGTGATCACTTTGTGGAGTGCCTCGGTCTTTCCAAATCAGTGAGTGATCGGAGTTCAGGTTGCCAAGATATCAGCCATTAAAGATTCACCAAGGGCCGGCTCCGTACCAGTTTGGTTCACTCGGTCGGAGTACCATCTGGGAATTTTATAGCCTTGGCAGGGTTCAAGGATAAGTGCTCAAGGAGAATCTTGTCTAGAATATCATCACTTGTAGTGCATTGAAAGAGGGGTATGCTGATGGATCCATGCTCGGCACTATCAGGGTCGAGATGTATTCATTTGATAATGCTTTGATTGAACGAATATACGAAGTAATGGATATTGGAGAAATATATTGTGCCGAAAAACTTACTCGCGTGTTTCTTTTGTGAGCTCACTTAAAGATTGTGCTAAGAGCAAGTGGGTTACTTGAAAATGACACATATTCAGCTGATGCTTTACTCAATATGTATGCCGACTATGGTGCTTCGCGATGATTTAGTTGACATGTATGCCCAAATGTGGTTCCCTTACAAAGCCAAAGGCCGGCCATATAATAAGCTAAGGCCGCCCAATTAAAGGGCATGGCCAATGGCTACCCAAAAGGAGAATTCAAAGCTTCTATGTGGGAATGCAAAAGAAAAGAAAAGGGAAGGAGAGAAAAGGCATGGCAAGCAGATGACGAGTAGGGGCCCAACCTGAGAAGGCGGTGCTCGTGCCGGGCCGTAGAGCGGTCGGATGAGAGCTCACCTAATGAAAAGTGTTCGGCAGGCCATGGCGATGGATTTTGATACCAGCCACGGCATAAAAAACCTCGCCCGAGTCGTTGATTGCCACGTCATCATGATGGGTCCCGCGCCACATCAGTCACGGCGCCATGACTGATGGGCTGAGGCAAATATAAGGTTTTCTTTTTTAGGGCATAAGGAGAGGAGATAACGGGGAGAAGAAAAGCGAAGGAAGGGAGGAAGCTTGGAGGAAGACTAAAGGAAAAGATCACTATCCTCTCTCTCTTCTCGGCTAATGGAGGCAAATCTTTGTCTCCTCTCTCTCGTCCTCGGCTAACGGAAGGAGGGGATTACAAGCTTCTTTCGCTTGTGGAGGCAAGGAAGCTAGATTGAGAAGGAGTTTGGTCAAGGTGGGAGGAGGCTTGAGAGTTTACAAGCAAGGAGGGAAAGCTTGGTCAAGGCAAGAGGAAGCTTGAGATGAAGTAAGAGGAGAATCTCTAGTCGTTGCTAAGGGAGGCGAGGAATCTAGCTTGAGAAAGAGGGTGTCAAGGCAGTCAAGCAAGGTCGAGAAGAAGGATCTTGAAGCTTGGGAACCAAGGAGACGAAACAAACAAGAAGGCTCAAGGGAGACCAGTAAGAAGGAGGGTGTCAAGGCAGTCAAGCAAGGTCAAGAAGAAGGATCTTGAAGCTTCGGAACCAAGGAGCCGAAACAAACAAGAAGGCTCAAGGGAGACCAGTAAGAAGGGTTGTGAGGATTACAGGAATCAAGAACAAAGTCTCTCTTGTCCTCGACCTCAACTTAGCTTAATAACGGAAAGGAAATTAGACAAGAGCAGATGTCGAAGCTCGGTAAGCATTCAGGGAGTCTAGGGTTAAGTAGCAAGATAAGAGAGCGGTAAGGCAAGAAGGAGAGAGGGTAACCTCGCTCTACCATAATTGGGAATTACAAGGGCATCAAGCAAGGAATTTCACCAAATATGTACATCCTTATCAGCTTCAAATGGCTCTAATGGCAGGCATAAGTGAGAAATTTACAGTCGTGATCTAACTTGAGAGCATTAAACTCTCTTAACACCATCAGTGTTAAACGGCAAACATTTGTAATCGAATTTTACTTCAGCTAATCATTATCAGCTTAAAACATTCCGATTGTCAATTTCTAATCATTTAAGGTGTTTTTAGAGTCTTTTGCTTTGTGTTTTGCATCTAGTCTCTCGCACCTCCCACAGCCAGAGGCCTGACGCCTACCCGGCTCACGTTTCAAACACATATTCCGTGACACTGGCCCCTAGGAAAACTTCAACTGGCCATAAAATGCAAACCATATCTCCGAACAGCAATGTGAAAAGATGGGTAGGCTCCATTAATTGAGCTTTACACACGTGTACCTTGACTTCCACTTGGATCACCTGAATCCAACCATCCCGTTCGGCAAGAATCTACAATCCACCGAAACTTCAACCTTCAATAACTTGGGTTCTGTAGCTCGGTTTGGTGAGCCGTCTGGACTTGCTCCTTCAGCACTTCAAGCTATTCAGTTCTGGACCCATAAGCTGCACTTTGCATCTCCTTCACCTGCTACCCAAATTAGCCCCTCATTGAGCCTTCCTTGGCCTATAAGCCATATCAGACATACAATTTTGCTGCTACCTGTCATCCCATGATTCTACTAGCTGCTCCAGCCCTTTGCCATGCTTTTGCTAACCTGCATACATCTACCCATTCCACCTTCTAGAGTCGACACACTTTGGCTGCACCAACGTATGAAGACATATAACTATTGTGCCCTGTACCAAAACTGGAGTTTATGTCAAATCACGAACTAATGCATCATGCTTACGTTGTCGGACATGTGGACACCGCTTTTTTTTAATGCGTTCCTAAGAAAATAAAGCATAATTTTCTACTTTTTGAACTTCGAAAGTCGGATTGTGATAGTTGCTTCTTGACCACGTTGGTCATGACCAGATCTGTTTCTACAACCGAATTATTTTGTGCATTTTGAACCTCTTTGATCATAACTGGTGGGTAGACAGCCCGCTGGGTTTCTAGCAAGTGAGAAGTTGATTCTGATAGCATTTTGTAACTTAATCGTGTGAGATTTTTCAATTGCGTAGCCAATATTTGGACCCGTACAGCTAGCTTGCAAAATCAGTCATGAAGAGTTTGCTAGTCTTGTCGAATGACAAACTCCCTAGCATCCGGCAAGTTACTATCATCCTCCAGAATATCAAACACACTCTGAGGAGGAGGTGTATATTCTCGCGGAGAAAGAGATAGACTGTTGGGGTATGCATCATCCATCCCCATTGCCACAGGGGTACCCTCCGTGAGAGTATCCAGCCACCAGACATCCACAGGTGGAGCAGACTCTACGTATTCGAAGTCAAACATATGTTGATCATTAGTTTCTGTACTCATGGTGAAAACATGTTGTGTGAACAAAAGAGAAAACAATACCTTGGAGTACAGAAAAACTCGTAGTTGTACCGAATGCAGAAACTTGTAGTAGAGGCCGATGATTAGCCATGTTAGTTCCACCTCCGGTCGTAAAAAAGGTGAATTCCAAGCCACGACAACATTTGTGAAGAGTTGAAATCATCGGGAACTTCAAATCGCCGATGAAATTGCAGGTGGCAAAAATTTGAGCTTCCTAGATAATGTGCTTGCATCGTATAGAGTCCAGCAAGTTGTAAGTCCCCGAGTATAGACTTGATGAACGATCTTGCAAATGTTCGTCGGTAAACTTTGATCCAAAATTTATGGTTTTCAAAACCTGCGAAGCTCTGAAAAATGGTGAAAAGTTGTAAGTGCCTCTCATTTCGGTTCTTGGGAGTGGGGGAACAAGCACACACTCGAAGTCGAGTTGAGGCCAAGGCAAACCGCAGGACCGGCTCCTTAGTTGGTTCAAATGGATTAGCCAAGTGGGGATGGACAAACCCCTTAGGGTACGTTTTTTGTTAAAAAAACAATATGGCAAAACCTGCTCTGCAACAAGCTGCGTGCACCTTGCAAGAAATTGGGGAGCGCACCTCACTCGGACCTGAATTTGATTGTGCTACAGTAACACGAATTTCCAAGCTCCCTAGGGTGCTCCAATAAATCCCAAAAACCTACGATTATGTAAAGGTTGAACTTCGGTGCTCTCCTGGATTTAGGGTGGCTACCCACGTTTCTTCCTCCCCGGCTTAGAGTGGTAGCATATGAGCCAGTAGAATTCGGCTTCTCCTTCCTCCCTGT